>NW_006777418.1:1284258-1326753 GCF_000442215.2 Lipotes vexillifer
GGGGGAGGAGAATTGGAAGAAGTCTCTGACCACAGTGGGTTCTGAAAAGATTAAACTGCCTTATGTGGCATGTTTTGAAGGGAAAGACAGTGAGACAGGATAGGACTGGCGCAATAGTCCAAACAAGGAGTAACAAAGGGCTTAGCTACAGCAGACCCACCTCAATGGAGAGAAGAGAATAGCTCTACTCTAGAATCGTATACAGCAGAAGAATACTCAGCTTTCCCATCTCCCTTTCGTCTGACCCTTTCCCTCTATCTGCCTGAGCCTGAAGGGACTGGTCATTTGAGGCTTAGAACTGATTAAAGTGACGAGGTCCGATGGGGAGACCCATCTCGATTGAGAGACTAGCTCCTGGCCATGTCACCCAACCAAGAGGGCATTCCTTTCATAATTAAGTGGAGTTAACTCCCAACGGATAGTTCCTCTATTTGTTCTGAGTTTATTTCCTATCTCCAAGGATATCTCTGAAGCCACTCCTTAAGGACTAAACTGCAGGACTTAATTTATGTGTTTATCCTGGAGCCTGTAATTCCTCCTCTCATGCAGATTTAACTTCAGCGCCTTGGCCCTTCAAATTGGCCAATCCAGGTAAGCCCTTCCATGGTCGATCCAGGTAGGTCAGCCATGGGCCATCACAAGATTCTACGGCTTATATTATACAGAGCTTTAGGACCCGTCGTGTGCACCAAATCTGCTTATTTTTGCTACTCCCATGCATTCCACACAGACAGTAAAATTAGCCTATGATCTGAAACCTTCTCTTACTACTGACCAATTCCATCATTGGGGGGTCCCTCTCTGCTGTTCTTCCCACTGCTCCAGTAGATACAAGACTTGCACTGTCACCCCCAGGGAGATGAGCATAGCCAGCAGAGCCCTCAGGGCTCCCTGGGATCCCTGGAGAAGCCATCGCAGTCCTCAGATGATCTGGGACTTGGCTCTTGGGGTGGACAATGTCACACTGTGTACTCTGACTCTCCCACTAAGAATTCTCATGAAGTCAAAGCCAGAAAGAATGACCCTGCTGACGATGCCAAGTTCTGAAACATTCAAAGATAAGGATTAGGCTATTTCCCAGGAAGCCCTGGACTTTAGAATCCATACACACATGACTCATCAATCCTAGATCGCTCCTTTTTACCACACTCCACTATAGAATATACTATGCACTGTTAGCCTTCCTTATTGACTGGGTAATAGAATTTTTTAAAATTTTTCTCCAATGTTCAGATTTGTTTCTCATTTTATATACACTGCAGGACTATAATATACTTTAGGATTTGACCAATATTCAGTGATTACCTTTACAGAGCTAAACACCATGCTACATGCTGTGGAATAATAATTAAGCCCCTTACAAGGAGAAAAAAAGAAAAAAAAAAAAAAAAAAAAAAAAAAAAAAAAAACTTTACTAAATTCCCTGGGGAGATTTTGGGCAAAGTACTATTGGAGTCAAAGCACTGAAAAATCAGAGTGATTGCACCTGTATTTTACCTGTATTTCCAGAGAGAGGCATAGTGGAGGTGACATTTGAGATGTGTCTTCAAGAAGAGAATTTCCAGACGGGCAAGGGGTCAGATGAATATTCCAGGTGGAAAGACTGGCACAGAAACAGGAAAGGATTGAGTATAGTATCTGGGGAACAACGGGAAGTCCAGTTTGGCTTTGTTAAGGGACGGAGCAAGAAAGTCGATGGAAAAAGTATTTCAGGACTAATAGATAGAGGACTGTAAAAGCCCAGAGAAGGAATCTGTTTGTTTAAACACAGGAGGCAAATGGCGCCTACTGGTGACTTGTGAATAGGTAAATGGCATCACCAAACTTAAGCTTTAAGATCACCCTCTTCAATCTCAAGCTCAATCACTTCTTCCCTGTTGCCTAGACTTCATTTACACCTGCCGGTTTCTGTTCCCCTGGGGCCTTGGCACCAGCTCTCTCCCCTGCAGGGAACTCACCCCACCCCAGACCTCCATGTGGTCCGGGCTCCTTCTTATTCAGATCTCTGCTCCAGTGTTCCCTCCTCAGTGAGCTTCCCTAACCAGCCTATCTGAAGGAGTCCTCCCACCCTCAGGCACGTCTTACTCTACTAATGTATTTTGCTTTCCAAGAGCAACTTATCATAATTTGAAATTATTTTATTCACTTCATGGCTGCCTCATAGGTTGGCTCCTCTCACTAGAAGCCCCATGTGAGCAGATACCTTATTTAAAGACAGATACAGTAAGACTGGGTCTAACAGAATGGCTGATAAACAACAAGTACTCAATAACTATTTTTTAGCAGCTTCATTGAGATAAAGTTCACATACCATATATTTATTTAAAGTATACTATTCAAATGTTTTTAGTATAGTTACACAGTTGTGCAAAAATCACAACCCACTTTAGAACATTTTCATCACCCCCGAAAGAAACCCCATACCCATGAGCAGTCCCCCCATCTCCCCACCCCCCAATCCTTTCAGCCCTAGGCAACCACTAATCGAATTTCTGTCTCTGTAGATTTGCCTACTCTGGACATTTCATATAAACAGAATCATATATGCATGACCTTTTGTGACTGGTTCCTTTCACTCAGCCAGTGAAGTGTTTTCAAGGTTCATCCATGTTGTAGCCTGTATCAGTATTTCATTCATTTTTATTGCAGAACAATATTCCATTGTAAGGATACACTATATTTTGTTCATCCATTCATCAGTTGATACACATTTGTGTTGTTTCCATTTTCTGGCTCCTATGAATAATGCTGCCACCAACTTTTGTCTGCAGGTTTTTTTTTTTGTTTTTTTTTTTTGCGGTATGTGGGCCTCTCACTGTTGTGGCCTCTCCCATTGTGGAGCACAGGCTCCGGACGAGCAGGCCCAGCGGCCATGGCTCACGGGCCCAGCCGCTCCACGGCATGTGGGATCTTCCCAGACCGGGGCACGAACCCGTATCCCCTGCATCGGCAGGCGGACTCTCAACCACTGCGCCACCAGGGAAGCCCTGTCTGCAGGTTTTTGTGTGAACAAATGTTTCATTTCCCTTGACTGTATACTTAGGTGTGGAACTGCTGGGTCGTATGGTAACTCTATGTTTGTTTAATGTTTTGAGGAACTGCCAGACTGTTTTCCAACAGTGGTTGCACCACTTTGCATTTCCACTAATAGTGTATGAGGGTTCCAATTTCTCCATTCTTTTTTTTTTTTTTTTTTTTTTTGGCTGTGTTGGGTCTTAATTTCTGTGTCTGGGCTTTCTCTAGTTGCAGCGAGCGGGGGCCACTCTTCATCGTGGTGCGCGGGCCTCTCACTGTCGTGGCCTCTCCTGTTGCGGAGCACAAGCTCCAGATGCGCCGGCTCAGTAGTTGTGGCTCACGGGCCTAGCTGCTCCGCGGCATGTGGGATCTTCCCAGACCAGGGCTCGAACCCATGTCTCCTGCATTGGCAGGCAGATTCTCAACCACTGCGCCACCAGGGAAGCCCTCTCCACATTCTTGTCAACACTTGAGATTATCTGTCTTTCTGATTATAGCAATCTAAGTGAATACGATGTGAATTAGTATCTCACTGTGGTTTTGATTTGCATTTCCCTGATGACAAATGACGTTGAGCAAGTTTTCATGTGCTTATTGGCCATCTGTATATCTTCTTTGGAGACATGTCTATTCAGATCCTTTGTGCCCACTTTTAATTGGGTTATTTGTCCTTTTATTATTGAGTGTTGGAGTTCTTTACACATTCTGGATACAAGCCTCTCATCAGATGTGATTTGCAAATATTTTCTCCCATTCTGTGGGCTGTCTTTTGACTTTCTTGATGGTATCCTTCAATAACTATTTTTAAAATAAAACAATGAATAAAACTAATCCTTTAAGACAGAAAACTATGACCAGTTCATAAGTATGTGGCAAATTAGTGGCAGGGCAGGACCTAGAGGAGAATTCAAGTCACCTGTTTCCAGCCTTGAGTTTTGTTTACTGGTTCTCAGCATTGCCCAACTAGCCCAGAAGCAATGACATCATCCTACGATGAGTCAAAGAATGCAGCATTTGGTAAATTGGCTCATGAGCACTAACCAAATGGAAAGATGCCCCAAGGTTAAAAAAATAAAGAAAAAAGGTTTTGCTGGAAGCTAGGCTATAATAAATCTTAAGTGGCCTACAATTTAGTTTTCTCTTGAAAAACTCTGAAATTGATGAATGGGTCCCACACACACACAGGAAAAAAAAAAAATTAGTTAAATGCAACTAGAACAGGTCCAGGATGAGTAAGCAGTAAACTTCTAAACTTGTAGTTACGGATATATGCTTACAAGATTAAAGGCTCTGAAATTGTCTTCCCTCCCTGCACTGCATTCAAACTCATGAGCACTGCCCAGTTTTATTATGGTTGAGAGACTTCAACTAGTGAAAACAAGGTACAAGCCTGGGAACATCGATATGGAGAGAACTGGTATATTTTTACAGCTGTAAGAGCTTCTCAGAGTAGAAAAATACCAGACCTTAAGTGCTTATTACAAAAATATCAGCCCTAAGTACTTAGTACAAATATATATGATATATATATATATATATATATATATATATTTGTGTGTGTGTGTGTGTACACATTTCCTAAAAGCAAGTCCTTCCCTGCTGCCTTTCCCTGTGTGTGTGTGTGTGTGTGTGTGTGTGTGTGTGTGTACACACACACACACACACACACACACACACACAGGGAAAGGCAGCAGGGAAGGACTTGCTTTTAATAAATCTTAACCAGTTTCAACGCTGGCAGGGTATCCACAATGTAATTTTCCCAGGACAGAATTAACCCCTTAGATAATGCACAGAAGATTCAACTAGAAACTTCATGCTTCTTTTGTGATGCTAACCCTAACCTAACAATCAGATTCACAGATAAATGCAAACAAAATTAATCGAGTATTGTAGACAGCAATCTAAAAATATTATATATTATACAGAGAGCAATTTATAAATAATTTAAAAAACACATTTTAAAATATATCCATATTCTTACAAGGCAGTAAAGTTAGACTAAGAATACATAAAAGACATGTTCAGAACATAGCTTCATTATACTATAAAAAAATATATGTGAAGGGCAGAATACATGACGTGAATAAATTATAGGTATAATTATTTATTATAATGGAAAGTAGGCTACATGACGACTTAAGATAGAGGCAAACAAAATGTGACATATATATTACCATTTTAAAATCATCCTTAAATATTATTTCTGGCTTCACATTCTCTGTTTACACTTTTCCCTCTATATTCAGTGCTCAATGCAATCTTCAGTTTTTAAATCAAATATGGGAAGGCTCATTTGGGAGGCAATCCCCCATGAATCTATCTTTATCCCTTAAGTTGATACAGGACCCGCAGTGCAAATAATAGTGCACAGATGTGTAAAGTAGAGATAATACCTAAATTTATCCAAGGAGAATTGAAGTATGGGGCAAGACTTCACGTTTATCTGCCTAGTGGGTATATCAGCACAAAATACTTGGAATCCTTATCTTATCCAAGCTGATAACCCTGCCAATATCACAGCCTCACAGTTCCTTGATCCCATCCAGTCCACTGGCCTTCACCTGTTCTCGATCTGGTCAGCCCACCTTAGACCTTATCATCATGCAGAATAGCTCTAACCTAGAGCTTACAAAGAAAATTACCCTCTGGGATGGCTCCCATCTTTCCACTTCTACCACTCTTATCAAACAGGCTTTCCATTTTTATTTTGAACCTTTATACCTGCCCTATTCCTTTGGCTCCCCAGCCCTATTTTAGCCCTACCATCTTTCTCAAAGCCGGGACACTGTGGTCTATCATTTCAAAGACAGTATCCCTTTGTGTTCGAGAACCATTCATCTCCGTCACCCCCAGCTTCCCACAGTCTCTTGTTCCCTTCTCTCTCACTCTGATACGTTCTAACTCCCTGTTTTGTCTTTATCTAATCTCAGGTTCCTGAGCATTAGTGACAAAAGCACAAAACAATATAGACTGGTTCATTTTCTGTCTCATTCACTTAACCACTACTTACTGAGCAACAACTATGCACAAGCAGCTATTGCCATTGCTGTTTGGCAACTCTTCCCATTAGGCATTGGTCATTAATTCCTATCAGAATTTTCTGGTAGGAGCCCTGGAGCACCAGGCCACCAATTTCACCCAGTTCCCCCTCTCTCTGCAGGTGACCTTCACCTCAGAACCGATAGTGGGATCCAGACCACTGTCCGCACACGCTCACCTCCTTTCCTCCCCAATGTGAACTCCCTAAATCTCCATTCACCTTCATTCTTCTTTAGGTTCAAGGCACCAATGTTCCTCTTCCTTTCCAAACCTACTCCTCTCTAGGTGCACCCTTTATGCTTCCTGTCCCAAGGGCTCACTGTGCTTCTCCTATGCCACCCACTGGGCTAGGTGCGGGGGACACAAATAGGAATGAGGCACAGCCCTGCTTTCCCAGCTAGTGGAAGAACAGATATGCAATTACATACTCACACACAAACACACGCACAAATACACATGCAATCAGGGTGACCATATCATTTCTCTGCCAAACTCAGACATGTCTGAAAAGTGAAAGGGATATAAAAAATACTTAATGGAGGTGAAGTGATTTACTGTAGGCATAAACCAGTGCTGTCCCTGGCAAAATATGATTATGGTCACACTAATTACAAGATAGTATGGCACCTTCGATTATGCAGCCATTAAAATTTGCCTAAAATTATTTAGTAACATTGGAAAAGGCTCATAATACAACGTTAAGTGAAAACAGTATATAGAAACTGAGCATAACTTGGTTGAAAAAAAACCCCAAGACATAATAACTGACATTTATTGAGTATGCAGTATATGCCAGGCATCATTCTAACTACTTTCAACTAATCCTCACAACAACCCTATGAGGAAAATACCATTAGATCTTTTTCACACGTGAGAAAACTTAGGCACAGAGAGCTTAAGATGCTTGCCTAGGGTACCCGGGCTAGGAAGTGGCAGTATTAGGATTCAAACCCTTTTGGTTCTAGACCTATGATCCTAAATACTCCAGGACATTGATGAGATGAAGGGAGATAAGGTAGGTGGGCGGGCAGATGTGCAATGAAACTCCCCCTCACTGCTCAATCAAGCATTGGTGGTAAGAGCACGGGTAACCTCCTTGTCCCCAATTCTTTAAGCCATGTTTCAGTTCTCACCTCCTAGATTCTCTCTACAGCATTTCTCTTTAGTGCGACGCCCTGGGGCTCTCTGACTCTGTGTCTTCAGGGCCTCCCCGCCCCCTTCATCTACTCCCTTTATCCCTTGCCTTCTCCATGGAGGTTGTATTTTAGCCCTATTTTAGCCCTACCATCTTTCTCAAAGCCGGGACACTGTGGTCTATCATTTCAAAGACAGTATCCCTTTGTGTTCGAGAACCATTCATCTCCATCACCCCCAGCTTCAGGCTGTATTCCCAGCCCTCCTCTCTCTTTGTGCTTCACTTCTTAGCATCCTATGCCCTTCCACAGTTTCACTTATATTGAGGTGGTAAGTGCCAGTCTTCACTTCTTTCCTGCCCTAAATTCTCTTCTTCCTACTGGACATTTGCATCTGCGTGACTCTCTACCTGCCAACAACACTAAGGCTGAACCCTACCATGTTGTTCCCAGCAGACTGCCCTCATTCTACAGACAAGCCCCCATTCTCCGGGTCCCCAGGATATAAACTTTGTTCTCTTCACCTTCTCCCTTCTCCTCAACCTCCACTTGCATTTGGTTACCAAGCCACATTGAGTCCACCTGTATAAGAGCTTCTAAATCTATTCTCTTTCCATTGTCACAGGTTCTGTGTTTGTTAACAATGAGCTTCTCCCAACACAATAGCCTCTCTGCCTCTTCCAGGTCATTATGCACACGGCTACCAGAGAACTCCTCCCAGGCGGGACTGAACCATACCGCACTGCCTGTGGCTCCATTAGTACTCGTCTTGCTTCACAGTAGTTATGGATAAAAATGTCCTAGGTCCATGGGCTTCCCTGGTGGCGCAGCAGTTAAGAATCCGCCTGCCAATGCAGGGGACATGGGTCCGAGCCCTGGTCCGCGAAGATCCCACATGCCGCGGAGCAACTAAGCCCGTGCGCCACAACTACTGAGCCTGCGCCCTAGAGCCTCAACCACTGAAGCCCGTGCTCCGCAACAAGAGAAGCCACTGCAATGAGAAACCCGTGCACCGCAACGAAGAGTAGCCCCTGCTCGCTGCAACTAGAGAAAGCCCGCACGCAGCCAAAAATATAAATAAATAAGTAAATTTTACAAAATCACCAGTGCTCCACTACAGAAACCCCCAGGAACCCTGGCATTCTATTATTTTTCCTTTGAGCAGCCTTTGCATCTCTGTGGAGTCCTTATAGATCATATAACGCTTCCTATGTCTTGTTTTATTCATATATTCACGTTCATTATTAGGGCACTTGATAACACAGCAACCCTGTGAGGTGGGCGGAGCAGGTGTTAAGGTCGCCAGCGTGAAAAATCAGGCACGGAGGGTCAGGTTGGTAAATAAATAAAAGGTCTGAAGTTTCACTCAAACCTTCTGACTCAGTCTGGTTTTCTTTCTGATCTCTTTTTCCTCCCAGGGTTAACCCAAACTGAATAGTTTATTGGCATGGATTGTTCCTTCTCGGTACACTTAGACGGAGAGATGTAATCTGTTGAACTAGTGAGAATGTTGCATGAGTAATTTCACTTTAAACTATGTGCAAATTTAACTTTGATAAAAATAGAAATTCATAGATACATACATACGTATCTTATAGCACGCATGAGTGTGTATCAGCATTCATTTTTACCACCCGTGAAGATAAAGTCGGCTTCTTTGTCATTTAATCCAACCTGAATTAGCCAAGTGATAAAGTCAGAAGCCAGAGCGAGGCCGGGAGATACTTAAGCCTTGGGGGAAACCCAGACACTGCTTCACAGAACTTGAACCGACAACACAAATTCCCCTCCCTGCCCAGGGGATGTTTCTGGGTCAGGACTCCCTCCCTTAACCAAAGAGTTAGACATTGCTGGACATTTTCCCAGCACACTACCCTGCTTCTCTGGCTGACCTTTACAGTTAGGACCTCTGGATATAAACTCATGAAAGATAACAATAAGGCAAATTCAGCTGCCTTGGGGCTCACAAAAATGCGGTGTTTCATTTCAAACAGACCCCAAAAATCCCAATGGCCACATACAAGCCATTCCTAGTCTATGAGGTTAAAGCAACAGACCCACCATCATCAACCCAAGCACCCTGAACTGCTTTTTCTCATGAATGGTTCCCCGACTCATGAGAATGACGCATGCGACAGTGGCTAGCAGAGGTCAAAGCTAAAGTTCTTGGGCATGGAGGTCAGAGCTGAGGTTCCTGCCTGGCAAAGGCAGATGCATCACACAAGGATCAACCTGGGACTCCCACATGCATTTACAAATGCCTAAGGATATAACTAGGGGAGGACGGTCCACTCCCACACAACCTACCGGACGAGCCCCATCCCCTATTTCTAATGCCATCCATGAGCACCCAGAACTCACTCTCCACTGTTTACCAGCACTTCAAGCATCCCACATTACTCACAGGTCAAAACTAACTAGCAGAGTGGGAGGCCTTCCTGCTAAAGCATCTCTTCCCGCTGATTTGGAAAAAGCTTCTTCTAACCTTCCTCATGTAAACCACATTCAGAATTAAATGAAATATGAATTCAAATATGATCTATCATAATATACCAAGGCAAGATGCTTTATAAAATATTCAGTCTTCAGATATTTTTTTGTCCCTTTCTTCCATCTCCATTGAGCTTATCCTATACTATTTAATGGGCTACAACAAAGATCAACCAGGGAAGGGAGCACTGCCACGGGAAATCAGCCAGAATTGTTTAGAACCCAATGGAAAACTATTTTTAAACTATTTTAAATTGTCAGTTGAAGTGGAAAACCAGTTTCCTTGTCTACAAAGCTCTGATTTAGCTCTTTTGACTTAGTCATCAAAAATGTATTTTCCTGGGGCTTCCCTGGTGGCGCAGTGGTTGAGAATCTGCCTGCCAATGCAGACGACACAGGTTCGAGCCCTGGTCTGGGAAGATCCCACATGCCATGGAGCAACTGGGCCCGTGAGCCACAATTACTGAGCCTGCGCGTCTGGAGCCTGTGCTCCGCAACAACAGAGGCCGCAATAGTGAGAGGCCTGCGCACCGCGATGAAGAGTGACCCCCACTTGCCACAACTAGAGAAAGCCCATGCACAGAAATGAAGACCCAACACAGCCATAAATAAATAAATAAATAAATACATTGTGTATTATTAAAAAAAAAAAAAAAAAATGTATTTTCCTGACTTTCAATGAGTTGCACCTTCCTGCTTTGTATAAAAATGTCTTCCATTCTCCATATCTAAATAAAGTCTGAATCCCACTTATTTCAGATTCAGATTCAACAAATCTTCCACAGCAAGCTTAACTATATGCTGGGCAACACAGAATCGACTGCCTCTATTATCTAGAGATTTATCCTTTTACAGATGAAGGAACGGGGGCTCCATTAAGTTCAGTGACTTTCCTGCTTTCCTGGACCTTGCAAGTGGCATCTGCAGAGCTTCCAAGTCTATGCTCTCAATGGCAAACACCAGGTAAAACATTTTTCCCAGTATTGCTTGCAGCTGGCTTTATCTTTCTGGAATCTTGTTCAAGATAAGTTACAAGGTTTGGGGAGGGGTTTTTGCTCCGGGTGATCTCAATTTGGAATCAAGGATTCTAAGCACCTCACAGAAGGATAAATACAGCTGTTGCATACTGCAAACAACCTTTACAGAGGACCTTCTCCCTGGGTTCAAATAACCAGAAGTTAATTCCTAGTGGTTTGTAGATTTTGTCCAAACAAAGGTTCACAATTAACATTATGTCAGGTCTTATTCCTTTATGTCTTTTCTATCCTCTAACCACTATACCGCTAGTTCAAAGGGTCAGAGCACACGATTAGGAAGGAAGAACTAGGCCTGTTCTTCCATCCCTGTGCAGGCCAACAGGCAGACGTACCTACCCTCAGCCACCCGGGGTACGGAGGTCGAACTAAATATTAAGAGGGCTTGGAGTCAGGGCTTGTAGGGGAAGAAAGGAAGGGCTTTCTAGAATTTCAGAATTTCGAGGCATAACCATTCACAAAATATAAACATTATGTGAAAACCTACCAAAACAAGCACTATTTCTATAACCAAAGACAAGAAAACCTTCATTATTATTCCTTTCCAGGAAGTCAAGTATGTCTTTTTTGTCTGTTGTTTGCTTACTTGCTCTTGTGTTACTCTCCATATCCTATCTTTCGTGAACATGAGAGGCATGGCTATTCTTTTCTGTAGAAATCTCCAGGCCAGAAATTTTACCTCTGGTGGCTTTTAAACGCTAAGATGCTATACGAAACATGATACTGAAACTCTGAATAGACAGTCAAAACCGTACCTTTACTGTGGTGGAAAGTCACTGCCTTATTCACCTAAAATATTATATAGAAAGATATCAAAAATACTACCAGGATATTAAATGACTTTAGAAACAATAACAGGTCTCAGTTCCAATCTGTGACATATAAGGTGGGACCCCCCCCCCCCCCCAACCCCCGAATGGGTAAAAATAGGAGAGCATTCCAGAGACATTTGCAAATAAATTACTGCCCTCAACTGAACCACAGCTCGTTTACTGATGGAAAGAAAGAATAACAAAAGGATGGCTCTTACAGTGCAATGATACTGCATGTGTGAACTCAATTTACCACCTGCAAGACTTAGCTTAGGGTTATGCTCCTTTGATCTACAGAGGAAATGCTTTACACAGTAAGAATAGCTGATCTTTTTACACTGGTTAGGGCATGAGTTCAAGGGGTTCTCTGTCACCTCTGAAAGCACTCAGTTTCCTCACTGGCATTGTAAAAACCCACAACAGATCATGTTTGGTGTTATTTGTATGTAAACTTCCTTAGTATTACTTTTTAAATGAAAATCCATGGATCTTCACTAGAAGGCCCTTTGTAAAAAGTCAGGCCAGGTTGCAGGGATACTACAATGTCTGCTTCTTCACAAGTGGGTTCTGTGACAATTTCTTCTCCCCCACTCTGCCAGGCTCCGAAATGTGTAAATTCCATTTAATGAGTTTATTTTGATACAGATTTTCTGCTTTCGTAATTCCTGAAGCTTCTCAGGTTCAAGAAGTCCAGGTCGGCTTGAACTAAGTATCTGTGAATTAAGACTGGATGTTTGCTTCCAGTCTACTGAGCCACTAAATCAGAATTCAGGGAAATGGGGATTTTACTTACTTCCTCCTTCCCCCCATCCTCACAAGCATGAGTAGGCCTGGACCAGACAGTCCTAGGTCTGAATCATGCCCTTAACCACTGTCTAGCTGGCTGACCCCGTGCGGGTCAACTTCTCCAGAGTATTAGGTTCGCTGTTGCTGTGTGTGAAGTAATATCCACCAAAAACGGTCATTTTGTGGATTATAAGGGTATGGTCAAGAACTATTCTTCCAAATATGCCTGTTTCATGAGAGATGCTCAATGTTAGCTGAACCTGAGCGATGCATCTGGAAAGATTATTAACATGACTACTTTTATTGTTAGCCTTTCCTGTTACATTCTCCAGTCACATGCAGCACCCAACTTCAAGCTCTTGTAAAAACACTTGAACAGACTCAATGTTTTCTTCCAGAGGAAAAAAAGAAGCAGGTAGAATCCTACCAAGCCATTAGAATGAAACTCTCCTGAAGATGACAGGCACTCAGGCAAGAAAATCTGGCTGGCTGTCCCTTCCTTCCTCCCTGGTGTGTGTTGGTCTCGGGGACGGGAGATACAGACGATGCCCCTTGTCCTGGTCTCAGCCCTGCACAAGGCTGGCTTCTCCGCAACACGCCCTCCCTCTGGACCCGCAAAGAGCAGCAAGACCTCCCGCTCCCCCGATGCCCCCGGTGCTCTTTGTAGATGCGGCAACAGCAGATCCGCCTGCTCTCGGTGCCGCGTCCCCAGGCAGCCGAGAGTCCCCGTGCTAGAGCACTTGTGCTCCTGGACATGGAGCTCGACGGCATCAGAAACCGTCTGTGCTCTCCTGCTCCAGTGGCCCCGGCCGGCACCCTCCTCTCCCCTCATCCTGGAAGGGCAGGCAGGGCGCGTGCAGCCGCAGCAGTCCCACAAGCGCGTCTGCTGTGAAGGCGCCCCCATCACCCTCGCCTCCCTCCCCCAGCAAAGTCTTACCAGGGTCAGGTCAGGGCCCCCTCCTCGGGCCAGGCCGGGAGAAGCGAGTGGGAGGGGTGTAAGGATGGGGGTGCACTTTCTGGGACCCGCTTATACAGCCTTTGTCACCCCATTTCTTGCAGGAAAGAGAGCGAGGAAGCCAAGACCGTGTGGAGGTATCTCCAAATCTGTTGCGCTTCCAAACTTCCCCGTAACACCGCTCAATTCACGGTCCCCCAGCCGGGCAGCTCTGCCCAAAGCCCGCGAACGGCACCTCACCAAAGCCCCGCGCCCCGCTGCCCGCCCAACTCTCGCCCCACCGAGCCTCCGCGAGGGCAGACTCGCCGTTTTCTAAAGCAGAACCCCGTCAACGGTCTCGGAAGTTCTCCCACCTCCCCCTCCGACTCCCCAGTTGGGAGCCCCACGCGGATCCAGCTCGCGAGGCGAAGAAGCCGGGAGGTCTCCCCTCAAACCTTTGCTCACGCCGGGTCCCGTCCCCTCTTCTCTCCCTCCTCCAGTCTAGCTCCAGTCCCAGCCGTTCTCTCCCCCCTAGAAGAGGAAACTTCTTTCTGGACTAAATTCAGGTCCGAGCAGGAAGGTCTTTCCCTTCCCCGCCTCCCCCTTACACCAGCTCTCAGAAACCGCAGGGAGCCGGCACCAGGGGCGCGCTTTCCCTCTATCCCCCAAAGAGCCCACTGGTCCCCGACTCTCCACTGCAAAAGTTCCGGTAGGGTCTGAAACCACCAGGAGGGTATGTACATTCACGATTCTTCCAGAGACCCTACCTATGCCTCGTGACTTGCAAGAAACAAGTAAACAAAACACAAACCCCAGCAACTTTGGGGAGCGAATGAGTGTGTGTGCGTGTGTGTGAGAGCGCGAGAGCATCGCTCAAGAGTTAGGGCAACAGCTGCAAGAGCACATCTGGGAGAGGGGGAGGGGGATTGACGAAGAGGGGACCAGAGCGACTCCCCCCAGCCCCCGCCCCTGCCCTCTCAGCTTCAGGGCCGAGAGCCCGACCAGCCAGCGCTTACCTGTCCTAGGTTGATGAATCCATACTTGCTGGCTATGCGGTTGGCCTCCGGGAAGCCGCCGGCGATTTTGACTGCCCAGTGGTTGGTGTAGACGCGCGTCCGGCACACGGGGAGCAGGCAGCCCCCGAGCAGCGCCAGCACGCACAGCAAGTCCAGCCGTCCAGGGCAGCAGCAGCGCCTCCCCCAGCCCATGGCCCCGGCGCTTCGCTGCTTCTTCGGTCGCTCGCTTGCTCCGCGCACTAAGCTGCGCGCACAACTAACTTCTCCGGCCTGGGCCGCCCCAGCTCGCAGCCCCCGGCCGCCGCGGCTCGCAGCCCTGGGCAATCGGCAGGAGGCGGCGAGCCCCGGCAGGGAGCAGAGCAGCGAGCCTCGCGCCGACTCCTAGACCATCCCTGGGGCTCCGGAGACCTGTGCTCCCAGCTCTCCGGCCCGCGGGGCGGTCGGCCGGCGCTCCCCGGCTCGGGCGCAGGAGGCGGCTGAGTGGGGCGGGCGCCCTCCCGCAGCTGGGTCTCGCCGGGCTCGGCTCCCGGACTCTCCGACTCGCCCTCGCTCCTCCAGGGGCCCCCGAGCGCGACGGAGGCGGCGGTGCAGGCAGCGGCCGGGCGCCCCCTCTGCTGGCCCAGGTTCCGAGCGCTCGCTAGCTCTCTCCCCGCGCTCCCTCCGGCTCCGAGCGGCGCGCCGGGAGTGTAAGTGGCAATGGCAGCAGCACCCGCTCTGCATAAATGACTCCCCCCGCCCCTCTCGACACCCCTCCTTTCCCACATCTCCCTCCTCCTCTCCCTCCTCCGCCCGCCCGAAAGCGGCCACGGCCAGGCGCCAACCAGGTCCTAGCGCCGCCGGGTTCTTCAGGCTGTAGCCTCCAGGGTCCTGAGCAGCAAAAGCGAGTCTTTCCAAAGGGCTGGGAAGAGAGCCCCGGTGTGGAGGTTTTACCCCCTTCTCTCCCCTCCCTCCTGGATTTGTATTAATTTACCGCCACTTCCCGAAAGACTAAAAAGATTTACAAGCTGGTTCTAGTCAAGTGCCCCGAAGATTCATTCATCCTAGCTCTGAACGTCCTCAAACAACGAAGTATTTAAGGAGGTCACTTGCGTGTCAATTGCCGAACAAATAACCCGAGATTTGCACTTCGTTAATTCTTCACGCTTTTCAGCAACTGTTTATTTTACACATTCTGCTCTTGGGAGAAGCTACCACACAGGACCGTAAGGCGCATCGACTCTTGCAAAAGCCAGCCACCGCGGTTCCAAAGCCGAGTCTGCTGCCTGCTGACTTTCGAAATCCGTGCTTCCAATACTAGGCAACGCCACGGAAGAGTAAAATTCCAGTCGCGCAACTGGGGAAAGATGTTTCTGTGTATATTTGGTTTGAAAGTGGATGGAGTTGTTGGGGCCAAGGAAATAACTTCATTCATTCGTTCCACTGAGTCTGATGAGGGCTTCTTTTTCTCCACCAAGGGAGAAGTTTTGCAACTTTTTCAAGCACGGCCCTCACGGTGAGAGACTTTGATAGAAAAAGGACCACAGAGGAATTTCGAATGAAATAAATGTGTGACTGCGCCGCCTTCATTACTGTATCTTGCACTGTGACTGCAGCAGGCAGGAGGGAGCACGGATTAACCCGCTTCTGCTGAACAACCTCCCCGCCTTTTCTGGCACAGGACGATTTCTTGTGACTAGAAAGTGTACCCCTTATGAAATAATTCAATTGACCTTAAAAGTATTCACTCTATCCCTAACCCGGGTCCCCCTTTTCCCTCTCCTTTTCCCATTCCCCATTCTCTTTCTTCCTAGGCATTGGTTAAATGTATTTGAGGGTAATTAACCCATCACACCTATAGCTTTGGGTAATGATTCTTTCATCTGCCTAGGGCTTTACTTTCCTCCCTTATCCCCTCAGCTGAACCATAGCTGCAGACTCAAAGCATGTAAATTTTATAAAATTCATAGTTAAATTCATAAAATTATTATTTTATGGCATTTTACACATCATATAATGCATGCCCTATTATTTAATCTGGAAAACAAACCCACCAAATAACTTTATTCCCACACTACTGACGAAGAAGTGGAAGATCAGAAGAACTAAATCATTTGCAGAAAGACATGTATTTTACTCATTTACTTATTTGACTGGTTGGACACATATCTTTTGAGCACCTAGAATGTGCCAGGCATTGTGCTAGATACTGGAAAAAGAGGAGGAGGGGAAAGATGGGGAGGCACCAAGCACTAGTGGAATTCAGACTCTCTGAATAACTCTAAATGTGGTTTATTGTTATTGTTGTTATTTGTAGATATTAAATCATGCGTACTATGCTTATGCTTTGGGCTTTAGAGTTTTGGTCCAGCCTTGCTACTGGCTAAACCCTTTGCACATTCCCTCTTCAACCTGGAGCCTAGAAAATTTACAACCTATTAGGTCACTGTTTTTGATTTTTTTGTTTTTTGGGTTTTTTTTTTTTTTTTTTTTTTGCCGTACGCGGGCCTCTCACTGCTGTGGCCTCTCCCGTCGCAGAGCACAGGCTCCGGACGCGCAGGCTCAGCGGCCATAGCTCACGGGCCCAGCCGCTTCACGGCATGTGGGATCTTCCTGGACCGGGGCACGAACCCGTGTCCCCTGCATTGGCAGGTGGACTCTCAACCACTGCGCCACCAGGGAAGCCCTTAGGTCACTGTTAATTGCCACCCAGACTACATGCATCTATTCACAGGGACATTGGATTATTCCTCTAGAAGCTGATGGATTTCACATGGGATGGGAAGACCTCAGCCAAGATCCAATTCTCAATACACGCGAGTCAGCTGTGACGAAAGAAACGGAAGAACAGCTTCAGGGCTAACAGTACATTTTGACTTCTGTAAGAAACTTGCTTTGCTTACTTGCTTGGGGCAGGAAGAACCGGGTTCCTGATTGGCTGATTCAAAATTAAACAGCTCCCTCCCGCCTTGAGAACTTCCCGTCCTGTGAAGGGTATAAAGGCCTGACCCGACTGTTAGTCGGGGTCTCACTCACTTCTCTCCGAGTGGGACCCTGTCCGGACAGTTTGTGTAAGCTTCTATACTTGTATAAATCCTTTGCTAATCTTTCTGCTTGGTGTTGGTGATTCTCGGGTGTCCTTGGTTGGGACACGGGTCGCATTTACCGGGGAACTCGACTCCAGGCGTGTGGCTCCCGGACCGCAACACAGCCGTATTGAAGAATTGAAGGCATTTGCTGTCAGATTGGAGGGAGAGCCTGTCTGCTGATGATCCACAGGAGGGTGGCCACTGTGAGGACTACACGAACTATTTCATGAGTCGAGTTTGCATCATGGCCTGTGGGTTTCTCTGTGACTCTGGGGCCATTATTGTTTAGGAGAGCAAAGGCAGCACAAAAATGCTGCTCTTTGAAAGCTATGTTGCCTCTGGGCTTCGACTTCTGAATGAAATGAAGGGGCATCACCACACCAGGTCTCCTGAGGCCTGGAGGTTGTTTCCTAAGAGTGGCAAATTACTCACTGATATTTTTTCTCCAGAGTGTCTCTCTCTTTTTCTTTCCACTAACACGCTTGCCTTCTGTGAGCATGCCCTTCTTGTAACACACACACAGCATACACTGCATCAAGCATGAGAGAGAATTGGAAAGTCAGGTAGGAAATGGGCAAACCACTTTTCTGCTTTGTAAACCAATCCCTGGGCCAGCATTTAGCTTACTCAAAGGGTGTATTCTTCCATTTGGATGAATACTTATTCAGAAGGGAAAAACCTAGCTCTGTTCAAAAAAATAAAAAAGATTTGGAGCCTCTATTCATCTGTCAAATCAAACATATGAATGTAGCTTCATTCATCTTGTTGTCCATCGCTTTCACGGTTCTCTTCCACTTCAATTATGTGTTTTCTCAAAGAGTGGGATTCTTAAACCTAAATAATACTATTCCCACTGGTGCACAAGCACACCCTGCTTCCTGCTTTGAGATCTACCTTAATGAACTCATTAGTTCCCTTGATTAGAGCCAGTTGGCCAGAATGAAGCTTCCAAATAAGGATCAATAGCTGAAGCAAAAAAAAACAAAAAACAAACCTCCTTTCATGACCTTCAGCTGTTGGTTATCACACTCAGCCCTATTATCAATGCCTCAGTAGCCAAAAGAACAAGGAACTGACAGAATAGTAATGATTAGTGCACAACCATCACTAACATTGGAAAAGAAGCTGAAAAGCTAAAATCTAAGTCTTCCCCAAATGCTTCCTTTTTGTATGCTAAGAGTAGCACCCACGATTTGACCCTCCTCTCTCCCTCTGTAACATGCCATATGGCAGGAAACTAGGCAGTTTTAAGTTTTCCTCTGCCTTATACTTAGCAACATATTACTTGATAATGAGGCCCCACTAGTGTTTGGCCTCTCTGCCAAGGTCCCTCACAGCTCTAACAGAAAAATCCAGTGAAATGAGATGAACAGAAATCCTGGCAGTTTCGTACAAGAAGTGAATAAGAACTCCATAGGACTCATCTTGAAACTCGGCAAATGGGAATTATTCTGGGAAGAGTTTGCCTTCTGAGACACCTCATTTCTTCCTCTGCTACATCCTTTGTTGGAAAATGACCTTTAAGATCTCTTCCAACCTGAGGTTCTGTGAATCAACAATAAATTGGTAATGGAAAGTGTGGAGCTGCCAAGGGGGAAAACTGCCCCTAGAAATTTCACTGCCCAGTAGGGGAGTCAGTAAATTTATGGGGATTCTAATCACTTTTCTAGTATATCAAATTCAGAATCGGCAGTGGAAATTTGTCAAATTTAATAATGATAATAATAATAAATGGTAGTTATTACTACTGTTTATTAAGAACTAATTCTATGCCAGGCACTGAGCCAAACACATTTCAGGCCTTAATCTCATTCACAGAACATCAGAGCTGAAAGAGACCTTAGGTATCATAGACTCTAACTTCTTTATTTAATAGAAAAGAAAATGGAGGCCAATACTCTGTAATAACCTATATGGGAAAAGAATCTGAAAAAGAATAGATATATGAATATGTATAACTAAATCACTTTGCTGTACACCTGAAACTAATACAACATTGAAAATCAACTATACTCCAACATAAAATGTTTAAAAAATCACATTGACTTTCATGTTTAAAAAAAAACTAATTTGGAAGACATTAATCCTATCATGGAAAAAAAAAGTTAAGAAATGGATGAATAATAGAAATAAAACAAAGGAAGGAACTATACAGAAAGAAAGTAGATCAATGATAGACAGTTCTGGGGATTAACTGCAAGAGAATACATTTAAGGCAAAGAAAGTAATCTATATCTTGATTGTGGTGGTGGTTATATTTGTCAAAACTTGTCAAATTATAAAATGAATGCATTTACTTTTACATAAATTATACATCAATAAAGTTGATTTTTTAGAAAAAATCAAAAAAAAAAAAAAAAAAAAAAACGAAGGAAGGGATACATGGACCAAAGATAATAGTGTGCTATGAACCTAGGATTAACATTAATCTAATTTGCAAACTTGGGTTAATAAATTCAATGGGTTAATAAATTCAATCAGGAGAATGGACACCTGACTTAACATTTCAGATTCTTTAGATGTTTAACTACCACCATCTAAAAATATGACCCATGACACATATAAGCCCAGGAAACAAGTTAATTCAGGGCTTGATATTACCTTTTTGTATAATATTTAAATAATGGGACACTAATAGGTGACTAACATCTTGCAGATTTTGGGAAGGACCTGCTTGAAGCTGTCTAAGATTGGCATAATTGGCCCTCACCTGTGGACATTTAAATCCTACAAAGACAATCGGGGTCTCAGAAAGCTTTCCAGTTGGAAGCAAAGTGTAAAGGTTGTGAGTGACTTCCTTCAGATATACATATGAAAGAAGTGACACCAACTCTGTCACCTTCTAGCTTCTATCCCTCATCCCAGAGCAGTATACCCATCAGGATGGATATGGTGGATGGATGTGATGTTCCCCTCTCGCTAAGTTAGACTCTAATTCAGGAAAAAGCAGGTTGAGAGGGGTGGGGAAAAAAATCAAAGCAATAGGCTTGGGTCTTGGAGCTTTACCCACCAAAAGGAATGAATCCTATGACAATGGCAGCAGCCCTCCCCCAAGAGTCAAGACTTGGTCTTTTTGTAATGCCTCTGGGCCCTTTTCTCCAAGACGTTTTATTGGCTCTTTCACTCTTAAACCTCTCAGAGAATCAGGGGTTTAATCACTACTGACTCAACTGGTCTTGCTTGGATTAAGTTGAATGGACCCTTGGAATTAAAACATTTTTTGAGTTCAGGCTGTGTAGCTCTAATTCAATAATGCCAAACGATATACTGTAATTCAAAACACATCTGCTATGACGTTTACTTGTTTATCTGAAGCAAGATAAATTATGACAAAATTATTTCGCAAATACCTTGTATGAGGACATCCTCTGCACTTACTACATTTCACCATTTCCAGAAACTGTATACCTAGATCACTCATGATTATGTCATGTGCATGACATAACTTCATTCTTCCCATGGTGTATTCTGGATGTAGTTATTATGCAACAATTATAAAGCTTCTGCTCCCTACCAACCTTCCCTAAACCTACTTCAGATTTTAGGAATGCATGAAAAAAGGACATCTTTTGCCACCCTTAGCCTTTAGATGCACGGTAAATAAAGGCATTTATCAGTAAGATACTCCAGAGCTGAACCTCATCGCAGTAGTTTGCCTGGAAAGAAAGGAGTTCAGCTTACACTTAATGCCAGTGAGCATCTACTATTCTTTACTGTTCTGTATAGAATGGTGGCAAAGTGCTATTTTCAAAAAGGTTATCCCGTACTTACAAATAATTCATTGATAAAATTTTATTTGTCTAAAGGCAGTGGAAATACAATTCAACAGGACGTCTCTTCAGGGCTTTCCAATTTTAAAAAAGTGTAAGATTTCCCTGGCTTTTTATTTACAAGTTTCCTGCGATGGCTCAAAACCAGATCCTGCATTAAAAAAAACTATGATTTGGATTCTGGCAGTGCTACACTTTTAAGTCCTATGACTTAGTTGGCTCCCCCAGAGTATCAAGAACTGAGTCCACTAAATCACTGGAGACCCTGAGACAGGTTTCTCTCTTCAATTTTCTCCAAATATGAGCAGGGAAACTTGATTCATAGATGTGCTAAATAAGACTATAATATAAATAGGCTGTATAAATGCTAAATATTGCCTTCTGTGAGTGAAGATGAGACCAAGTTTTATGAAAATACTGTACATCACAATTAGAGTTTGGGTGAGGAAGACATTTCTCTAGTACTGCTGTTCATTTATTTAAAAAATAATTAAGAGTATTGTTTTGAGATCTGGCAGCATATTGAACCGTGAGAGGTGAGCATAGAGTGAATCCTGTAGGAAAGAACAGGCAATATATTTGGTATCATTAATCCTTTCTTATGCTAGTCTTTGTCATACATATTGTGCGTGTGTCCATACAGATACAAGCTGGCAAATTCATAGGATATTTGCATGTTGACAGTTTGGCAGTGAAATGAAACATGAAAAGATTTTGCAGAAAATGTCAGCAATGCAAAACTTAGTGACATTCTATAAAACTGAGCTAAGCATTACTAGGAAAAAAAAAATCTTAAGGGATGGTGGAAGTTAAGATTTCTAGGCTCGGACTTCCCTGGTGGCGCAGTGGTTAAGGATCCGCCTGCCAGGGCAGGGGACATGGGTTCAAGCCCTGGTCCGGGAAGATCCCACATGCCGCGGAGCAACTAAGCCCATGCACTACAACTACTGAGCCTGCGCTCTAGAGCCCGTGAGCCACAACTATTGAAGCCCGTGTGCCTAGTGCCTGTGTCCCGCAACAAGAGAAGCCACCGCAGTGAGAAGCTCGCGCACCACAACGAAGAGTAGCCCCCACCCCTGCTCACCTCAACTAGAGAAAAGCCCGTGCGCTATGAAGACCTGACGCAGCTAAAAATAAATAAATTAATTAATTTTTTTAAAAAAAGATTTCTAGGCTCAAAGGAGCTGGGTGCTAGATGTTAGATGAAAAACTTACAGGCAAAAAGCTGATCACCTAAAGGTCAGGGAAATATTCAAGGCCACACCGCTGACTAGATGAAAGAATTGGATGCACATGGAATTGATTTTGCATTGAATAATCTGGACACTTTGGAAAACACCTTTTCTACCCAACTGTGTTGTTTGGGGGTGAGCTCTGGGTTTAGCAGATGGAGTCTCATGATTTGAGAGGTGTGAACTTCCAGAAGTGGCTCAGTTATGTGTGGAAACTAATGACTCTGAAATAAATGATCTAATCAATATTCTGTTATCCAATAGCCCTTTGACTTACATTGGGCCTGGAATGCTGCAATTTCTCCTGTGTTAGTCATGCCTTCTGTATGTTTAATGATAAACTCTCTGCCAAATGCAGTCTAGGTAGGAACAGGCCTTTTCCGTTCCACAAATCCAAAGTAAAATTCCCTGAAAGCAACCGGATCAAAGGAAAAGAGGAAATTGGCAAATCTCTGTAGCCAGGGTGAAAGTCAGCCCTGTCACACTGATTGGACAAATAATAACTGAGTGATCT
This sequence comes from Lipotes vexillifer, assembly GCF_000442215.2. Taxonomy (NCBI): domain Eukaryota; kingdom Metazoa; phylum Chordata; class Mammalia; order Artiodactyla; family Lipotidae; genus Lipotes; species Lipotes vexillifer. Next base: position 1,307,102 of record NW_006777418.1, read on the forward strand.
CGAGGACTATTATTGATAGAGCATTGACAGAGCATTTCTTTAGACTTTTCAAGGTACTTTCAGGTTATTATAATATTTACTCCTCAGAGTGACATGCCAAATAAGTGGAGACATCGTCATTATTTTAACACTGTCACAGCCATCACAGTCACTTTACAGATATGGAAAGAGGGTGCTGAAATGATGTCTGCAGCTGCACACAGCTACGGAGTGATGGGACTTGGCCTGGAAGTCAGGTTTTCTGAATCCTGTATTTGTGCTAATTCCACTATCCCAGAGTTACAACAAAGTCTCTACAAAGATAAGCCCCCTAAAAGATATACTTCTGTCCTATTCCTGTGCCTTTACCAGTCACTCATTGTGGAAAGTTTTTGTGCTGTTAGCTGGGGAGGAGAGACTGGAGAATTCACAGCTAAGGGCCTTCCTTCAGGGGTTCCTGAGTCCGTCATCAAGTAGCAGTTACCCCTCCCCTCATCTTTCTTTACCTCAAAGTCCAGTCATTTCTCAGCTCTGTCCCCAGATGGATATCCAAATCAACACCACTCCAAAAGTTTCTAGGAAGAAAGCAGACGTGGGATTCATTGTGTCTAAAATGCTTTTTCTCCTTTCTGACTGAATACAGAGGTTTTCTTTTCATTTGCTAAGTTTCCAGGTCCTGCAAACTATGGATGTGATTAATTGCAATGTGCCCATATGATGAAACTCCACTAGTTTTAGAAGCAATTGTGAAGTCTTGTTGGAATTCATTATAATGGACACTCTCGTAAGAATGGTTTTAAGATTCTCAGTTACATGCTTATTTTATAGGTGACCCAATTATCAGAGCTGTTCTTACTTGATGGCCAAAGGTGCATTTTTAAAATTGGACCTTTTCCTTATATCAATTAGACCTCGATAGAGCTATTTTTAAAACTGTGTTCTCCCAACACACACATGCCCTGCATAATTATCTGTAGAACTTTGAGAACAACAGAAAAAGGTTCACACAAAAGTGTATGGGTAAGTAAGAGATGCCACAAGTAGGATTCATCACAGGTGAGGCAGCATCAACTGAATCTCCTTCCCTTTATAGCAAATTTAATTCCTTCACCCTATTATCCCCATTTTTCTTCCCATATCTCCCTTGTTCCAAGTTTCCTATCAATTTGTCTGTTCATCACATGTTGTCCTCCATCACCCTGATCTTCATAAATAATAATAAATGAGAAAATATTTCAAACAATTTGAAAAAAGGAAATATATAATAATATTTCCACTGCTGAAACAGCTACTTTCATATTTATGTACTCTCTCCTAGTATTGGTATGAAATCAACTATATCTTTACTAAGCTATAAACACAACACATATACACTTTTATATTCTGCATTTTTTATATAATGTATACTATAAGTATGTCTCTGTGGTCTTTGTAATTATCATTTTAATGATCATACTCCATTGGTTTGATGTATCATAATTTACTAAACTCTACTAGGACATTTAAATTGTTTCCAATTTTTCATTGTTGTAAATAATACTGCAGAGAGTATCTTCATGAATAAAGGCTGTGTGTGTTGTAGATTTTTTTCCTTAGAGGAATTAACATCTTTTGGGTCTCTCATGCTCCAAAAACTAGAGAATGGTTTGCAGCCTCAAACTTTAGAGGGACCAGGTATGTAATTTAAACAAGAGAAGTGGGTCAGTAAATATGGTGAATGAATCAGCTCTTATCTCAACTCTGATGGCATTCCCCAAATCTATTTCTCTGACTACCACTATTGCTGCATCCATCCATCCACCCATCCTTCAGTCAGTTAGTCACTCAATACTAGTATTAAAGAAAACAGGCCCAAAATGGAGTTGCTTATGCTAAGACCCACATCAACAAACTGAGACTTCACTTAATTACAGTTTTGATTCTCCCAGAAATGGACTCTTAAAGCAGCCAGTCAGGAATCACCTGATCAGCAGTTAGGCAATCTCCTGATAAACCCCTGCCATCCCCTATAGGGAAAGTAACCTTGCAAGAACCAATCTGCTTTTTTCTGTCTAGTATAACTTCCTTGCTCTTGCTTCTTTCTGCCTATAAATGTCTTTCATTTTGTACAGCTCCTCAGAGCTCCTTTTAACCTGCTACATTGGATGCTTCCTAATTCATGAATTGTTGAATAAAGCCAACAAGATCTTTAAAATTTACTCAGTTGAATTTTGATTTATTAACCCTGGACTAAGTGCTATGTTCAATGACTAATATAGAAGTCACAGTTTCATAAAGCTTTAAGCCACTTGTTGAAACATTTGAATTGTTATATTATTATTTAATTTGTCTAATTGTCAATGCTAAGTGCTGACACTAAGAAAGAAGGTGAGGGGGTGAAGATACTGCTGGAGTGGTCCTGGCAATTTCATGGAGAAAACAGAGCTCGAGATAAATTTTAAAAGATAGGTTGGGGGTTGAGTTTGAATAGAATGAAAATATCATATGATTTTCATATTTGGTACACTTCTCAGTGCCAAATCTCAGGGAGGTTAAGATTTTAAGAATTTTTTTTTTTATAATTTTAACCAAAGTTCTCTAACTCACAAGGAATTCCTCTTCAACCAATGAGAATCTTTAAGACTCTCTGTTTCCCCTTAAGATTAAAAGTCAATTTCTGAGCAAAGTATGAGGATTTGAGCTCTTGATTGGATTAGGGGAAAGCGCTCTGTTCTCTGAGACATTTAAAATCCATTCAAAATAATCTCCTAGTCTCCAACAAGGCCAAGGCAGGCAAGTGGAATACCCATTAACCTTCCCTGTAAAGGTTGCCAGTCTGCCAACAGGATTCCCCAAATGCAGCTTTAGGCTGCTCCAGTAACCAGAGCACAGAGGTTTGTTTCCAATAAGTTCAAGCAACCTGAAGGATGCTTTGATGGGTCTATAAAGTAATTGAAAATTTACTTGAAACTCTGCAATCTAATCAATAACACCAAAGGCCTTACTCAAGTGAAACAATCAACAAAAATCACCAATTTCCTGTTCTAACAAAGAAAGAATGGCCATTTCCCCTCTCCCTTCAGGTCTCATTCACGCAGGTTTTCTCTTTAAATAGCAGATGCATTAAGGGTTTCAAGTATTTTCTTTAAAAATGTTCATTTCTTTCCTTTCACTCTTCCCTCCTTTTCTGCTTAAAGTCTTTAATACATCTTGTCTGCAATTTTAATTATTTAATTTCTTCACTGCATTATTTAAAGAAAAGACAATTTTGAGGATGCAGTATGCATGAAAGAAGTATGACTCCATGTAAAAATTGAAGAAAATTGTGTTAACACTGCACTGCGGCAGATTATTTAGTACAGAATATTTTGCGAACTCTATCTTTTTCCTTAGTGTATCCTCTTGTAAATATGGACGAAATGACCATTTTGCTTACTGTGTCAGATAAATACCAATGAAGAAAAGACCGTCAGGAGCTTGAAGAAAGGAGATGTAAGTAAAGGTAGGTCACTCTATTCTGTAAAAAACATTTAGAAATGGGTCAAGATAAAAACAAGACTAGAAATGCTTATCACAGCACTTAACTATAGCTCTCTTTGGATCTTTCTCCCAACATAAAAATAAGATGGAATAGCAGTAGCATTGGAACCAAGTTCAATTTGTAAAAATGCATATGGGTAGCTTACAGTTAAGACACATTCTTCAACCAAAAGTCTAATTTCCTCAAAGTTTGAGATAACGGAATTTTTTTCAAAATGTCCTTTTTTGATTGGATGAGTATAAGTTTACTGCAGAAAAAAATTTAAAAAATAAAAATATTTCATAACTTTCCCAAACACCTCTAACCTCTAATCACTACCTGGGCTTTTTAAAAAATCTACTCTCTCTCTCGCTCTCTCTCTCATATTATACAGTAGGCAAATTATACGTATGTGTATATGTATATGTATAATGTACACACATACACATATGTAGTTTTTCTCCTAATATTTCATTTTCATTTATTTTCACTTATATATTTCAAATATATTCTATTTCCCCATTTATTTTTTAAATATGCCTTTTCATGGCTGCAAGAGAGTTATCATACAGATATACTACACACACACACACACACACACACACACACACACACATTGTATATACACACATACATAACCATTATTCTATTGTGGAAAATATAGGTCATTTCCAATTTGGGGGGAGTATATTACAGATAACTGTACTGACATCTGTATAGAGGCACATCTTCTTGGTTCAATGATTTTCACAGAGCAAGCTTTGCAGTCTCAAAATGACCTACAACATAGCCTGATTCTACATGGAAGTCATAAAATATCAAAAACTATAAAGAAACTATGCTGTGTGGTGTCAACACTGCAGGCGACCTGGGTTTAAACACCAGATTTACCACTTGTATGATCTCGGGAAAATTCCTTAAAACTTTTCTGTTTCTATCTTTATCTGTAAAATGGGTATACTTCTAGGACCTACTTCATAAATCTGTAGTGAAGATTAAATAAAATAATTTATGAAAAGGGATTTAATATGTGACTTCACATAGTAGTTTCTTAATAAGAACTAGCAGTGAATATCATAAATAGTCTATGAAATACATATACCAAAATATCTCTGAATACCATCAAGTGGTATTTCAATTTCCCCCTGCAAATATTTTAACAGTTTTTCAATGGAGCACATGTGAGAAAAGAACAGTTCAACCTTCAGAGAGTCTATTTCGTTGATTTTGTTAGCATACCAGCTATCATTTGCAGTTACACTGCAAATACTCAAATCCAAAAGACCCATGGGTAACACACAGAGATCACAGAGTCACCCTCTGTAGATGATGCCTTCTGATTCACCCAGATCTACATATATCACCTCCATGCTATACCTAAGTTTTCTAGGTGGGCTAGGGGATCCAAGGTAAAAATGCTGGTACAGGCTGTCAAAGAGGTCATAGATGAGTAGACCTGCCCTCCGTGACCACATTCATTTTGGAAGTTCTGTCTAGAATAAGAACGTGACTGTGACCAAGTGTCCGAGTGATGCTAAATGACCTCCGTGGGAAAGCTGATTGGATAGAGCAATTTCAACGATGGGCAGATAGGCACTTATACTGCAGAGGTGAGGAGTTTCATACGGTTCTTCCCACTGCCTGGAACATCCTTCAACCTCCACGTCATCCTTTGGTGATGAATCTTCAAAAATTCACTCAAGAAAATGGCAAAGAGCCTTTCCGAAATCTTGTACCTCTCTTGCCCACAACAATCACAAACTGCATTGTAGTCAACTTCATATGTTTCTTTTCCTGCTTCCCCCTCCAAATACCTACCTACCTACCTACCTACCTACACACACACACACACACACACACACACACACACACACACACACCCCTACATATACATAACACACCAAGAACTTAAAACTCCTGAAGGCAAATACCCTTTCCAATTCTATTTTCAATTCTAAGTAACAAGTATGTATTAGATGCCCAATAACTGTCTGTCAAATGAATAATTCCAGTTTTCCATTTCTGATCTAGACTTATGGCTCACATCAGTTCCAGGATATGTGCTGATAAATTAGTAATATTGACAGGGATTAAAGAGCATGTCTCTTCTGAAGTATTTATGAATGGAATGATTTAGCTGGGATATGCCTAAAAACAATGCAGTTTTTTTTGGGGGGTGGGGGGAGAAGGGGTGATGGCAGAAATGATAGATATTGATGAAAAAAATTGGCCGTAATATTGATAACTGTTGAAGCTAGGTGATAAATAAGGAGGAATCAGATATGCCATTCTCTCTACATTTCTATTTGAAAATTTCCATTTCTATATTTGAAAATTCTCATAGCACAAAATAAATTTATATACACACAAAACCACAAGGCACAACACATAAAAGCACATCCTGGGAAGAGTGACTTTATAATGCCAGTATCTTAGAGAAGGGCATCATTGATGGAATTTTTGATTTTACAGCACTTGACTATTATGTTTCAGGGGATATGATTTGAATGAGGCTCATGAATAGTTTGTTCTGCTCTGAAAGGCAACTATCACTGTACTTTGGCACAAACTGGTGGGACTCAAGAGTTAGGTAGATAAAAGTCTCCTTTATACAAGGACCCAAAGGCAGACACTGAACCAAAAATAAGAAGAAAGAGAAACGAACTATGAGCTAGAGAAAGAAAAAGAAACAAACTATAAGCTTCAAACATTTAAAATCTAGCCAGTAAAACCCATCCACAAAGTCTTGGGAGGTGGCACCATGACTGAGGTGGTGGTGTATGTGTTTATGTTGGCCATTTCATTCCCCTAAATGTGCTTGACATCTCTAATTAATCCCTTTGGAGCAGTGGTGGCTGGAATTCTCAACTCACAGCTTTGCCCCATGCCAGCCAAATGTAATCCTGAGATGCTGCATGTACATGGTAAGGGACATTATCACCCTTCAGATTTAAGAATAACGGTCTGATCTATTAGATATAGAGGTATCAACCCTGGCTGCACATTGAAATCAATTCAATTAGAGTAGGAATTGGGTACTGACATTCTTAAAAGTTGCACCAGATGATTCTAGTTTGTTAGACAAATACCCTCAAAGCTAAAAGACAGCAGTCCCAGGACATAAATGGTATGGAAGAGTAAGAAAAAGAAATTTTGCAATTGGTCACTGAAGTGGCTGCTATGGTGTGGTACGCAGATATTTCCCCTCCACCCTTTCAAGACAAAGGCTCTCAGTCCCTGCGTGTCCTTTCTGAGATTGTTGGCTGCTGTAGGCTCTCTTCATACCTGATTCCCATCTGGGAATTGCCTCAATCCAAGGAAGCGCCTCATCCAAACTTGCACCCCTCCCCAGGAGCAGTCCCTATCCAATGACTGCACAGGTAAAAAAGCAGGGTCCCCCTAGCTTCAACCTGGGACATCTCTGAAGGTCATCCCTACTTCAGAGCTCCCCATGGGATCTGCTGAGTGTCACAGATCAATTCTCCCTCTACCCAATCCTTCCTGGAAAGACCTCTGCATCCCAATCCTTCCCAGCTTCCTTACAGGTAGAGTTCTGCATCGTGCTTCCCAGTAAACCCTCTCCCTGGAAATCTCCAATTCAGAGGCAATTTCCCAGGGTGTCTGACCAAGACAGCACTGGAGGCTTACTGGAATGCTGCTCAGCCTTACTACTTACCCATCTGCATCAAGCGGGGACATGAAATCTTGGTATTTGCTTTGCTAAGAGTGATTATTTATAAAAATCAATTCAGAACTGGACTAGAGCTGCTTTTCCAAAAGTCTCATCATTTCTACTAGTCATAATAGATGGGAAACTAGAGGCTATGATCCAAAATTAATATATCCAAAATATAACTCTGAGAAACATTTATCTATGTGCTACGAGTCATTCAAAGTAATCATGAACAACTGTGAGTATTATTTTTCTCAGATGTCACCAGAAGCGTTGTGTGATCTGGGTATTTTTTGGACTGTTCAGCTTCCTCTCCCCACAGTAGGCGTCCCTCCAGGCTCTCTGATGCTGCTTTGTTCTTTTTCCAAATGCCCTCACTTCCTGTGTTTTTTGTTTTTTTTTGTTTTTTGCTCATGGTCAATACAGGCAAAGACTGATGTATGTTTTTAATGGGAAGGTTTGTTAGGAATAGATCTTTTGGTTTATGGAAACCCATTGAGTTATTCATAGGGGATAACAGAGGCTGAGTTTGTAGATCTGCTGGACTTGGGCCTTACTCTAAGCAGAAACTCTCTAATTTATAGATTTGAGGTTCTGTGATAAACTTAGAGATAAGATACATGGGCAGGATAAGAAGTGTATTTGGCAACCCAAGAATGAATGTCTTTCTACTCACTGGTGACTAAGTTTGACATGGACTGGAGCACAGTTTATTAGGTTGTGTCAGCGGTAGCTCTCCTCACAAGCTTACGAGATCAAGGGCTTATGATTTTCTTCACTTTGATAAGCAACTTTCAAGTCGTACCCAGTTACAGAACAAACAGAACCGTGACTTGTGTTTTGCAATTTGATAACTTAATTTACTTTAGACCCTTGCTTGTCAATGTGTGGTTTACGAACCAGCCGCACTGACGTCACCTGAGAGCTTGTGAGAAATGCAGAATTTTAGCTCCTAGATCTACTAAATTGGATTACGCTTTTTAAGAACACAGTCCTGTATTTCCAGAAGGCTTCCAGGTGATACTGATGCTACTGGTCCACAGAACACATTTTGAGCAGCAAGGCTCTAGAGAGTCCCATCATATTTCTAGTACTTACAAGTTTTACTCCTTATAGGAAGCCAGGTTGTCAGTGTGTCCTTCTATATTTCTCAGCGCTGTGTTTGGCCCTACCCATTGCCACAATAAGCCAAAACCTATGAAAGATAATTAGACAGGAAGCAGCATCCAGGTGATGATAGGTGGTGGCTGTCCCCAAAGAGATGAAGAGAGTTCCTGTCTTCTGGGCCAAACTTCTGTCAGGTGTAAGGCACGTAGCTTACAGCCCAGCACTGAGAAATGGTTAATTGTGCCAAAGGGAAAGCTCACCAAGAAGCAGCTTTCATGTGAAGAACACTGCCTGTTCAGACTGAGGACAGCGTCTCTATCAGTTCTGTTCAGAGGCAGCAGAAAGCAGAGCCTCGAAAAAGGAAATCACACCAGTGAGGGCATTTCTTCAATTACTAAAATATAGAGAAAAAGCCCTTGACCAGAAGACAGGAGACCGGGGTACTGAATCTGGCTCAGTCACCAACTAGATATAAACACTGATAACCTACTCATCCTCTTTGGGTTTCAGTTCAGCTGTAAAATGAGGGGGTTTCTAAGATCTTACACAGCTCTTTCTCTTTAGCATCTGAAACTCAGATGCTCTAGAATTGGCTGCAAAAACCACTCTTGCCACAAGAGGGAGTTCTCTTTCTGAAATCATAGAAATTCTGTGCATTGTCTTAATGAACAGATTTAGGCAAACCAAAACATTTGAGCATCCAGGACAAAATGGTCTTTCGTAAACAATTAAAACAGATTAGAAGGCTCATTAAAAATTTTTGTTAACTTAGATTAAATTATGACTAATTCCTTGCTTGAGCAAAGCAAAAATGGAGACTACTTAGACTGATGGGTGGCAGTCAACAAAAACAAAGATCGAGAATCTGTAAATTTAACAAAGGTGAATAGTCCTAACTTTCCTCCTCAGCTTTGTTAAGAATTTGATGGCTGTTCAGTGTTTTTCTCTTTCTTCACAAATTGGCAAATCCTGGGATTGTTCTGGCCCTGTAATAGAATTTTATGTGTCTGTGAATTAAATATGGGACTCAAAGTGTGTAAAGGACAACAAATAATTCTAGCAGGGAGTAGAGTGGCACAGAGGGTGATGGGAGGCATTGTTTATAGGGTTCCAAATATTTGCATGAAAAGTGAAACATTCCATCAAGATTCAACATACCGCCTCCCTAAGAGATGTTTCCAAATACCCTGATGTCGTCAGGTGACATGTGGGTGCCACACTTAGCTGAGGAGCTAAGATTTTCCTCCATTCATCCTGGATCACCCAGACCCCTAGTTCTGTGACTGATCTACGTTGCTTTCTTTCCTCTATTTTGCTGTGTTGTTAAAGAGAGATCTCCAGGCTGAAGTCATTTGACTTGTCTCCAGCAGGTAGAAGACAGAAAATGGGATGTGACATTTTGGCTAGGGCTGGGAGAAGTGGAAGCACTAGATGACTCTTGGTGGGCTTCAAACGGCATCTGTCCTCCTGCCCCTCCAGAGGGTGTGTCTCAGAGTGTGTGCCGCTTCAGAGCTGGAAGGTCCTCTCAAGCCCATCTAGTCCAATGTTTCCCAAAGCATAGAGAGTCATCCATTCCTAGAAGAGATTATTACTTTAGCTTATGCATTGACATGATGATAACACTGGATCACAGAGGGAGAAATGTTATTCCCTTTTCAGTGCTCAGGCCATTCCTTCTAGTGGTCTCAAGGAGATGGCTCATGCTTATGCTGGAATGTGTCTAAAACCCCTCTCACAGTTGCCAATTTCTCTTTTTTAACAAAAAGAGAGAAGACCTCAAGAATCAGAGCCTCCGGCAGACAGCATTATCTAGCTAGAACATAATGGTATTGCTTGATTTACTGCATTGATTTTTAGGGCTGAGTTCTATTTCTGGCAATTATACTGGTTTTCCATCCATGGTGACATCAAATTTGCTTTTTATGGCAAAGAATGAGTCAACATGAAGAAAAATATTGTGTAAGTAATAGTACAGGTGGCACAGACATAAGTCAAAGATTGTGCAGATGGTAGCAGGAAGTAGAGTGACTTGACAATAAACACCCAGCTCTATCTTCTGACTCATAAATTCTCACGCATGTTGGGTTTCTGGTTCTATGATGGGATTGACTACTAATGACTTACTTGAGTCTGGCTGACAGAAAAACAAATGTGCTCTAATTTTCTTTCAACTAGTCAAGTTTTTACTTCATTACATACATTAAATAACTCATATTGCTTCTTAGAGACAAACAGGGCAAAGAGGAAACTTCCTCCTGTGCCAAATAATACAGTTTTGTGTGAAATCCCATCGCGGCCCACAGGCAAAATCCCACTGATGCCAATGCTGTTTCAAAGAAGGTTCTTTATTTCCATATCCCTGCAGCTCAGACTTAATAGTACTTGGTTTACCTAATTACAACAAATTCTTTCCAATAATAATCCTTACAACTAGTGCTTTCTCTGGCCCTGAACCAGTGACTCAACAAAGCAAAAACTATTATTTCCTTTAGGCAGGAAATCCTTTCTCTATCACCTCAGATACATTTCATAAATTATAATTTTATTTGTATGTTTATCACCAACCAGTACAATCACATTTCTTGACTTGTGTGAGCTCCTTGAAGGCAGGGCTCTCTGTGTTGTTCACTGCTGTATTCTCAGTGCTTGGAATAGTGCCTGCTCTTCAATAAGCATTTGTTGATTAACTGGCAGATTACTTAACTGCACTGGTGGCAACAAGTCTTGATTCCGGGGAATTGCTTGTTTATGTAAAGCCAAATGGAACATCTGCTCTGTGTAGGAGCACATCACAGAAGCAGCTTTCATCTTCAGGAGGGAGATAAAGAGGATACTAGCAATGCAGGTTATGCTCAGCTTGGGAAATCATGGATTCCAAAAAAGTGCCAGAGGTTATCCATCATATTGAAGAACAGAACCATCCTGGGTGGAAAAATGCCTAGTGATTGTCCAAGGCCATCAGGGAAGTAGATTGGTTGGCAACTCATTGTACATTGCCAGCAGCTAAGTGTCCTTCTTGTGAAAAAATACAGAATTTTCAAAGGCTCCTGAGGTTATTATGATTTGGGGTTTGATTTTGTTTTAGCTAAACACTCGATTTGTTTAATGCACACTTTGGAGTTCACACTGCCAACAAAAATAGTTTACTTTAGTTCAGTGGGAAATAAAAAATCAACAGGAAAACTCAGGATCACAGATAGAACTGTTGGTTTAGAAGAGACTGATCCCTCGAATCTCACCTGTAGTCACAACACTTTGTTTTCTCAACAGGTATTTATTCACATGTTGGAGAGCATCAGCAATATAGTGTGTAGTCCCTGGCCTCAAGGAGTGTAATGACAAGACAATAACTACCATTCATATGTGTCATAGATCCTATAAGAAGAGAAAGTAGCTGGTGCAGGCGGAGCATGTGGCAGGGGCATGTACCCAGTCTCTATGCGCAGAGTCGGGGCCAGCGGGAGCCTCTGGGATGATGCTAATAACCTAAATATCTTTTAGTACCTAGCCAGTAAAGATGGGTAAAATGTTCCATGAAGAGGGTAGAGTATGCTTCCCTTAAATAGTCTCATCAAGTTTCCACTCTCAGGGTTGCCTTCTGCTTTGCTCTGCATTGTTTTTCTCTGTACAGTCTTGATGTGCCATTACAAGAAAAGGAAAGGTGCCTGCTATGGACTGAATATTTGTGTCCCTCCCAAATCCGTATGTTGAAGTCCTAATCCTCAGTGCAATGGTATTTGAAGGTGGCGCTTGGGAGGCTAGGCTAGGCTACGAGGGTGGAGTCCTCATGAATGGAATTAGTGCCCTTGTAAGAAGACATGAGAGAGATGACATCTCTCCACCATGAGAAGTTACAGCAAGAAGGCAGCCATCTGCAAACTAGGAAGCAGGCCTTCACTAGACATAGAATCTGCAGGCACCTTGATCTTGGACTTCCCAGCCTCAGAACTATGAGAAAGAAATGTTTACTGTTTACGCTGCCCATTCTATACTATTTGTTATAGCAGACAGTGATGATGAACTTCAGCCCATTACCATGTAAGAATATAATCTGACCTGCTGCTTCTAGTCTAAAAGAGTCATGGTACCTCCTCTGTTATCCCAATAAGACCTTTATAAACCCAGAGTAAAGTCTGACCAGGGACCCTGATGTAGTGCTTGGGCCAGATGATTGGGTGATAAATAGAAAAACTGCAAACACTCCCCTTCTCTAGACAGCATCGTAGTTAATGCTGCTGTCAATTGTTTGCACAGCACATTGTGATGTTCAGGGTTTAGAGTTCACATACTTTTTAAATGTGGTTCTTATTCTCAGATGAAAAGGGAGAGAAGTCTTTTTGTATCATAGACTGTCTTTGGACAAAAAATGGGCGGGGGGAGGGGAGGAGACGGAGGCAATAACCAAAATGCCTTCTAAGTTTTCCTCAGAAATTCTCAGAAGATGTCACCCATTCTTCTTTAGGAGAAAATAGAACAACTGATTTTAATTTTTTAGAAGCATGTTGATTTTTGAATAATTTATAGGAAATTATTTGCTACATGGATTTGTTGTTTTCCTTAGATTAAAAAAATATATTTTGAATAGTTTAAGACTCACAGGATGCTGCAAAAATAGTACAAAGCGTTCCCATATACCCTTTACCCAGCTTCCCCAATGATAATATGTACACAGACACAAAACACTGTCAAAACCAGTTTTCCTTAGATTTTCATATGTAACTTTCTAAAATAGAAAAGTTTTCTCTATTGTACATTTGTTCATTTCTAAATGTACAAATTTCCCAAATATTTAATGAGGAATCACCCTGTTCCAAATATTCTACCAGGCCAGTGATTGAAAGTTGACTAAGACATAGTTCATTCCCTTAAGGAACTCATTATCTGGTAGGGTAAACAGACCAGGATAGTAAGTTCTAGGACGCAGAAGCATGGTTCTACCAGAGGCCAGAGGAGATCTCCAAAGACTGTGTGACCACAAAGACTCCTCAAAGACAAGCCTGAGTTAACTTGTGAGGGATAGTGATCTTTTTTTTTTTGTTTTTTTTTTTTGCGGTACGTGGGCCTCTCACTGTTGTGGCCTCTCCCGTTGCGGAGCACAGGCTCCGGACGCGCAGGCCCAGCGGCCATGGCTCACGGGCCCAGCCGCTCCGCGGCATGTGGGATCTTCCCGGACCGGGGCACGAACCCATGTCCCCTGCATTGGCAGGCGGACTCTCAACCACTGCGCCACCAGGGAAGCCCGATAGTGATCTTTAATTACACAAAAAGACCAGAGAATATTTGAGGCACAGGAACTATACATGCTGAGTCCCAGCAATGTAAAACAGGAGGATGCATCCAGGGAACCAAACTAAATCAATCTGGATGGATCAAAGAGCAAAAAGCATGTTTGTTCTTTGGGTAAGAGGAGGAGGGAAGGGAAGAAAAGGACAGCAGATGAGTAACAGCAGGCTGTCAGGGGCCAGATCATGAAAGGCCCTGTTTGCTCAACTACTACCTTTGAAAGTTAACCTAAAACGCAAGATGAGCCATTGATAGGCTTTGAGACGAGAAGTAATATTATATTTGCATTTTAGAATGATAGCTCTGACAGCATTGTGGAAAAGGCAGTGAGAAAGAAATCCAAAGGCAGGGAGATGGGAGTTGGAGATTTGGGAGGAAATTTAGTTTTAGATACATTATACTGAAGTGGAGTTATCCAGTCGGCAAATAGATGTATAATATATGGCTAATAATAGTGATAAAAAAATATTTATTATAGTTTACACCTTCAATACCTGGTTAGAGCTGCAAACTGGTTTGAGACGAGACAATCAAGCTAAAGTTAGTTCCCATCTCAAACCAGTTCCCATCTTTCAATTCATTTTGTCCCTTTGACAACAGTAAGTCTCCGCCAAAACACCAACTTGGTGGCGATCACCTTTGTTACCCCAGAGTCATGCACGTAGTAGGGGCTCAGTATCTCCTAAATAAGTGCATGACCGCTCTGTTGGTTTCCTAGGCTATTTAAGTTCTTCCCACTTTAATCTCTTTCCCCTCACTAGTTGACTTCCCATCTGTAGGACCCCAACCCCCATTTATTTCCTTTTCTTTCTTCTTGTTTATGTGACAACACCCACTTAAGTGGCTTGACAGACAGAGCCTTCCTTATCCAGCAGAAGTCAGAACGGCAGGGGACACTCAGGCCCCCAACTTGTCTGCTGAGAGAAGAGAGAGGTAGCATCACCTGGAGGCAAAGCACACAACTCTCAGCCTACGGATGCCACCGCTACACATCATAGGCAGGAAACCCACATCTCTGGCCTCTGTCTTCTCCATAGAATGGGGACTCAGTGTTTGTCTTTGTTCACCATTTCCAGCTTTACAAAGTTTATGAGATATTACATAATATCTCCACTCCAATAAAGACAGCATGACAAAGTAATTTTTGAAACGTGCACTCAAAGAAATTGAGTTAGCATAAAGTTTTTCAACTGAATTTTGGTAAGGATTTTGGCAAATGAAACTCCCTGTGCTGCTGTTATTCAATAATAAGCAAATACACACAGAAAACTTGGTAGCATATATGAACAATTCATTCCCTCTTCTATTTATTAAACAAATACTCCTTGGGTGCCTGGTGATACAGCAGCCAAATAAAGAGCTTGCTTTCCTGGAACTCATGTTCTAATGGGGTGAGCAGTTGGAGAGACAAACACACCTTGTCAGAGGGTGCTGAGCTCTAAGGGGGTAAAGTGTCTGGAGCCACATGCTAGTAGTAGCCACCACCGTTGTCCTCATCCCCATGTTTGCACCACACTTCATAGCTCCCCAATCATTTTCTCACTCATTATTTCATTTTTCACATCAGAGGGAGGGCAGATGTTTTAGTAGAAAGGAAAACAAAAGTCCAGAGGACGCAACATCATGTGGGCAGGGGCTCTAGTAGTTAAGCAGAGGTTTTGGCTTCAGAAACACTAATGTCCCGACAAAGATGTAATAAGGAGATAAGTCTTTATCACTTGTGGCTTGACAAATTGATTGCATTTAAAGTAAAACCCATGCAACCATCAAGCAACTATTTACATTTTTCCAAATTGATAAAAAGGGCATTGTTCACAATGAAAAGGGCTGCAGGAATAAACAACAGGTAAGGAAAGGAGCTCAAACTTGGTGTCCTCTTGTGAGCCTAGAGGGACACCGCCAAGTACATCCTCAGGGTTGGGATAGGGCCCAGAGAGACCCACAGAGGGACTTCTCATTCTATATCCACAAGCTCCTTCCTTACCTTGGGGAGCTGCCTTAAAAGAGCGGCCATTTGATTCTGAAACTTCTAGATTTGGAAGAGCCTGTATTACCCTTCAGAAAGGGTAAGCGATCAATGAATATACATTAACTAGCTAAAGGGATGATTTTAATAATATAAAAATTATTTTACATTAGAATGCATCCCTATGCTATCTGTATTACTTCTGCACTTATTTACCAGACTTCTGTCAGTAAGAGAGTGTTTCACTAGAGCACATCCTTTTTGTTAATAGAAAGGTATTCCTTTATTTTTGAAAAACAAACAGAGCTTGGTGATTTCGGTAAGCTTCTTGCTACTCACTAATTTATATATGTGTCCAGCCATTCATTGAGGTAGATAATGCAGCTCCTTGAAAATGCTAACATTGGAGCCTTGCAGGTCCATCTTATTCCATTGGTTTAAGAGGAGAGCAAACAGTTATCGAGTTTTAGGGTGACAACTTCTGACCCCCAAAGTCTGTCTGAAGTCCAGAATCAGATGTGCTATAATACTGATATACTATATTTCCTCCAAATTTAATAAATGCATTTCAACTTGATTCAGATAACACTTTCTGAGGCCCTCTATATGCCAGCCTTGTTGGAAAAGCTGGCTTTGCTTGGAAATGTAATCTTGGAAACTTTTGTGAGGACAGTCCTCAGGATGAGAAAACAAATGGGGATCTTAACACTCAGGCCACCTTTGCTTTTCTTTGGGTCACGTGATATGAAAAGGAGAGTGGCTCCCCAGGTAGCTGTTATACTACTTTGCACTTACAAAATGTGTTTGCTGCTGCTTATGTTTTGTACTGATTGAGTTAGTAAAAAATAAACACAGAAGGAAAATTAAATTGGCAATGGGATCCCAGCAAGGGGAGGCAAAGGCAATATCTGAGGATTGCTGTTGTAGAAGAAAAGCTATCTCCTCTGACACATATCTATGCTTAGTTTTGTTGTTGCAAATATGATTATAATTATGGCACGTTTCTGTCTTTCCAGACACCTCTCAGGGAGATGACGATGTATTTTGCATGGTTTTAGAGCAGCTGAAGCCATGGTTTAGCAAAATTCAGGGCACTGAGGCCCATGATTGAATGGATGGTGGTGGGGCTGCTGATTTTTGGAAGTTGGCCCTGCCCTTCCGGCTGGCATGTTTCAGGGTGGCTGTTATCTGGAGAGACCTATTCATTTGATGAAAGGGTGAGATCATTGGGATGCCCCCACCCTTCCTACACTTACAATGCTGAGACCTTTTCTACCAGTGTCAGATGCCAAAAGCTGGCAAGGGGTGGGGTACACCAACCAAACTGAACCAGGAGACTTGCCTTCTCGAGAAAGTTGATTTCACACTCTATGTCTGAGAGCTGAAGACAGTGTGTGCAAGACTGGCTTGCATAAGGAAAATTGCAGATGCACAGAATTTTCAAATAATTGAGAAAGTCAGGGGTCACCTAAGTCGACCAAATGTGTACCAATTTAAAAAAAACTTTAAAATTACATAACCTTTTTGTTTTTTTCCACCCATACTCAACAATGGAGAAAATAAGATTGTTTTAAGGAAGCCTTAAATGCAATAATCCTGAGCATTATCTGATACAGCCATTTCCCATTTTGGCTCAAATTATATAAGCAAGTGCTTTTCTCAAATTCTAATTCCCAAATCCTGCTTCTTATATGCCTAAAAAGAGAAAAAATAAATTTAAGGTTAGTATTTTTTGTTCCCCTGCTCCCATTTAGTGTTAGTGGTTCTTGGTGTATCACTCATGATAGAAGAGTACCTAGTACATAGTAGGTGATCAATACATGTTTTTGCAGGAATGAGTGAATGAATGAATTAAAGGTTGATGTCTTCTTTGTGCTAGGCATTTGAGGACCACTGAGATTAACCCACTAGAGTTCTTATTCCCAATGAAGCTACAGGTTAAAAGATGAAATAATATATGTAAATAAATTAGAAGCATACAAAGTAGAAAGTAACTTATGTTTACACATATCATCTCATTTAACGTGCACAACAACCAAACAGGTAAATATTATGATTATTCCTATTTTATAGATAAGGCAAAAATCAACCAGGACACCTTTATGAAGGAGAGGCACTTGAAGTAAACTTAAAGGTAAGCAGGATCTGGGTTTTTAGGGATAAAATAAGTGTGAAGAACTGTGAAAGGTTTGAGATTTCCCCTATATGCAAGCTAACAGGTTAACCTGCTCTGGTATAGATGCTGGAAGAATACATGAGACTCTGGGGTCAGAAACAAAGAACAGTTTATTATTCACACATATAGCTTGCTTCTATGCCTGGATATGGGTTCCAGTTATTGGTTCTGTTGCCTATTTCCAGGGTGCCATCTGCAGGTGGCGCCAATGAAGATGTCCAACTTCATTTGCCTTGCTCAGATCTTTTTTTCCTTCACAGTTGTTTCCAAATGAGAAAGACCAGAACCATGAATCTAGTTACATGTCACTCCAGCACTTGGAAGAAAGTATGCTAACATACTAGCAGAAGTATGCTAACATACTAGCAGAGTATGATAACATACTAGCAGAAGTATGTTTCCAGTGGCAAGGAAATTACTTCGGGTTAATTCTAAGCTACTCCAGAAGTGAGTTAAACTCCTAACAACAAAAATTTTAACATTCTCTTTATTAGAGAAAAGGAGAAGAGGAAAGGAGAAAGGGAACATTTTCAAATCCTTGGTGGGGTTTTATGCACATTTAATTATGATACTGTATTAGTCTGATACCTTGGGCCACCATAACAAAATACCACAGAATGGGTGACTTAAACAACAGAAATGAATTTTCTTACAGTTCTGGACACTGGAAATAAAAAATCAAGGCACCAGCAGTTTGGTATCTGGGGAGCGCTCTCCCCCTTGGGTTGCAGATGGCTGCCTTCTCACTGTCTGCTCATAGGGCCTTTCCTTGGTGCAAATGAACAAAAGGAAAGGGGGGGAAAGAGAGAGGGAGGGAGCGAGCAAGTGAGTGAGTGAGAGCAAGAGAGCATGCTTTCTCTTATCTTTTCTTATAATGACACTAATCCTATTGGATCTGGGCCCCACCTTTATGACCTCATTTAACTTCAATTACCTCCTAAAGGCTCTGCCTCCAAATACAGTCACCTCAGGGTTAGGGCTTCAACATATGAACTGGGGTGGGGCGGGGGACAAAATTCAGTCCGTAGCAACATCATGTATCCTCAACCAATTCCAGAAAGTCTTGATTTCCATTATACAGATGAGGAAACTGGCTCAGAAAGGTTCAGTGAATTGTGCAAGGTCACGAAACTGATAAGTGGAACAGCTCAGAATGAGACCATTTTCTGGCTTTAAAGCCCATTTGGTTTTCAGCATCACAGGCTTCCTTCCAGTGGTCATTTGCTAATATCTTGTGTACATGGAACACTCACAAGTGTCAGCAACTTTGCCATGGACTTTACAAGGTAAAACTTTCAATCTCTCAACAACAAAGGGAAGGTACAGAGAAGTTAAATGACTTGCCAAATAGCATAGTTAGAAAGTAGAATGGTCAAAAACTTAAATCCAGGGTAATTTTACTCCAATGCACACATTTTTGTTCTGTTCCTCCACTGTGCATTTCTGGGGTTGCTCATTTACTTATTAATCAATATTTTAACTAGAATGTATTATAACCCAATGTAATTCAAACTTTCTGAGACCATGTTAATTTTATAACATAAAAAAAATCCACAAGACACTGATCAGGCTATAGAGTTTTAATATATGTAAAAGGCAATGACATCAAAATCAAATTTGTTTGGGTTGTGCCTGAAATTCTATGTTAAAGGGAGGTCAATATGAATTGCAATCATATGGAAGAAATATCAGTTGGTATTGGGGCTGCAGGCCATGAGTTTCAGTACAATATCTTTCATTTCAAAGTTGTGTCTGGTCCAGTTAAAGTTATGTTTTCCACCCAAAGGTGGCAGCACATGTACTATTGCTTTTTGGTGCGCTTTTGACTGCATTTAACACAATAGTCTTTGAGAGCTTCAAGGGACCTAAAAGATCATCTAGGACAGTCCTGTCATTTTGAGGAAATGAAGCTGAAGCAAAGAGAGATCCTGTGACCTGCTGAACACCCCACACCTTTTAGAACCACCGT
>NW_006777418.1:1326934-1375886 GCF_000442215.2 Lipotes vexillifer
TGCTGAACACCCCACAGCTTTTAGAACCACAGCCCAAACTAGAATCCAAGTTACCCGACCTCAGACCTGTCTTCACTATACTAAGCTCTCCTTAGCTTTATAAAACGTTCACAGCTGACGGGTGAAGATGAGAGAGTAAACTCGAGTTTGAAAGAGGAAAGGAAGAAAGGACGGAAAGAGGAAGAAAAGAAAGGAAAAAAAGATAGGCATTGGATTCAGGAAAAAACACACTTGATGCAAACAAAGTCTTGAAGCATGCTATAACTTCACAGCAACTTCAGAAGCATAATTCCACTTGCAAAATAGATCTCCTGTTCTAGGGAACACTGTGGAATCCCTTGTTATATACAACACCAGATCTACTTGGGCCAGATATACTGAGTCAGCAATACCTGGGAGCTTGTTAGATATATAGGGACTTCAGCCCTCTTTCCTCCAAAATTGCTGAATCAGAATCTGCATTTTACAAGATCCCAAAGAGAGTCATAAGCACATTAAAGTTAGAGAAACACTGGTTCAGAGTTTAGCGTGGTTCTCACAGTGTGGTCACTGGACCAGCAGTGCCAGCATCACCGACTAAATCAGGAACTCTGGGTGGAGCCCAGCAATCTGTTTATTACAGGCTTTCCAGGTGATTCTGATGCATGATAAAGTTTGAAAAGCACTGCTCTGAACTTCCTGACTCCTTTGCCCTCAGAAGTCCTACATCTCTGGTAACTATATCTGCTGGACTTGCTCTAAATTGTTTTTTCTCCAGATGCCATCTGCAGCTTTCTTCCCTTCGGCCTGATTGAGTGGTTTACAGCAGACCTACTCAAATAAATGGCTTGGCTTCTATTTGCTGGCTTAATCATATGTATACACATATAGATCTACATAATTGCTGCTAAGCAAATAGTTTCCTGGTTAAGATACCAGTAGCCATTAACTAGTTAGGGAGAATGACAGTGTCTGAAATGGGATCATTCAAACTTGCAGGATTTTCTGAAGAGGAGACTGTGATGAGATTTGTCATCATTTTGTTCTGGCCACAATCTATTTTCACATACAGGGATGAATGCATGGGACCTTCTGTATTCCCTTCAGGAACTTATGAAGTGACGAAAAGTCAGAAACCTTCTGTAATAAATATTGAATTGGGGTGCATTTACAGAAGCACATGAAGGAACACAGCAATACCTACTCTCCCCATAGGAGAATACTGAGATGGAGACACTACTAAGGGAAACAAGGGTCTTCACAACCCTTTGTTCGTTCTGCAAACACTTTTTGCAGCAAAAGGCAGTGCTGTCTCAGACAATGGGGCCCACAAAGATTTAAATGAAGTAAACTCTATCTAAATAAGAGGACCACGGGCCTCCAGCATGGGGAATTTTATGAGGCAGCACTCTTCAAAGCTCAGCCCTGGACATCTTCAAATGCCAGCTTAGTGGTAAAGCAGGAATAAGCGTATAAGGCAGAACTGTTATTATTTTGTTGTTGTTCAATAACTGGGTATTAGGAAAAGACCCAATTGGAAATCAAATTTTTTTAAACAATTTATCCCCCAGAGCAAGTAATTTATTTCCTCATTTGTAAAACAAGGATATAATTTCCCTGTCTACCTCCTCCAAATGTTAATAGAGTCAAATGAGATTACATATATTAAAAATTTTCTAAGTATGTTTTTACATATGTAGATATGTAATGTATCCCCAGAAAGTTTCCCATTATTATAAAACTATCATTAAATATTATTATTTTCTGTACCAGGGAATTTTCAAGGCTTCTTCTCCTTGTTCATAACTAATACACAAGAAGTGCTGTGGTTGTGTAGTTTAAACAAGCAGGGGTTGGCAAGCTTTTCCTATGAAGTGCCAGACAGGAAACATTTTTGGCCTTGTCAGCCATATGGTTGCAGCTGCTCAACTCTGTCATTGTCGCTGGAGAATAGTAGCATAGACCCTACACACACTCATGGGTATGGCTGTGTTTCTGTAAAAATTTATTTACAAAAACCAGTGGCGGGTAGAATTTGACCCTATAGTCTGCCTACTCCTGACCTAGAGTGTTGGCACGAGTCCTTAACCTTCTGATAAACTTCTGTCATACTTAGAAGTCCAGAAACAAATGAAAGAAAAAGTAGAGGTATTTCTCAATGTGGTGTTTTAGAAGGAGAAAGGAAAGCTTTTAGTAAAGGTAGTGTTGAGAATTCTATTCAAATTAACAACTATTTATTGCATATCTACTGTGTCAGGTGCTGTCCTGAGCTGTGAGGGTGTAATGTTGAATGAGCCCGCCCCTAACCCCCTCATGGTGTTTGCCATCTAGACCATAGCAGAGAGCCCACTGGTGGGGATATGTGGGTTGGGCTGAGAAAAGGCATAGTTTTGGACAATAAGCTGTGATGTCAGAATAGATCAGCTTTGAGCATTTACTACAGATTCTGCACTGTGCTGGTCACCATGGGGAGAGACATGATCTTCTCACCCAAGGAGTTTACTATCTGCTGGAATTAATAAGCAATGCAGACCAAATACTAAAGACAATAATTAAGGACTAAACTGAGTGTGGGACAGGGAAGGCTTCATCAAGGAGAAGGGACTAAGCTGGAGGGTCTGGGATAGGCTCAGTTAGACCTTCCCCCAAAGGTTGGCAGTTTGGAGGCAGAATGGATCTTGGAGCACATCTCTCTCCATTTGGGATCAGAGGTTTTGGTCAATGAGTAGAGAGAAATCATGCACCTCTTCTTTCACCTTGTGCCAATTCTCACAAAGAAAGATAGACCAAATAAGTTCCTTCTTCCCTCTCCAAAAGTAATCTGGAATTGCTGAAAACTTTGTTTGGCAGTTTCTTTGGGCAAAAAAAAAAGTCCATTCCAACCATTTTGAGACTCCAGACAAAGCCAACTTCACATGGCCTTAGGGCTGCCTATCGTAAGGCAGTAAAGCCAGATTTCTTATTGCTGGAAAGCTAAAGTCATTGCCAGATTATGCTGGGCCACCCTACTTTGTGGAAGAAACAATGACATTTTTTCAGATGCCTGTGATGCCACATGCCTGTGATGCCTAAAAAACTAAGGTCAGAAATAGAATCTTGACATACTAAAGAAGCGATTACCTATCTGTGCTCTGTAGCTCAGAATACACTCTTACTCGGTCAAAATTCAACCAACAAGGTGGCAGATGTGACATGTGTAACCTACACATTTCCTGAAACCCAGCCTAACAGATACACACTTAAATATTTTATTTTTAATTTAGAAACAAAAAAAGTTAGCTCATATTCCTAAACACTTGGGTCAGGCTGTGAGAATATGAATAAAGTCATAAGAAAAGAGAAATTACAAGAAATATTTTGGAGAAATAATATTAATGGTAAGTAATAGCTAATATTTATTCACTATTTGCCATGCATTAGGTAGGGCTTTATATTAACTTATTAAACCTTATAGTACCTCTGTAACTATATTATTCTATATTACTCTAATATAGCATTATTATTGCTATATTAGAGGTGATAAAACTGAGACTAAGAAGGATTACATAATTTTCCAAGGTCTCCCAGATGGTAAATCCTTCCCAAGCCAAAGTTAAAACCACAGAATAAGACTGCTTGGGTGTAATTAAGGGAAGATATGAGAAAGACCCTCCAAAGAGAGAATTTTAAAAGGGAATGGTGAGAACAGGAACTGCCTATCTTTGAACCTACAAACTGGAGACTCATCACTATTGTGACTGGTTGAGAAAATTGTGGCCAAGGTCACAGAACATGTCAGTGTCCAGAGCGCAGGTCTCTGGACCCCATTTCCTGGACTTTCTCACACTCTCCAGACCACCTTGAACCATCTGCAAGACTTGAGAGGGAATACATGTCACAGCTGGCAATGCCTACTGGGCTCATTCATTCTACATTTACCAAACATTGTCTGATACAGTTTGGGGTGAGAAGAGGGAAAGCTCCCAATTTCTTTTTTTAAAAAATGTATTTCCACTTCTTTTTAAATCTTTCTTAGTACCCACATTGGCAATGCATAGCTTTGTTCTTCTAAAAGAATGAATCCAATATTTGTTTACTGCATATTTTAAAGGAGAGTCACAATTGCACAAAATTAAACTGAGGAAGATAGAGTGCTTTGTCCAAGAGGAAAAAGCCTTCTCAAAAGCTATAAATGCTGTGCTCTATAACGTCTCTGGTCCTTCATCATTCTAGCTTGCATTCAGCACACTGAATGCTGCTCTGAAGCCACTGTCGGGACACATGCTTTGTTTTTCTGTGATTGTTTAAGAAGCTTCCTGAGTCATCTGTGCTTTTTTTGGGTGAGATCAAATTCTTGAGCAAAGAAGGAAACATTTTCCAGGCTCTTACTGCATTTTACACTTTATTGTCTCATTGAATCTTACAATGTCACTCTACTATGGGTGCTGTGATTCAAGGTGAGTTGTCTAGAGCCAACCAACTTGACAAAACAAGGATCTGAACCTAAGGCCTTTCAGTTCCCAAACTGTACTCTTTTCCTACTGCACTAGGTAACAGCCTATAATAGTTGGTGGCAGAATTTGGGAATAAAAACAGTATCTTCAAAAAATTTTTAACTTATTCCAAAAGAAGCATTTGAATAGGCTACAAAGTTCTGTAGAGAATAACAAAATTTAAAACAATTACAACTACAGCAAGTGGAAAATGAGGTTAACATTGATTTTTAACATATTGCAGAATTCTTCAGGATGTGCAGTGTGACTCAGCTACTTGATCCTATTCATTACCCTTTAACAGATTTCTAAGGAAAGCAGGGTGACTCGGTTTGGTCTAAATTCACGAGGCTTAGCTGAGCCTGTAGATCTCTCGCTCTACCTCCATCTCACCCCTCCCAGGTTTTCTGGCCCCCTCTCCCCATGCTTTTCCTATTAGAATGTTTATGATCTGGAAACTGACTACAATTGACTGAATTCCAACCTGAATTGACTGCAGTGATTTTAGAAGGCAAGTTAATATGGCTCACAGTTGCACTGTGTTATTTCCATTCATGGATGAGCTGGGCGGGAGATCTTGTCTAGCCCCACAGCATTGGTTCTGCTTTCCAAAGCAGCTTCCTAAAGGCATGTCTTATAGGTAATAAAGAGGAGCATTAGCACTAGAGATCAGGATTTCTGAGTTCTCAAGTTGCCTCTACTATACCATGCACTGGTAAGTTGTTGTGTTTTTAAATCTTTTCATTTATTTATTTGAGAGGCTGGACTTAGTAAAAGGTAGAAATGGACTACTCCATCTTAATTTTGAAGTATTGAATCTATCCAGTAGTGGGCTATGTTGTATGCATTGCTTTTTATTTTGTAGGGTCCAGTGCTGACCTTTTATTTCCTTCCTCAGTGGATTCAACATATCAGTCTCCTGAATGATTCCCTCCTAGGGAGACTTAAGTTCTGTCAAACTTTTGACTCCATATGGGATAAGATGGTTTCTGATGAGGCAATTTAAATTTTTAAAAAATTTATAAATGGGATATAGGATTATTCTCATTGAAAAAAGAAACTCAAGGAATATGAAGAGGGAAACCAACTCCTACCCTGATCCCATTTCCCTTCTTAGAGGTCATCCATGGTAATGTGTTTCTCTTTAAGACTTGTTTTCTATGTATTGTGTAAATAGTTTTTTCATATAGTTTATGGGCCATGGTTATAACTGTGGCCTCTCATGCACATAGTGGAGTTTTGACAGTACCCAAGGTGATAATACTGTCACAGAGACACACTGATGGTATGGCTAGATTATCATCAGTTAATTTAAAATTTGTGTCTACAGAAATCTCTTGCATTCCTATACACTAACAATAAAAGATCAGAAAGAGAAATTAAGGAAACAATCCCATTTACCATCACATCAGGAAGAATACAATACCTAGGAATAAACCTACCAAAGGAGGCAAAAGATCTCTACTCTGAAAACTATAAGACACTGATGAAAGAAATTGGAGGGCTTCCCTGGTGGCGCAGTGGTTGAGAGTCCGCCTGCCAATGCAGGGGACATGGGTTCGTGCCCTGGCCCGGGAAGATCTCACATGCTGCGGAGCGGCTGGGCCCGTGAGCCATGGCCGCTGAGCCTGCGCATCCGGAGCCTGTGCTCTGCAATGGGAGAGGCCACAACAGTGAGAGGGTGCAGCCAAAGAAAAAAAAAAAAAAAAAAGAAATCGGAGATGACACAAACAGATGGAAGGTTATACCATATTCTTAGATTGGAAGAATCAATACTGTCAAAATGACTATACTACCCAAGGCAATCTACAGATTCACTGTAATCCCTAACAAATTATCAATGGCATTTTTCACAGAACTAGAACAAAAAATCCTAAAATTTATATGGAAACAAAAAAGACCCCAAATAGCCAAAGCTATCCTGACAAAGAAAAATGGAGCTGGAGGAATCAGATGCCCTGACTTCAGACTATACTACAAAGCTACAGTAATCAAAGCAGTACGGTACTGGCCCCAAAACAGAAATATAGATCAACAGAACAGGACAGAAAGCCCAGAAATAAACTCACACAACTATGGTCAATTAGTATACGGCAAAGGAGGCAAGAATATACAATGGAGAAAGAGAGCCTCTTCAATAAGTGGTGCTGGGAAAACTGTACAGCTACATGTAAAAGAATGAAATTAGAACCCTGTTTAACTCCATACACAAAAATAAACTTGAAATGGATCAAATACCTAAATGTAAGGCCAGACACTATAAAACTCTTAGAGGAAAACACAGGCAGAACACTCTTTGATATAAATCACAGCAATATCTTTTTTGATCCACCTCCTAGAGTGATGAAAATAGAAACAAAAATAAACAAATGGGACCTAACCAAACTTAAAAGCTTCAGCACAGCAAAGGAAACCATAAACCAAAGACAACCACAGAATGGAAGAAAATATTTGCAAACGAAGCAACCAACAAGGGATTAATCTTCAAAATATACAAACAGCTCACACAGCTCTATGCCAAAAAAA
Organism: Lipotes vexillifer; assembly: GCF_000442215.2. Lineage (NCBI taxonomy): Eukaryota > Metazoa > Chordata > Mammalia > Artiodactyla > Lipotidae > Lipotes > Lipotes vexillifer. The sequence continues at coordinate 1,333,912 of NW_006777418.1, forward strand.
ACAAACAACCAAATCAAAAAATGGGCAGAAGATCTAAGTAGACATTTCTCCAAAGAAATATACAGATGGGCAAAAAGCACATGAAAAAATGCTCAACATCCCTAATTATCAGAGAAATGCAAATCAAAACTACCATGAGGTATCACCGCATACTGGCCAGAATGGCCATCATCAAAAAGTCTACAGTAAATGCTGGAGAGGGTGTGGAGAAAAAGGAACCTTCCTAGACTGTTGGTGGGAATGTAAATTGGTCCAACCACTATGGAGAACAGTACAGAGGTTGCTTAAAAATCTAAAAATAGAATTACCATATGATCCAGCAATCCCACTACTGGGCATATATTCAGAGAAAACCATAATCTGAAAGGATACATGCACCCCAATGTTCATTGCAGCACTATTTACAATAGTCAAGACGTGGACGCAACCTAAATGTCGATCGACAGAGGAATGGATAAAGAAGATGTGGTACATATATACAATGGAATATTACTCAGCCATATAAAAGTATGAAATAATGCCATTTGCAGCAATATGGATGGACCTAGAGATTATCACAGTAAGTGAAGTAGGTCAGAGAAAGACAAATATCATATGGTATCACTCATATGTGGAATATAATTTTAAGAAAGAAAAGAAACAAACGAACTTATTTACAAAACAGAAACAGACTTACAGATATCAAAAAAAACCCTTATGGTTACCAAAGGGGAAATGTGGAGGGGAGGGACAAATCAGGAGTTTGTGATGAACACACATACTACTACATATAAGACAGATAACCAACAAGGACCTACTGTATAGCACAGGGAACTCTACTCAATATTCTGTGATAACCTATATGAGAAAAGAATCTAAAATAGAATATATAAGTATAAGTGAATCAATTTGCTGTACACCTGAAACTAACACATTTAAAAAATACTCCAATACAATTTATAAAATAAAAATAAAACTTAGAATAAATTAAAAATTCAATAAAATTTGTGTCTCTCTTCCAGACTACACTGAAAGTCAAATACTTAACATACATTAAGAGTTTATTATACTATTATATATTATATATAATATAGTATTATATCTAATATATTATAATTAACATATAATATATCCTGTAGTTGTCTTGTGAAGATAAAAATCTTACAATTATATCTTATGTATTATAATTATATATGTATATATAAAACATATCTCAGAGTCATCCTCTGAAGATAAGAATGTTATAACACTTTTTAAAACATTAAGCCATTACTTTAATGTCAACCTATAGGATATTCTACAATTTCTGTGATTCTTTCAGAGATCTTCATTTACTAGTAAACCAGAAGCCTCAAGAAATGGATATGTCCTCTGCAAAGCACTGGCTTGGGAAGCAGTCTGTGGCTCTGCTTTTGTTGTTGCTGCTACAAACTCGTTAATGAGACCTGGGCCCATCACAGAGAAAGGCTTTTCTGGATCTTGTTTTTAAAAGGAGGCGGCCGATTTGGTAAAGTCCGCACTTGATCAAGATGCTGGCCAGGACCTGTGATAGACTTGGCCAGGCTGCCCTTCCCTCTACTCCCCTCAGTCTATCCGCTGCCTGACCCCCTTTCCTTTGTCAGGAATCGGGTACATCTGAAGGAGGACAGTGTAAGAGATTACATGGTGGCTGTGTGTGAGACAGCATACGTATGAGGCACTTAAGGCGGGGGCCTGTTACAGGCAAAATCGCCAATCTAAACAGCAAAATAATCTGCTCACTTCTGTAGTTCCACATTCAAATATCTTTCACACCTCTAAAAATTAAAAAATACCCAAGGGGCCTTTATAGCTCTGTGATCTTAGTCACTTTCTGGGCCTTAGTTTCTTCATCTATAAAATGACAGGGTTAGACTCATTAGAAAACTTCTGAGTCACACTCCTCCCCAATTTTACATGAAACAGATATTTATTGCTTACCTATTATGTTCAAATCTATGGGCATACTTTATATGCAGACAATCTCAGGCTTCTTTCCTAGTCATCTGCTAAAGTTTGCCTGAATCGATGCTATCTTTCTCATATGAATATCTGAAACATCTCAAATGGCGTGACATTTCTCAACTTGCAAAATTATCCAATTTAAGATAATTTGCACCTTTTTACTAACAAATAGTTGTTTCACCCACAAATGAGGATAATTGGTTGCATTTTGCAAGAGAAACAATAGCAGCTTTTGCCACCTTGTCTGGCTGTTGAAAAATTAAACCCTATAGTACATGAGAGAATTAGATTACTCCTGGAGAAAGTATCATTTGCACTGGAAACTGTCTATGCCACTAGTTCCAATTTCTGTCAACTTGCCACCTTCTCAACAGCACATAGAGAAATGGATCAACAATTGTAACACCAAATGGGAAGTTAGAAATTATGTTTAACACCCATTAAATAGGTGACATTTTTGTGGTGGCATTTATTTGTGGCAGGCTGAATAATGGCTCCCGGAATGTCCAGATCTTAATCCCCAGAAGCTGTGAATGTTGCTTTATATGGCAAATGGAATTTCGCAGATGTGATTAATTGTGTGTTGGAGAGATTGTCCTGGATGAGCCAGTGATCACAAGTGTCCTTATAAAAGGTGGACAGAGGAGATTTGCTGATGGAAGAGGTAGAGTGATGTGGCCTCAAGCCCAGAGAAGACAAGTAATACGAAGGAATGCAGGCAGCCTCTAGAAGCTGGAATAGGCAAGGAACAGACTTCAGAAGGAACCAACCCTGCCAACACCTTGATTTTAATCCTGTAAGACTAACTTTAGATGTGTGACCTGTATGAGAATAAATTCGTGTTGTTTTAAGCTACTTAGTTTGTGGTAATTTGTTACATCAGAAAGAACAAACGAATGCATTCTTTTTCAGGCTTACTTATTTATTTAACAGTTTGATTCCAGGAGAAAGAATGACAAGGATCTTTAGGGCCATAAGTAGTCATGCGCCTGGACATTCTTTGGTTGGTAAGGTTTCTCAGGGAAATCTCTTTCCAATACAGTACAGAAGGAGATACTGATAGTGGTTACCCACTCTTAGAAACAAGAAGAGTAGGAGGATGGGCAGGTGGACATGAATAAGTCAGCCCAGGCTGCCATAACAAAATTCCATAGGCTGAGTGGCTTAAACAACAGAAATCTCTTTTCTCCCAGTTTTGGAGGCTAGGAAGTCCAATATGAGAGGTCTGGCCAATTTAGCTCCTGGGGAGGACTCTCTTCCCAGCTTGTAGTTGGCTGCTATCTTTCTGTGTGTTCCCATGACCTCGTCTTTATGAATATACAGAGAGACACTTGCTCTCTCTCTGTCTCTTCTTAAAAGGACACTAATACCATGTGAAGGGTCCCACCCTTATGATGTCATCTAACCCTAATTACTTTTCAAAGGTCTCATCTCCAAATACCATTGCTTTGGTGTTAGGGCTTCAACATATGCGTTTGGGGGTGGGAATTCAAAATTCAGTCTACAGCAGCAGGTAACTGTAATAACTATGGAAGTTCTCTCTTTTCGGAAATGTTTATAATGTGGACTGGAAAATATTAAGCAGTTAACATTAATGAATTATTGGAAATTAAAATATTTATAGCATCTGAGTTTGAGAAGTCTTCCCTCCAAAGATGAAAAATTGAAAATATTTTTTACATTTCATTTGAATTCAGAAGATGCATTTAGAGATAAAACACTACTAGACACACAGCCCTTGTCCACTTCATGTGAACACAAGTTAGGTGTATGGATGCATAACCTCTCTTTGTAAATGGTTGGTTTGGTGATCGCCTTCTGTAAATGCATGTGTTCTTCTTTGGACATAACACATAAGCATGTGAAAATGTACAAATAGAGTGCTCTGTTCCAAAATGATTAACTTGGTCATTGAAGTATTTCTTTAAACCTCAAGAATCCCATGGTTAAAGAAAAAATTGTTAGTAGCTCCTGATAAAAGAATCATCTATTCCATGGGTACACGTAAGTAAAGATGGTAAGAAAGCTTGGATCATGGCTTCCTGCAGAATGGTCTTTGTTAGTAGTATCTCAGTCAGTTTATAGATATACATGAATACAGAGTGTTGTCAGATGAGAGTGAACACATGAAGCTGTCTTCAGAAAGTCCAGGACTTCCTTTCTCTTATCTAATGATCTCCAGTCACAAGACAGTTCACTGAAGTTCGAACCTTCTGATAGAAGACAAAATTGTATGTAGATTCTTACAGGAACAATTAACAAAGAAAGAAGTGTAAAATATTCCCTAAGGCTTAAATACTTTCTTCCAGATAGTCTATAGTATAAGGCTATGAAATCTGACTTGTGTGTGTGAATATATAAATTTTCAGGTATAAATATTTTATATATCTATATATCTATAGATATAGATATTTCAATGGATCAAAGAAACAGTCTAGCCTTAGCAGAAGGGACATTAGGAAAGATGCCATTTCAGAGTATAGGGAATCTGGTCAATGTGGAAGGAAAGACAAAGGCCCACTGCTGCTGAGAGAGGATTTTTTGCAGCAACAATATACTCTTTGATGAAATGTAAGCCTTTTGAAGGCAATTATTAAACCTCTTTCTCAGAGAGGCTCCACTTGACAACCCCTGCTGCAGACGTTTTTCAGGGCTCGTCTATCTTCTCATAGGTATATTGGTGCCTAGCACAGTGTGCATATATTCACAGGAAGTGTTCAGGTGAGCCTCTCAGACCAGCCTCAGCTGGGTTGACTCCAAAATCAGTACTACTCAATAGAAATATAATGTGAGCTACATATATAATTGTTAATTTTTCCATAGCCACATTACCAAAAAAAGGTAAAAAGAAACAGGTGGAATTAATTTTGATAATACAATTTAACACAAATATATATATATAATTATATTATATATAATATATATAATATAAAGCTATATAATATAAAGCTATATAATATATAATATATTATATATAATAAAATATTATAAAATATAATATAAAATATATATTATATAAAATATATAAAATATATTTTTTAATTTTATTTATTTTTATTTTATTTTTTGCAGTACATGGGCCTCTCACTGTTGTGGCCTCTCCCGTTGTGGAGCACAGGCTCCAGACGCGCAGGCTCAGCGGCCATGGCTCACGGACCCAGCCGCTCCGCGGCATGCGGGATCTTCCCGGACCGGGGCATGAACCCGTGTCCCCTGCATCGGCAGGTGGACTCTCAACCACTGCGCCACCAGGGAAGCCCAGGTATATATTTTATACTTCAGACTAGCCAAATTTCAGGAGCTCAGCAGCCACCTGTGGCTACACACTACCATATCGAGCAGCTGCTCTGGATAAAATACCATAGATATCTGACTTTCCCTTACTAGGTTGTTGGGATATGAGTAGGACATGGATATTTGTCTGTTTTATTGACCAGTGTAGTTCAACTGCATAGTAGGTACTCACTGAAATGAAAGTACGCACTTGCTTTTTCAGGTGTGAGAGTTCCTGCTTTGGTTTCTGGGTGTTCCAGGTTTCTCACGTTGTCCCCTGCCTTCCAAGTACCCATCCCCCACCTCCATTCTGCCCCTTGGCTCCACACCAAATGTCTCTCATTCATGCTCCACCACTTGTAAATATCACGCCAGCCCCAGCCCAGGCTCTTTCCACTCCATGCTCCTTTCCCCCTTCCCTTTTCTCACGTGACATGCTGCTATGAGGTTTTGAAAGGCTATTCCCAGAAATTGGCAATCAGATCCCATAGTTAACCACAGGGCTCAGATGACCTCTCGTTCTAATTTCAGAGAATGTCCAGCTGCAGGGTCAGCTCCCTTTTCAGAATATGCTGAGAGGTGCTGGTCGGAAGAACCTGAACTCACATTCCCTCTCTTCCCCCATATAGAAGGCGGCTTATAGGAAGCAAGAAGTCATCTTATAGGAAAGAGAGAATTTATAAAATAGCAACCATCTTCTTGCCCTCTCTTCCTATGTATGTATCTTGCTAGCTTCCTATCCATCTATCTATCTATCATACCATGTAGTACTTATTGTATAATAATGCCTTGCACTGGTAGAGGATTTTATTTTATCATAACTGTGTACTTTCACATTTGTTATCTCATTTGATCCTCAAAAAAATCTTGTGACCTATTAGTTTTCTTCCTTTCTTTTTTCAGGTTATGAAACTGAAGTCCTTGCATAAGAGCAACTGACATCATTGGTTTAACTATCCCTTCTAGGACTGTATTCCATAGCTCAGGGCTGCACTGTCCAAATTGGTAGCCACTAGCCTCATGTGACTATTTAAAGTTAATTAATATTAGACAAATGCAAATCAAAATTACAATGAGGTACCACCTCACACTGGTCAGAATGGCCATCATTAAAAAGTCTACAAATAACAAATGCTGGAGAGGGTGTGGAGAAAAGGGAACTCTCCTACATTGTTGGTGGGAATGTCAATTGGTGCAGCCACTATGGAAAACAGTATGGCATTTCCTCAAAAAACTAAAAATAGAGCAACCATATGATCCAGCAAGGCCACTCCTGGGCACGTATCTGGACAAAACTATAATTCATAAAGAAATATGGTTGGCTTCCCTGGTGGCACTGTGGTTAAGAATCCACCTGCCAATGAGGGAACACAAGTTCGATCCTTGGTCCAGGAAGATCTCACATGCCACGGAGCAAATAAGCCCGTGCACTACAACTACTGAGCCCACATTGCCACAACTACTGAAGGCTGTGTGCCTAGAGCCCATGCTCTGCAACAAGAGAAGCCACCCAATGAGAAGCCCATGCACCACAACAAAGAGTAGCCACTGCTTGCCGCAACTAGAGAAAGCCTGCATACAGCAGCAAAGACCCAACGCAGCCAAAAATAAATAAATAAATAAATTTATGAAAGAAAAAATAAACACACACCCCAGTGTTCACAGCAGTACTATTCACAATAGCCAAGACATGGAAACAACCTAAGTGTCCATCGACAGATGAATGGATAAAGAAGATGTGTTACTTATATACAATGGAATACTACTTAGCCATAGAAAAGAATGAAATAATGCCATTTGCAGCAACATGGTTGGACCTAGAGATTATCATATTAAGTGAAATAAGCCAGAAAGAGAAAGACCAATACCATACATCACTTATATATAGAATCTAAATATGACACAAATGAACATATCTACAAAACAGAAACAGACTCATAGATATAGAGAGCAGACTTGTGATTGTCAAGGGTGAGGGAGGGTGGGAGAGGGAAGGATTGGGAATTTGGGATTAGCAGATGCAAACTATTACATATAGAACAGATAAATAACAAGGTCCTACTGTATAGCACAGGGAACTATATTCAATATCTTGTGATAAACTACAATGGAAAAGAATATATATATGTATAACTGAATCACTTTGCTGTACAGCAGAAATTAACACAACATTGTAAATCAACTATACGTCAATACAATTTAAAAAATAAAGTTAATTAATACTAAATAAAGTGGAAAGTTCAGTTCCTTGGCTGTGATAGTCACATGTAGATAGTGGCTATCCTATCTGACAGCATAGATATAGAGCATTTCTAACATTGTAAAGAGTTCTATTGAACAGTGCTGGCTTAAAGAGTTAAGAAAAGAGTTTCCTAGCCCTAACCTCCTTCAAAGGATCAAACTTCTCTTGTGCCATCCTGGTTCCTACACTTCCAGCTTCACAATAGAGCTGGCCTGCAGTAGGCATGCCCTGGCCTCCACAGTTTGACGCAAGCTTCAATCAGATGACATTTTAGATGAATCCCTCATTGTTAAGGTATCACTCACCAGTGAGGAGAAGCCTGGAGCAGTACCAGTCCTCTTTGGATGATGCTGAAGCTGAACCTGAGATTTATAGAATTCACTGAAACTCCATCCAGGCACTAATGTCAACTTTATGTGACAATGTAGACAAAGAGATTGCTCTCTAAGTAGCTGTCTGATTGAGGCTTGGAATTGCTCTTCCAAGATAGTAGCCATAACTAAGAGGGATTTTCAAACTCTATTTCTTCTGCATACTTTGGAGTGGTTTTTCAGAGGAATCAGTATTGACAATAATAAATGTTTGTTTACTTCATGTTACAATTATTTCTTTAGCTGAATGGGATCCAAGGAACATAGGGCATAGACAGGCAAAAAACCCCACAAAAACTGTGAACTAAGCAACCTCATTTCTTCAATAAATATTTATTATGACAACAATGAGCCAAACTCTATGCTAATTTCTATGAGGATACAAAGAAACATAAGACTTGGTCCCTGTCCTTACGGTGCTTAAAGGTAATTAGGGAGATTAAAATAATCAGTCATAATAATAGTTTCCCTTTATGGAACACTTATTCCATCCCACAAACTATGCTGACCACTTTATTTCACTTAAGGCTACTCGCAGTCCTAGGAAGTAAATAACCAGACAACTGTCAAAGCAGAGATAAAATAGGATTTAAGAAGATACCGAGAATCTCAGCCTCTCCTGTGTCTAAGGGTGGAGATAGCAGGCCATAGGAACAGACCTCACTATTCAGAATAAAGCCACCTAAGTGGCCACTCAGTTTTATAAATTAGAGTGTTACAATTTTTTTTTTAAATTTTTTTACTTGATCAGTACTCCCACTCCTCTAGGTCCTTGGTATACAAAGCTGGTCCTAGGAAGAGATGTGGCCCAATTTACATAAGAAGTTCAAAGTTCCGCTTCTGAGGAAGGACAAATACCAGCTCCCCTTTCCATATCTTCTCTCTGAGATTTGAATTATGGTGGTCCATCAGGGTGGACTAAGTGGGTCCCAGCCAAGACCCTGTGCTTGGTGACCTGGACCAGAGATAGGTGTCTATGTATCTGGTCAGGGTAAGAGGCCAAAAATTATGCATGGTTGTTAATGGAAATGCCAGGGTCATGATACCTTTGCTTTGGGGCCCAAATTTTCAGTTTCTACAATAGGGGAAAGCAGGTAAGTGAAGAGATTTGTAATAGGTATTAACTGAATAGAGTCTCTGGGGTTATTCAGAAGTAATAGATTTTGCCTACAGATTTTGTTGAACTCAGTGTTTCCCCAAGTTATTTAGTTATTTAGATGGAGAGAGGTAGATAGATCCAAGATATTTTCTTAAAGGCAAAGTCTATAGAACTAAAATACATTCTTGGGTATGGAAAGTAACAGAAAGAGAAACGACAAAAATAATACCCAAGGTATTTTTACCCAGGGTGATAATATCCTGTTTTGATTTGTGGAACAGGTTACATGGGCATGAAATGAGCTGAGGTAAGCACACTGGAAGAGGGCCAAGTCTGGGGGACAGCGGGGAAAGCAGAATATGAGGCCGATTTTAGAAAGGTTCTACTGAACTGTGTTTGAAACATCCAATAGAAGTGTTAAGTAGGCAGTTGGCTAGTCGGGTTGGGGATGGGGAGAGGTGTGGACTTGAGATAGAATCTTAGAGGATATTTGCCTGTAGGTGGAGACGGAAGCTATGGGAGTATAAGAGGGCTTAGGAAAAGAATATAACTTAAGAAGAAAAGAGGGGCCAGAGATGAGGACCTTGGAGGAACTCTAATATTAAAAAACCTGACCTTGGAGAATATGCAGGCAACAGAGCCTGAGAAGGAATGGTCTGAACAGGACAGGGTGCCTTGGAAGCAAAGAGTGGAGGAGTATTTTCAAACAATTAAGACAGCAAACAATATGATATCAAAGATGGTTTCTAGCTCTGAAATTTTATGCTTCAATATTTTAGAAAATAGTATGAAAATTTCTATTCTATAGTTGTGTTTTGAATATCACTCAGCACAATGAATGTAGATAGTCAAGAAACACCTTGATATCTGACGTTTGTAGTTTGACATTTGCATAGTGCTTCAACATAAGCTACTATCTTGGCCCTCACACATCTGAGGAAGAATGAGGAATATTTCTTTAAGTTATTTCCCAATAAGAAACTGAAGTTCAGAAAATGAAGTGTTTTGCCTAAGGTTATGTCACTAGGAGAGATATCCTGATTTCTTGGCCAATTAATTTTCTTTCTCTTCTACACCATTTCTTCATATATAGTGTAGTATTAAATTGCACCCAGTCTCTTGAAATTTAAGAAATTGTAACTGTTTGACATGTATATATTTGTATATATTTCTAAAGCTCATAGCTTACCAATCTTAAAGCTGAATTGGAGTGGGGCTGAAAATAAAATTTTAAAAATCATTACTATCTAAAATCAAGAGATTCACCTGTATTATCTAAAATCAAGAAATTCACCTGGATTAAAATAACTATTTTTTAAACTTTAAAAAAAAATTTATTTATTCAGCTGAGTCAGGTCTTAGTTGTGGCATGCGGGATCTTTTGTTGCCTCGAGGAGGCTTCTCTCTAGTTGTGGCGCGAGGGCTCATTGCCCCATGGCATGTGGGATCTTAGTTCCTCCACCAGGGATCGAACCCGGGTCCCCTGTGTTGGAAGGCAGATTCTCAACCCCTGGACCACCAGGGAAGTCCCAACTTTTTTTTAAAGAATAGTCTCTGTTTACATATATTACTGATCAATTCAGTACTTTCATTCTGTTAATTTATTGCCATGGAAATATGTGCCAGGTTATAAGCTGTTAGACCAAACTTACAGTTGTTCAATGGTGAGTTCCCCATTGAAGATGACCGCAATCAATGTAACCAACTGAAATTTTGATTTATGACACTAATTTAGTAACTAATTTTGAACTCAAAGCCAATCTCATAGGTAAATGAAAAAGTAAAACAAGTTTTTCCTACAGGAAAAAAATGCTTGCTAAGATTGGCAACAAAAGTGAATGCAACATACATAAAAATCAATAGTGGTTTAAGAAATAATTCTCTTGGCTTTAATCATAATCTGTTAAGGGCATTGCAAGAAACTCTGCTCAGAAGGTATTGAGGAGAACAACTTAGTCAAGAGAATAATAAGCTACCACTTACATCAGATGTACATACTATCTTGGAAGCCAGTTCAGTTCATTAAAACGAAAGAAAACAAAATGAATAAGCTGCCATCTTTATTTCAGAAATTGATGATTAAATAAAGCTGTGAAATTTTACTCATATTGTATAACAATTGTCTGGTACTTCAAAATATTTTGAAATCTCATATCTTATATCTTGAAATTTATTTTTCTTTAGTTTTCCTTGGGTGACTTTATAGTCACCAAATGATACTCCCTCCCCTCCAGCCTGATAGCATAGCATTTCCTCCCACTCTTCCTTCTCCTTCCATTCCAACATTCACAGCTGCCTTGGAACACCCCTCTCCCTTGCCCCGAACACACTGCTTTCAGAATTTAGCATTAGCTTATTATGCTGTCTGCTTCCTTGTTCACACACAGACTAACTAGAAGTAATCTCCTCTCTTTTGAGTCCACCTGGACTGGCAATGTTTTATGTTGGTTTTTTTTTTAATTTATTTTTTTATACAGTAGGTTCTTATTAGTCATCAATTTTATACACATCAGTGTACACATGTCAATCACAATCGCCCAACTCATCACACCAACACCCGCACCCCCCCGCGGCTTTCCCCGCTTGGTGTCCATACATTTGTTCTCTATATCTGTGTCTCAATTTCTGTCCTACAAACCGGTTCATCTGTACCATTCTTCTAGGTTCCACATATATGCCTTAATATACGATATTTGTTTTTCTCTTTCTGACTTACTTCACTCTGTACAACAGTCTCTAGATCCATCCACGTCTCAACAAATGACCCAATTTCGTTCCTTTTTATGGCTGAGTAATATTCCACTGTATACATGTACCACATCTTCTTTATCCATTCGTCTGTTGATGGGCGTTTAGGTTGCTTCCATGACCTGACTATTGTAAATAGTGCTGCAATGAATATTGGGGTGCATGTGTCTTTTTGAATTATGGTTTTCTCTGGGTATATGCCCAGTAGTGGGATTGCTAGATCATACGGTAATTCTATTTTTAGATTTTTAAGGAAACTCCATACTGTTCTCCATAGTGGCTGTATCAATTTACATCCCCACCAACAGTGCAAGAGGGTTCCCTTTTCTCCACACCCGCTCCAGCATTTGTTGTTTGTAGATTTTCTGATGATGCCCATTCTAACTGGTGTGAGGTGATACCTCATTGTAGTTTTGATTTGCATTTCTCTAATAATTAGTGATGTTGAGCAGCTTTTCATGTGCTTCTTGGCCATCTGTATGTCTTCTTTGGAGAAATGTCTATTTAGGTCTTCTGCCCATTTTTGGATTGGGTTGTTTGTTTTCCTTTGTCCATTAATTCGTTGGCAAATATTTTCTCTCATTCTGAGGGTTGTCTCTTCATCTTGTTTATGGTTTCCTTTGCTGTGCAAAAGCTTTGAAGTTCCATTAGGTCCCAGTTGTTTATTTTCGTTTTTATTTCCATTACTCTAGGAGGTGGGTCAAAAAAGATCTTGCTGTGATTTATGTCAAAGAGTGTTCTTGCTATGTTTTTCTCTAAGAGTTTTATAGTGTCCCGTCTTACATTTAGGTCTTAAATCCATTTTGAGTTTATTTTTGTGTATGGTGTTAGAGAGTGTTGTAATTTCATTCTTTTACATGTAGCTGTCCAGTTTTCCCAGCACCACTTATTGAAAAGACTGTCTTTTCTCCATTGTATATCCTTGCCTCTCTTGTCATAGATTAGTTGACCATAGGTGCGTGGGTTTATCTCTGGGCTTTCTATCTGGTTCCATTGATCTACGTTTCTGTTTTTGTGCCAGTACCATATTGGCTTGATTACTGTAGCTTTGTAGTATAGTCTGAAGTCACGGAGTCAGATTCCTCCAGCTCCGTTTTATTCCCTCAAGACTGCTTTGGCTGTTCGGAGTCTTTTATGTCTCCATACAAATTTTAAGATTTTTTGTTCTAGTTCCGTAAAAAATGCCATTAGTAATTTGATAGGGATTGTATTGAATATGTAGATTGCTTTGGGTAGTATAGTCATTTTCACAATATTGATTCTTCCAGTCCAAAAACGTGTTATATCTCTCCATCTGTTGGTATCATCTTTAATTTCTTTCATCAGTGTCTTATAGTTTTCGGCATACAGATCTTTTGTCTCCCTAGGTAGGTTTATTCCTAGGTATTTTATTCTTTTAGTTGCAATGGTAAATGGGAGTGTTTCCTTAATTTCCCTTTCAGATTTTTCATCATTAGTGTACAGGAATGCAAGAGATTTCTGTGCATTAATTTTATATCCTGCAACTTTACCAAATTCATTGATTAGCTCTAGTAGTTTTCTGGTGGCATCTTTAGGATTCTCTATGTATAGTATCATGTCATCTGCAAACAGTGGCAGTTTTACTTCTTCTTTTCCAATTTGTATTCCTTTTATTTCTTTTTCTTCCCTGACTGCCATGGCTAGGGCTTCCAAAACTATGTTGAATAATAGGGGTGAGAGTGGACATCCTTGTCTTGTTCCTGATCTTAGAGGAAATGCTTTCAGCTTTTCACTGAAAATGAATGAAGTTTGCTGCGGGTTTGTCGTACATGGCCTTCATTATATTGAGGTAGGTTCCCTCTATGCCCACTTTCTCGAGAGTTTTATCATAAATGGGTGTTGAATTTTGTTAAAAGCTTTTTCTGCCTCTATTGAGATGATCCTATGGTTTTCATTCTTCAATTTGTTAATATGGTGTATCACATTGTTTGCTTTGCATATATTGAAGAATCCTTGCCTCCCTGGGATAAATCCCACTTGATCATGGTGTGTGATCCTTTTAATGTGTTGTTGGATTCTGTTTGCTAGTATTTTGCTGAGGATTTTTGCATCTATATTCACGAGTGATATTGGTGTGTAATTTTCATTTTTGGTAGTATCTTTGCCTGATTTTGGTATCAGGGTGATGGTGGCTTCATAGAATGAGTATGGGAGTGTTCCTTCCTCTGCAGTTTTTTGGAAGAGTTTGAGAAGGATGGGTGTTAGCTCTTCTGTAAATGTTTGATAGAATTTACTTGTGAAGCCATCTGGTCCAGGACTTTTGTTTGTTGAAAGATTTTAAATCACAGTTTCAATTTCATTACTTGTGATTGGTCTATTCATATTTTCTATTTCTTCCTGGTTCAGTCTTGGAAGGTTATACCATTCTAAGAATTTGTCCATTTCTTCCAGGTTGTCCATTTTATTGGCATAGACCTGCTTGTAGTAGTCTCTTAGGATGCTTTGTATTTCTGCGGTGTCTGTTGCAACTTCTCCTTTTTCGTTTCTAACTTTATTGATTTGAGTCCTCTCCCTCTTTTTCGGGATGAGTCTGGCTAATGGTTTATCAATTTTGCTTATCTTCTCAAAGAACCAGCTTTTAGTTTTATTGATCTTTGCTATTGTTTTCTTTGTTTGTATTTCATTTATTTCTGCTATGATCTTTATGATTTCTTTCCTTCTACTAACTTTGGGTTTTGTTTGTTCTTCTTTCTCTAGTTCCTTTAGGTGTAAGGTTAGATTGTTTGAAATTTTTCTTGTTTCTTGAGGTAGGCTTGTATAGCTATAAACTTTCCTCTTAGAACTGCTTTTGCTGCAACCCATAGATTTTGGATCATCGTGTTTTCATTGTCATTTGTCTCTAGGTATTCTCTGATTTCCTCTTTGATTTCTTCAGTGATCTCTTCGTTATTTAGTAATGTATTGTTTAGCCTCCATGGGTTTGTGTTTTCTACTTTTTTCCCCCTGTAATTGATTTCTAATCTCATAGCGTTGTGGTCAGAAAAGATGCTTGATATGATTTCAATTTTCTTAAATTTACTGTGGCTTGATTTGTGACCCAAGATGTGATCTATCCTGGAGAATGTTCCATGCGCACTTCAGGAGAAAGTGTAATCTGCTGTTTGTGGATGCAATGTCCTATAAATATCCATTAAATCTGGTCTATTGTGTCATTTAAAGCTTCTGTTTGCTTATTTATTTTCATTTGGGATGATATGTCCATTGGTGTAAATGAGGTGTTAAAGTCCCCCACTATTATTGTGTTACTGTCGATTTCCTCTTTTAGAGCTGTTAGCAGTTGCCCTATATATTGAGGTGCTTCTATGTTGGGTGCATATTTAATTGTTATATATTCTTCTTGGATTGATCCCTTGATCATTATGTACTGTCCTTCCTTTTCTCTTGTAACATTCTTTATTTTAAAGTCTATTTTATCTGATATGAGTATTGCTACTCCAGCTTTCTTTCGATTTCCATTTGCATGGAATATCTTTTTTCATCCCCTCACTTTCAGTCTGTATGTGTCCCTAGGTCTGAAGTGGGTCTCTTGTAGACAGCATATAGATCAGTCTTATTTTTGTATCCATTCAGCGAGCCTGTGTCTTTTGGTTGGAGCATTTAATCCATTCACGTTTAAGGTAGTTATCCATATGTATGTTCCTATGACCATTTTCTTAATTGTTTTGGGTTTGTTTTTGTAGGTCCTTTTCTTCTCTTGTGTTTCCCACTTAGAGAAGTTCCTTTAGCATTTGTGGTAGAGCTGGTTTGGTGGTGCTGAATTCTCTTAGCTTTTGCTTGTCTGTAAAGCTTTTGATTTCTCCATCGAATCTGAATGAGAAACTTGCCGGGTAGAGTAATCTTGGTTGTAGGTTCTTCCCTTTCATCACTTTAAGTATATCATGCCACTCCCTTCTGGCTTGTAGAGTTTCTGCTGGGAAATCAGCTGTTAACCTTATGGGAGTTCCCTTGTATATTATTTGTCATTTTTCCCTTTTTGCTTTCAATAATTTGTCTTTAATTGTTTGCCAGTTTGATTACTATGTGTCTCGGTGTGTTTCTCTTTGTATTTATCCTGTATGGGACTCACTGTGCTTCCTGGACTTGGGTGGCTATTTCGTTTCCCATGTTAGGGAAGTTTTCGACTATAATCTCTTCAAATATTTTCTCTGGTCCTTTCTCTCTGTCTTCTCCTTCTGGGACCCCTATAATGCGAATGTTGTTGTGTTTAATGGTGTCTCAGAGGTCTCTTAGGCTGTCTTCATCTCTTTTCATTCTCTTTTCTTTATTCTGTTCCGCAGCAGTGAATTCCACCATTCTTTTCCCAGGTCACTTATCTGTTCTGTCGCCTCAGTTATTCTGCTGTTGATTCCTTCTAGTGTAGTTTTCATTTCAGTTATTGTATTGTTCATCTCTGTTTGTTCTTTAATTCTTCTAGGTCTTTGTTAAACATTTCTTGCCTCTTCTCGATCTTAGCCTCCATTCTTTTCCTGAGGTCCTGGATCATCTTCACTATCATTATTCTGAATTCTTTTTCTGGAAGGTTGCCTATCTCCACTTCATTTAGTTGTTTTTCTGGGGTTTTATCTTGTTCTTTCATCTGGTACATAGCCCTCTGCCTTTTCATCTTGTCTATCTTTCTGTGAATGTGGTTTTTTCAGTGTTTTATGTTCTTATTTATTTTCTCAGGAGCTCTTTTTTTCTCTGATTACTAAATAACATCCTTTGCACAAAATCCAAATAATACAGAAATGTAAAAATCAGAGGGTGATAATGCTCTACAACCTCACCATCATGGCTACTGTTCTATAAGTATACAAAAATATGTATTTTATTTGGGGTGTATTTATATTTTACATGGCTTCTGGCTACATTTTCTCTTCCAAAACTTACTTTTTTTCAATTATATCATATTGATTAGTTTTTTCATTCTCTATTTCACATAGAAGCTACATAAAACTTTGTTAACAACTGCAGAGAACTCTGTTGCATGCATGAACTCAATATAATCCCCATGTTATGCTTATGACACCTGAGAGGGCATATAAACACAATGACAGAAGGAAAGCCACAGGGTCTAAAGTCGATGTAAAACAGGGGTCAGGAAACATTTTTGTAAAGGACGGATAGTAAATATTTTAGGCTTTGGTGACCATATTGTCTCAGTTACAACTACAGTGTTCCCTTGGTATCCTAGGAGGATTGGTTCCAGGATACCCTGCGGATAACAAAATCCTTGGATGCTCAAGTCCCTTATATAAGATAGCTTAGTATTTGCATGTAATCTAAGTACATCCTCCCATATATTTTATCGTCTCTGGGGTACTTATAATATCTAATAAATGTAAATGCTATGTAAATAGTTGTTGGTGCACAGCAAATTCAAGTTTTGCTTCTCAGAACTTTCTGGATTTTTTTCTAATATTTTCAATCCAAGGTTGTTTGAATCCAACGATGTGGAACCTGTGGATACCTGAGGGCCAACTGTACTTAACTCTGCTCTTGTGGTGCTAGTACAGCCATTGACAATACATAAATGAACAAATGGAGCTGTGTTCCAGTAAAACTTTATTTACAAAAGCAAGCAGTGGGGCAGATTTGCCCCGGGTCATACTTTTCCAACTCTAGTATAAATCATTGTTTCTCCTATTGTGTCAGTCTGTTCAGAGTCCTCCTCTGCTGGGCATTTGGAGTCACTCTCTTTCTGGTCTCCCTTCTTTTCTTTCTCCTCCATATTCCTCATAGACTTACATATTCCTCTGCTCTGTTGCCAGGGCCTCCAGCTCCATCCTAAAGTGGTAGGTTCAGATCTGGAGGTTCTGTCATAGCTGTAAAAGTCCTTCAGATTTTTCAAAGCGAACCATCTATAAGACAAACAATCTCTTGCTAATATTGATTGTTTCTCTAAGCATAACTTCCTTAAAATATTGATGCTGTGGCCCTTTACGAAAAAATTTGTTGACCTCTGTTTTTTATCTACCTTTGGACTCAGAACTGTTCCATTTTCACAGAGGAACTCCCTTGTGTCACCCCTTTTTAGTGGCATGCACCCCCTTACTCTTGTCCCTGTCCCCTGGCAACCACTAATCTCTTCTCCATCTCTACAGTATACAATCCTGTGTTTTCTCATCTTTGCATCCACATCACTTAGTATAAGTGCTTGGCACTCAAGTATTGAATAAATATTTGCTGAATGAATGAATGGAAACATGTTAAATGCTCTCTTTTAAAGTTGAAGACATAAAAAATAGAATATTTCATATTCATTAACAAAATTCTGATTGTTCGTAAATTATGATTAAGGTTACAGAATAATTAAAATCATTTATACTAACATTTTAAAAAATAATGTTTTCTGAGGGTATAAATGAAGTCCACAGAATAGTGAGCAAGATGAGGTTAAAACATAGCAATGACCTCGCTCGAGGGCTTGCTAATTGTGTTACACAGGAAGTGTTATCCTGGCACTTCACAATGGGCAATTTCTCAGCTCATGCACTAATCAGGAAGTGACTGTGACCAAAGGAGTTTAAAAGGCCCACCCTTTCCTGTACCACTGCAGAGACAACTGGAGCAGGTCTTTGAAGAGAGATTAGACCAAGTCCAAAAGCCTAGATGTTCACTGTCATTTCTGGAGTCAAATATTCCAGGGGTCCTCAAGGATAGAGATTTCGTAGAGGAAACCTCGGGCAAGTTGATAAGTATGTCACGTCTCACACAAACCGCAAAAACCACAAAGAGGACTATTAGCTGAACCTAAACCCTGCAAGGAGAAAATGGACTAGGCCAGCAGTCCTCAAATTGGGGTACACAAAGATTTTCCAAGGGTTTTGCAGGCACAGATTTAGATGTTAAATTTTAGGCTTTCAACATCCATATATGCACTTTCCTAAAATTTCAGTAGCTGAAATTGAGTCTGAGCTCACAATAGCTTTTCTCTCAGTTGACAAAACAAAGACATTTCTTCTCATTCATCCAAAAATCTTTCCTGGTATATAGAAATCTCACGAGTGCCAACTAAAGGAGGAGGCTTGCTAAGGATGGATCAAGTCCCCATTACCTGGTAAGATGTCCTGTCTTATACATACTGCATCACTCTTAAGGGTGAAGCTTGTTCTTGGAAAGTGGCTATGTTTGTCCTTGTTGGCATACTCAGAAATCAGATATGTGATAGAATATGGTAGTAATGATAAATTTATTTAAGTCCCTGACTATTGAGATTGCATAATTCTGAGGGAAGTTACCATAAGAGCAAAGCAAAGTGATAGAAAATATTGAACACTGCAAGCAGCTTTAAAAAATATCTAAATACAAATTCATTTCAACTACTCAGCATACTTATTCTTAGACATATATAGTTATCTGAGAACAAAAAGCACCTTCCAACAGCCGAAGCAGTATAGATTGGCATTATGGATTCTTTTAAATATAACTAGGATATTTCCCAGCACTATCTAGATTTTTAAGACACGGTGGGTAAAACCCATGGATGAAACTTGGGTGTGATTTCTTTAAAATTCTGATGTGTTATTTAACGGTAATTATTACTTTATCAAAAATGTGTTTCAAAATGTTTATTTCAAATATAGTAAACTATTTTATCTCATGTAATATTTAGAAGTTCCATTTCCTATTAACAAAAAAGAGGCTAGCCAGTTATCTAATTTTTAGCAGGATATGCTTTTTCATTAAGTACATAAGTAAAGTTTGATTATAATGTCTAATGAATAAGTAGAGTTATTTCTGATTTTTTAAATGTGATTCTTATTACTCCTAAAAGCCAAGGATCAAAATATATTTACTGAATTTCATGCCTTTTTAATCATACTTCTTGCTTTACAAAGAACACAATTCTAGCAACATTTTACGTTTTCATGAGGTAGAAAATGAGTAACAGGATATTGATTTATTATCTTAAAACTTATTAGAGAATGGATGTATTAATTACATTAGCTCTATAATAGTTTAATCCTGAATAATTTTAATAATATATTTTGCAAGATGTAGTCTATTATTCTGTATGTATTTAAAAAAACATATTCCCTGAAATACCTAATAATCTGCTTATTGCAATTGAAAAATAGAATCAGGCTTTTTCTGATGGAAAATAGATTTTATATGACTGATAGGTAGAAAATAAGGGTCAGCCTTCCTGACTAAGTTATATGGCAGAGAATTCTCATAACCTGAATAGCAAAATCTGTAGCTCCAGGGTTTTGATGAAAGTATATTTAAAGCTTGCGATTAAATCAAAGTATTTTATCAGAAAGTAATGCAACTGCAAAGTATACTAAGGTTCACAATATTATGCTCTTTCTCAATTCTTTCTGAAGTCAAACATGATGCCTTTAAATTGAAGAGTAACAAGTATAATTAATAACAATTCTCTAAATTTGGATAAAGACTATATTTCCTGAAATATAAAACGTAAATGACTCAAATGTCTAACTCATAAAGAAAATTTTGCAATTCAAGTGGCTTCCGATTTTTCACATCCCACAAAATCAAAGAAGGATCCAATTAAATTGTACATCATATATATTATCTTTTAAAAAAACTTTTGATGATAGAGCATTGTGTTTATTTTGGTTTATAACCAAGAAGGAGTTTTGAAAAATCAAGTGACACTGATTTTTAAAAGAAAACATAATATTCATACCATATATGTGTGAACATGGTTTCTCAGGGCTTACATTTACAGAAGTAAATAATGGGTAAAGAATCAATGGTGACCCTATTTGATTTTGGCAATAAGCCATTTTCATCCATAGGTACATGTGATAACTGAGAAAAAAAATTTCTCTCGTTGGAGGGCACTTATACTAAAATTCTACTTCCTATATTTTACTTCCTAAAATTTGTAAAATATAACTGTTGTTTAGATCAAATATTTACAAATAATAATTGTAATGACAACTTATTCCAGAAATAATCTGATCACATGAAGACTTAAGGTCACAGGAAATTAAACCAATTTGAAATTTTTATATATACATTTTGTTTTACAGTTGTTTGATCCCATGATTAATGAAAGACTTTCAACATTACATTTATATAAAATTATGTCAAGGAAGTGGAGTGAAATTTTGAAAAACCCAAAGAGGAAATAAAGCAATGATTAAATTTTTCAATTGATAATATAAAGCGTGCTCATGTAGTCTTTAAAAAGGATGACTGTAGTGTTGAATTGACTTAGAATCCATAAGATGAGAGCTAGGGCCAGGGAAGGAGGTGTTAGTCTGGCCTGGGGAGAGAGAAACCATGGAGAAGAGGCAGCCACTGTCAGAGATCCTTCTAGAAACACAGAAAAATGGGAGGAGGGACGCCCTAGCTTTTTTCTTCCTCCTGCTGCCTATTTTATTGGCTGAATCTAGCCCCGAGCTAGCTGGTAAAGAAGCTTGAGAAATATAGTTTCAGGGGAAAGGCATCGAATAGATCAAGAGCCAACAAACAAATGACATTACACAAGTTAAAGTTTGAAGACAACTGGTTGAAGCTGAAGCCCCCTCTATGGAAGATTAAGAATTAGCTCCTTTTTATGAGCCACTCCATACACTTTCCATTTTCTCCTCGTCCCAATATAGTTATATCATAATTATGATCATATCAATAGCCAACGCTAACATTACTATGTTTAACAAATGTTTTACACCTGAGCCATGCAGTATACTGAACACATTGTTTCCCCTGTGTAACTAATATTAAAAACAAACAAAAAAATCCAGATATACACAGTAGTGTAGTAAACCTCTAGGTACCCAGTGCCCAGCCACAATAATCACAACCTCATGGCCACTCTTATTTTATCAATGTTCCACTTCATATCACATTTTTTTTTTGGTGGGGAGGGGGTAAATTCCAGACTAGTAATTGCCTTTTGTTAATTTTTTATTGTTTATCATTAATTCATCCTAAACTCTCCACCAGTTGTTCAAATCCCTTCTCAAGGCATTCAGATATATTGGTTATTCTACCAGTTTTAAAGGCGGCTTTCCTGGCTTCTCACCTGCTCCAATCTGGACAGGTTTCTCTCTCTCTCTCTGGTATACGTCTATTATTCTGGGATCTTTAAACTTTTTCTCCTCACCCTGCTCTCTGAATTTCAAGTCTTCCTTTTTTATATATGTATGAGTATGTATGAATTTGTTTTTCCAATTAATTTTGATAGTGTTCATATTTCAGATGCCTGATGAAAAAGAGGTAGGTATGGTAAACTTTTTGAGACATTGTGTGTTTGAAAATGTCACTCTACCCTCATTCTCAACTAATAGAGTGATCATATATAGAATTTGGGGCTGGAAAATATTCTTCCTCAATCTCTAAGGCATTTGTCCATTGTCTCCGAGCTTCCAGTGTTGCTGTTGAGAAGTCCCAAAGCCATTTTGAGTCCTGATTATTTTCTCCCTTCTCCATGACTAGTTTTCTAATTTTCTTATTTTTTCCAATTTTCTAGTTCTTTGTCCTTTTGCTGTACTCCAAGGGAAAGTTCCTTAATTTTACCTTTAAACACCTCTATTTAATTTTTAATTTCTGCTATCATATTTTTAATTTCTAATAGTCCTTTTTTTGTCCTCTGTTCTTTTTTTTTTAAGTATTCTGCTCTTGTTCCATGAGTCCAAATCTTTTCTTACCCCTGAGCATATTAATTATATCTTCTTTCTTTCTTTCTTTCTTTGGCCACGTCGTGTGGCTTGCGTGATCTTAGTTCCCCCACCACGGATTGAACCTGGGCCCCTTGCAGTGAAAGCACCAAGTCCTAACCTCTGGACTGCCAGGGAATTCTCTGATACCTTATTTTTTCTTAATTAATTAACTAATTTTTGGCTGCGTTGGGTCTTCGTTGCTGCACACAGGCTTTCTCTAGTTGCAGTGAGCGGGCTACTCTTCGTTGCGGTGCATGGGCTTCTCACTGCGGTGGCTTCTCTTGTTGCAGAGCATGGGCTCTAGGTGAGCAGGCTTCAGTTGTTGTGGCTCATGGGCTTCAGTAGTTGTGACTTGCAGGCTCTAGTGCAGGCTCAGTAGTTGTGGCACACGGGCTTAGTTGCTCCATGGCATGTGGGATCTTCCCGGACCAGAGCTCGAACCCGTGTCCCCAGCATTGGCAGGCATATTTTTAACCACTGTGCCACCAGGGAAATCCTGATACCTTATTTTTTAAAAAAATTTTCTCCCTGTATTTGTTTTCTCTAAAAAATTTGGTTTTTGTTTTCCTTTGTGTTTATTTTGGTATATCATTAATTTTAGACCCATGTTCTCTAATACAGTAGCCACTAGATATATGGACTACTGAGTAATTGAAACGTGGCTAGTTCAAACTGAGATATACCGTAAGTATAACACACACTCTGGATTTTGAGAAATTAGAATGAAAGAAATGATGTAAAATATGTCATTAATATTTTTACATTTCTTACATGTTGAAATGATAATATTAGGGATAAATAAAATATATTATGAAAATTAAGTTTTACTAATTTAAATGTGGCTACTAGAGAATTTCAAAGTACATATGTGGCTTGTATTTCTAATGGGCAGTCCTGAGTTACCCCCTTTCTCAGATGTCTGGCGAATTTTGGTTTTGTGCACATATGTGGTATGCAGACATACTTATTATAACAGGTTTACTGAGATGTAATTCACATGCCATAAGTGTACCCTTTTAAAGGGTACAATTCAGTAGTTTTTAGTATATTCACAGAGTTGTACAATCATCATCACTATCAAATAACAGAACATTTATATCACCCCAGGAAGAAACCCTGTACCCATTACCACTCACTCCCTATTCCCACCTCCCTCCAGTCCCTGGAAACCTCTATCTATTTTGTTTCTATGGATTTATCTATTCAGGACATTTCACATAAGTGGAATTATACATTATATGGCCTTTTGTGACTGGCTTCTCTCACTTTGTATAATGTTTTCAAGGTTCATCCAAATTGGCATGTATCAGTACTTTATTCCTGTTTATTGCTGAATACTATTATATTGTATGGATATACCACATTTTATTTATCCATTCATCCACTGATGGATATTCGGGTTGTTTCCCCTTTTTGCCTTTTGTAAATAATGTTGCTATGAACATCCATGTACAAGTATTTGTGAGGACATGTGTCTTCATTTCTCTTGGGCAGAGACCTAGGAGTGCTCATATTTTCAGAATGAGGCGCTATAAACCTGGCTGGACTCTCTGAGCATGGATGTGAGGTTAGTACAGTGTGACCCTCCCTGTATGGAGATAGGGCTTCATTTCCTTTGGGCTGGAAAGATTTCACAGAAAAGCTCTCCAGTGCTTCACTAGTATCCTGCAGGGATCTTCTCCGACAGTGTTCTGGAAATTAACTGAGAGAGGAGGGTTTGGTTTTTCAACATAATATTCAGTTATTCCTCCTGTTTCCATATTATACTTTCACCCTTGACTATCTCTGATATCCTCCAATTAGAAACTCTCTGGTTTCTGTTCACTAGGAAGAAGGTAGGAGAGTGGTAGTACTTGACTGTACGGAGTGGGGGAAGGGATCAGGACCTCACCCTTCTTAACTAGGCTTTTCTCTGGATTTTAGTGCCACCAATAAGGCCTAGTTCCAGAGATACTTGCGGTGATTAGTTCTAGAGCCTTTGGTAGATTCTGTGGAATAAATCTGTTTTCTTCTTGGCTTCCCCACTGCCAGTTTAGGATTTAGCATTCTTAGCTTTCCTTATCTGCTTCCCAGATACCAAAGTTTTGTGACTGGTGTTCTCTCCCACATTGTTTTGTTCTTGTGGGTGTATGCCTTAAAAAATCTCTTCTGTGCAACTTTAGAGGGCTTTAGAAGGGAGTGAAATTAAATGCATGTACTCCATCAGTCATCTTTACCCAAAGCCTCTGTTCCATGCATTTCTCATGTATTGTTTCAAATGCTTCCTCAGATCTTTCCTCAAATTGGCAAACCAAAGCATCCTTCAAGGCTCTTGTACCCTATTGGGGTACCTGTAATTTTGGAAGATATAATTATTTGTAGTTATTTGATTCCCCCACTAAATTAAAAGCTGTTTAAAAGCAGGAGTTGGAGACTTCCCTGGTGGTCCAGTGGTTAAGAATCTGCCTTCCAATGCAGGGGACGTGGGTTCAATCCCTGGTCATGGAACTAAGATCCCACATGCTGCGGGGTAACCAGGCCTGTGCACTGCAACTACTGAGCCTGCACACCACAACTAGAGAGCCCGCATGCCGCAACTACAGAGCCTATGCGCTCTGGAGCCTGCACGCCACAACTAGAGAGAAGCCCGCACGCCCCAACAAAGACCTGATGCAGCCAAAAATGAAGGGAGGGAGGGAGGGAGGGAGGGACTGACTTTTTTCTTTGTCTCTCCTGGTGCTTAGCACAGTGCCTGGCTCTCTCAGAGCCCTCAGTAGATGCTTATTGAATTTCGTTAGCATGTAGAGGACTGAACAATGGTGGCATAGGCAGATGAGGGCTTTAGGAGGAAAGGAAGACCCAGATGCCCAAATTACTCACTTTTCATGCAAGGTTTTTCTCCATCTACTCTCTGCTTTTGCTTGTAAAGAAGCTTGTCTATTTAGGGATTTTCAACTTTGGAATTTTATGGATGCAAGCCAGGGAAGAATTATATCTACCCTGTCCACCACCGACAGATGGTATCAGTGGTCCCATGCACATTGTCCCTTTGGATGTGTAGACAAGTGGACTTAGGGGCAGTTTAGGAAGTCCCCAGGTTTAGGAACTTCCAGAACCTAACCTGCTCATGAGATTGAGGAGTTTCTATAACATGCACACACAGAGCTGTCTATCTTCCTTGATGTCATGGTTATTCTAAAGAATTTACCTCTTAAATGACTGCCTTTCCCCTGCCCTTTGCTATCTTCTGATATCATTCCCCTCAGGCCTTTGGGCCAGGTTGACTTGCAGTCAGCTTTCAACTGAGCAAGGGAATAGAGATGGTTCAGTCTGAGAAGGTGGCTGCCTTAGTCTCCAGATCCCTCCGTGACGCTGCTGTTGCTGTTTTTACCCTGCTGCCACTCTTGTGTGTGCATTTTCTTGCCTTTTTTGATATATTCTCTGTGCAACCCCATAAGTTGGCTTTGGACCTCCAATCTGCTTTATACTTGGGCCATATATTCTCTTGGCTTTCCAAGATTTTCACTTACAGTGGTCTGGCCCTTCAGTTTCATGTTTGACTTCCAGTTTAGTTGGCTCTCCAATATCCTCAGTGGCCTGGTGGAGTAAGCACTGAGTTCCCTTTTTGTCTGGCCTCTCAGCTCTGGACACCCCACTCCAGATCCAGCCTTCCTCATCTCTGCTATCAAAACCATTTCCTGTACTGTGCATTCTCAATTCACCCAGTCACAAATTGGCAAATGGTAATGACCCAGGACTAAATGCTGTGACACTTCCTTGGGACTTAGGAAAAAACTTGGACTAGAGTTCAGACATAGACAGTTATGTTGGATGTCTTGGAGAAGGTGACTGGGTGGCAGATTACAGGCTGCACCAGACTCAACAATAGGGCGTGAGCTGAGGAGGGCACTGGTTCAAGGACTGGAGTGATGTTATAAATGAACCACCCTGAGGCACCCTAAGTGTTTAGGGTAAGAGAAGGATGCAAAATAAAACAACTAGAGGGCTTCCCTGGTGGTGCACTGGTTGAGAATCTGCCTGCTAATGCAGGGGACACAGGTTCGAGCCCTGGTCTGGGAAGATCCCATATGCTGCGGAGCAACTAGGCCCGTGAGCCACAACTACTGAGCCTGCGCGTCTGCAGCCTGTGCTCCGCAACAAGAGAGGCCGCGAAAGTGAGAGGCCCGCACACCGCGATGAAGAGTGGCCCCCGCTTGCCACAACTAGAGAAAGCCCTCGCACAGAAACGAAGACCCAACACAGCCAAAAATAAATAAATAAATAAATTAATTAATTGAAAAACAACAACAACTAGATCTCAACATTAGGATGCTCGCGTGACTGTACTAAAAGACCCCCTTCTCTTACTTTCCAAACAGTGAGACGTAAGGCAGTAAACTTTCCCCCATCAGCTGGAGATGTGGGGAGCAGAGGTGAAAAGCCAGTCAGGGACACTACATGAGTGGTCTGAGAGTATGGGCAGCATAGAGAATCATGGCAGGTGACATTCAGTGATGAAGATTCATAGCCAGGCAGTTACCGAGCTCCAGGTGGCAGCAGCAGTGACGGTATAGGATTCAAGGGCACAGGAATAAAGCTTAGGTCAGTGATTCCTCGTAAGTAGCCTCAGGGGAATGTAGGAAGCACTCTAGGCCAAGTGCTTAGAAAACAGATGAGAGGGATGGCAAGGGTTCGGCTGGAATGTAAGGACAGCAGAGGTAGAGGCCAACAGGGAGAATTACACATGAACCCATAACCCCCCTATTTTGGGCCTCTCAGCAAAACATAATAAAGGGAAAAGGGGGTTCTCTTAGTGCTTGCCCCTTGGAAAGTAAGAGGTTATATAATCCGGGAGGACCTAAGGATAAAATGTTACTGTGGTCATAACCTTTGGTTCATAAACTGATAAGACCTGGGGTTATATGCACATTATCTGGGAAACTACACTGCAGAGTGCCAAACACTCCAAGCGAAATTTAATATTTATGACTCATTGTGGAGCTCGTAATCACTTGCCGACTGACTTTCCTATTTATTACAATTGTACATAGCTATTTCCTTCAGATGTGAAAAGAAAACACACACACACATACACAGAAATGCCTTATTAAAAAGACTGGAGGGCAATAGGGTAGAAGAGTGTTAAAAAATTGAAAATGACAATTACAATTTCCCCACGAGTGGCCCACATTTTAAAGTGTGCTGTCTATCTGCAGTGCTCTTCTCACCTCTGTTGTTCATTGTTCGTGTCCCTTTGGCACATTAAGTTACTGGAAAAGATAACAGTCTGGCATTTATCTTGCAACTTATTTGTAGAGATGCAAAATACTTGTCTGTGGTTGTGTAGTCTTCATTTCCTATATGAATGCATTTTCCAAGACGTCTAGATGTGGGAATCACAACGGCCCAGTTTTTTTGTTGAATTGATAAATCCAAAACAACCAGCCCATTTGGATATAGTCTTCATAGCCCACAGACACTTGCTGTCAGTACAATTTGGAGCCAGGAGTTGGGAGGAGGATGAGGTTTCACAAACCAGAGAAAGAGTCGGTTCAGACTCCGGGCAAGGGAGGGTTGAGATGTTAACAAAAGCAACAAGCAGAGGAAGAAGTTAGGAGGATACCAAGTCAAGGAGATCAACTTCCAGAGGAGCAAGACTAAATCCAGGGCGAGGTGCAGAGTTTGGATCCTTAGAGCAGAGTCAGGGCACTGAGTCAGATGAAGATGCTGGTGATACCTGAGCAAGGCTTACCACTTACCAGATGTGTTACCTTAGGCTAGTCACTTAATCCCTCTGTAAACCAGCTTCCTGAATTTTTAAAATGGGGATAATAATAACCACCTAAAGTTTATAAAGATTAAGTGAATTGGTATTTGTAAAATTATTATTTTTTTTGTTTGTTTGTTTTTGTGCTACGCGGGCCTCTCACTGTTGTGGCCTCTCCCGTTGCGGAGCACAGGCTCCGGACGCACAGGCCCAGTGGCCGTGGCTCATGGGCCCAGCCGCTCCGCGGCACGTGGGATCTTCCCGGACCGGGGCACGAGCCCGCGTCCCCTGCATCGGCAGGCAGACTCTCAACCACTGCGCCACCAGGGAAGCCCTGTAAAATTATTTTAAAGTGGCTTCAAATTAGTCTTCAAAGAATGATATTGGGTTTCAATAAATGGACCATACTTCAGCATCACCAGACTATGTCTGGGTCTGTATCTCCCATGTGCAGCAGAGGGTCTGGAGCACACTATAGGTGCTCAGCGAATACTTCATGAATTGCCTTGATGTCACATGATGGCCTGTAAGCTGGTACAGACACTTGCTTGACACAGCCCAGTCTGGCAGGTACTTTGAGATGCTTGGTCTCTGGCAGCGCGTTGCTCATCCTGGACTCAGCCTTTGCCTTTGGGCCAGTGCTACTACAGACTGGCATCCAAGTGAATGGGACTTTCTCTTGGGCACTGGCTGCTTTCCTGTCACAGTGGGCTCACCAAGTAACCATCAGTCTAGGGATGTTCTACGCTGAGTCTATTTTCTTAACATCAACTATAATAACATACTAGTATGTTATTATTAGCGACCCAGCATCTTTTTAAGTTGGCAAATCTGTGCTTTAAATATAGTAACAGTCTCTGTCTCCATAGGGATTGAAGAAACTGTCAAAATGTTCAATATCCTCTTTAGTAATCTCAGCTGGGCATAATAAATAGATCATTCCATATCAATCAAAATCTACTGAGGGCCCTCAGTTGGCCAACAGTGTGCTCAACTGTGCAAAGGTAAGATTTTAGGCTTCATGCCTCTAGCTCCTGGCATCACGCTTGGCACTTAGTAAGGCACTGAAAAAATGCTTGTGGGAAGAACTGACTAGCTTTTAGGGACTCATGTAGGGCTCAGGAAATGCAGTCCTGAAATACATGTAATCATTAAACACGTCATTTATTGAGTTCCTACTAGGTGCCAGGCAGTCTTCTAGGATCTGGGGGTAAAGTGAGGAACAAAACAGACTACCTGTGTGGGGCTTACATTTCATAGATGATAAAAATAGAACCAAAATTTTTAAATAAAGATAAGTACTATGATTAAAATACCACAATGTAATGGGAAAGGCATGAGATTAGTCACCACTCAAGATACTCTGAGGCAGTGATTCTTAAGCTGAGACTTGAAATGACCAGAATGTTTCAGATATGCAACCACCTAAACTGGGGGTCAGCTTGGAGTGTTAGCGGAAAAGAAAGAAGGCTGCTGTCTAGCAAGTGAGGGCAAGTGGAGAGGGTCAGAGGGGGAGGCAGGGGTCTGAGAGAACAGGGCTTTGTAAGTGGTTGGGATTTTATTTTACATGCCATGGGACACTTTTCGGGAGATGGGTTTGTGTAGGGTTTCTTGCTGAGGCCAATCTCGTAGCTCAGGAGAGAGTGGCTCGCAGTGGGGTGACTGTGGAGCTGGGAAGACCAGTTAGGAGGCTACGGCAGTGGTCCTCATCAGAGAAAATAATGGCTTGGACTCGGATAGTAGCAGTGGGCTTAGAGAGAAGTAGATGAATTAAAGCGATGTTATGGAGTTAGAGCCAATAACACTTGATAACGTGTTGGATGTTGGAGGTGAAAAAAAGGGAGGAATAAGGAAGTCTCCTGAGTTTTTAGCTTAAGCAATTAGATGGTTTGTGATTCCATTTACTGAGATGAAGAGAACTAGGGGAAAAATGGGTTTGGAAGGGTTAGAAATCAATGATTCTGTTTGGGGCATATTAAGTTCAAGATCTAATTACTTTTTTCACAGTTTTTAATATTTGTCTCAGTGAGCTACGTGGCAATTCAGTGGAGTAGGCTTATCTGTTAAATTCTTAGTGGAAAAAAGCAATTATTGGAGAGACTGAAAGAATTGGCTTAGATCTCAAAGAGCACAGATAGGAGGCTGCAGGGACCCGTCCATTCCAATGAGCCCTGGGGCTCCCATATGAGAAGTTGAAAAGCAACTCACAGAACTCTCTCTAGCTTATTGTGGTTTTCTCAGAACCATTCTCTTCAGGGAAAAAAAAAAAAAACCCACAAGAACTGTGCTTACACCATATTGCACATTCTTTTCCTGGAAAAATCAATCAAAGCTGTGTTTATTTTCCTGGCTTGCTGTATATGGAAATGAGAATTCTCAAGTACTATGAATGATGTCTATCTGCATCAGTACATATGGCGCCCTGAACCTTAACACGTCTCTTTAGACTTAGTTTAGTAATAGTTCCCACACTTCTCAAGACGGGAATTTCTTAATCTTTGTATAAATATTCTTTCTAAGTGAAGGATATTCTTTTTTTCTACCTCATACGGATTTTTTTTTCTTGGAGGGCATATTCCTACCAGGAGTTCTCAAACTTCCAAATACTGAAGTATGGCGTTTAAACTGCAAAGTTGCTTATTGGACAGAAGGATGGTATGCCCAGTAGAGAGACAGGGTTTGTAAATTAATGAATAGTAAATAATTACATTTGTCTTTAGTGTGTTCACAAAGTTGTACAACCATTATCGCCATCTAATCTAGCATGCTTTCATCACCCCAAAAAGAAAATGATTCACAGTCCCTCCTCATTTCCCCCAAATTGCCCCTCTCCTGACCCCTTAGCCTACTTTTTGTCTCCATGGATTGCTTACTTTGGACATTTCATATAAATGGAATCATACAATATGTGACCTTTTGTGTCTGGCTTTTTTGACTTAGCATCAGGTATTAAAAGTTGATTTATATGTAAAGTAGTATCTCATGGTTTTGATTTGCATTTCCCTAATAACTAATAATATTGTGCATTTTTCTTGTGCTTTTTGGCCACCTGTATACCTTCTTTGGAACAATGTCTATTCAGTTCCTTTGCCCACTTTTCAATTGGATTGACTGTCTTTTTATCATGGAGGGACAGATATTCTTTATGTATTCTGGATCCTAATCCCTTATCACATATATGATTTGCAAAATTTTTTTCCAGTTCCACGGGTTGTGTTTTCACTTCCTTGATAGTGTGTTTTGAGGCACAAAATTTTTTAACTTTGATGAAACCCAGTTTATTTTTTCCTTCTGTTGTTTGTACTTTCAGTGTCATATCTAAGAAACCACTGCTTAACCTAAAGCCAAGAAGATTTATGGCTTTTTTTCCTAACAGCTTTGTAGTTTGGGCTTTACATTTAGTTCTACAATCCATTTTGAATTAGTTTTTGTGTATGGTGTGAGGTTGGGATCCACTTCAAATTTTTATATGTGGATATCCAGTTTTCACAGCACCATTTGTTAAAAAGACTGTCCTTTCTCCATTGAATAGTCATGACACTTTTATTAAAAAATCTCTTGATCATATATGTGAGGGTTTATTTCTGGGCTCTCTACTCTATTTCATTGGTCAATACATGTGTCTTCATTCTAGTACCATATTGTTTTGATTACTGTAGCTTTGTAGTAAGTTTTGAAATCAGGAAGTGAGAATTCATCCAGTTTTTTTCCTTTTCATGATTGTTTCAGCTCTCTGGGGTCTCTTCAGATTCCACATGAATTTTAAGATGAGTTTTTCTATTTCTGCAAAAAAATCACTGGAATTTTGATAGAGATTGCATTGAATCTGTAGATCAATTTGGGGGACAATTGCCATTTTAAGATTATTAAGTCTTCCAATCCATGAAAACAGGATGTCTTTCAACTTATGGAGAACTTTTACATTTCTTTCAGTGATGTTTGGTAGATTTCAGTACACAAGTCTTGCACTTGTTAAAATTATTCCTATTTTATTCTTTTTGATGCTTTCATAAATAAAATTGCCTTAACTTCATTTTCAAATTGTTCATTGCTGGTGTACAGAAAAACAATTAGCTGTTGCATATTGATCTTGCCACACTATTAATTTTAATAGCTTTCTGGAGTTCCTTAGTATTTTCTATACGGGATCATGTCATTTGCAAATAGAGATAGTGTTACTTTTTTCCCCTTCCAATTATGATACCTTTTATTTCTTTTTCTTGCCTGATTCCACTGGCTAGGACCTCCAATAAAATGATGAATAGAAGTGGCAAGATTGTACATCCTGTCCTGTTCTGGATCTTAGAGGAAAATGTTTCAGTATTTCACCATCAAGTATAGTGCTGGCTCTGAGTCTTTTAGATGCCTTTTATCAGTTTGAAAAATTCCTTTCTATTCCTAATTTGTTGAGTGTTATCATGAAAGCTTGTTGGATCTTGTCAAATGTCTTTTTCTGCATCAATTGAGATGATCATGTGGTTTTTGTGCCTTATTCCATTATTATGGTGGAAATCCCATTTGGTCCTGGTGTATAATCCTTTTTAAGTGTTGCTGGATTTAGTTCACGTGTGTTTTTCTGAGGAGATTTATGTCTATATTTGCAAGGGATATCGATCTGTACTTTTCCTTTCTTGTGATTTCTTTGGTTTGGGTGCCAGAATAACCGTGGCTTTATATAATGAGTTGGGAAATATTTCCTCCTTGTATTATTTTCTTAACATGTCTGGCTTATTTCATATAGGATAATATTTTCGTGATTCATCTATATTGTGGCATGTATCAGAACTTGATTCCTTTTAAAGGCTGAATAATGCTTCTCTGGATGTATATATCACATTTTGTTTATTCATTCATCTGTTGATTGAGACATGGGTTATTTCTACCTTTTAGCTACTGTAAACAACACTGTAATAAATACTGGCATACAAGTATTTGTTTGAATCCTTGCCTTCAATTCCTATGAGTATATACATAGGATTAGAAAATCTCAGTCATATGATAAGTCTGTGTTTAGATTTCTTTAGGAACTGAGAGTTCATTCTTTTTAAACATTTCATAAAATTCACGAGTGAAGCCATATGGGACTGAACTCTTCTTTGTAGAAAAAAATTTTCAGCTTTATTGAGGCATAATTGACAAATACAATTGTAAGATATTTAAATTGTACATTGTGGTGATTTGATATATGTATACATTGAGGAAGGATTTCCACCATCTAGTTGGTTAACACACCCATCACCTCACTTTTTTTTTTTTGAGAACATTTACATTCTACTCTCTTACCAAGTTTCAATCTTATAATATAGTGTTATCAGCTATAGCCACGTTTCATATTAGATCCTCAGAATTTATTCACTTTATAACTGTAAATTGTACTCTTTTTACCAGCTTCCCCCTATTTCCCCACCTCCTCCATCCCAAGCACTTTTCCATTCTCTGTTCTGATGAGTTTGAATTTGTTTTTTTTTAGATTCCACATATAAGTGATGTCATGTAGTATTTGTCTTTCTTTGACTGGCTTATTTCACTTAGCATAATGCCCTGAAGGTCCATCCAATGTCACAAATGGCAGGATTTCCTTATTTCTCATAGCTGAATAATATTCCACATTGTATGTGCATATACATATATCAGATTTTCTTTATTCATCCACTGATGGACTCTTAGGTTGTTTCCATGTTGTGGTTATTGTGAATAATGCTTCAATGAACATGGAGGTGCATATATCTTTTTGAGTTAGTGTTTTCGTTTCCTTTGGATAAATACCTAGAAGTGAAATTGCTGAATTATAGGGTAGTTCTATTTTAAGTTTTTGAGGAACTGCCACACTGTTTTCCATAGCGGCTGTATCAATTTACATTCCCACCAACAGTGCTCAAAGGTTTCCTTTTTTCCGCATCCTTGCCAACACTTATCTTTTGTCTTTTTGATGACAGCCATTCTAATAGGTGTGAGGTGATAACTCACTGTGGTTTTCATTTGCAGTTTCCTGATGATTAGTAATGTTGAAAACCTTTATATATACCTGTTGGCCATTTGTATGTCTTCTCTGGAAAAATATCTATTTAGTTTCCTCTGCCCATTTTTTATCTGGATTGTTTGTTTTTTTGTTATTGAGTTGTATGAGTTCTTTATATATTTTGGATGTTAATCCCTTATCAGATATATGATTTGCAAATATTTTCTCCCATTCTGTAGGTTGTAGGAAATTTTTGGATTACCAACCAATTTACAACCTGAATTGTACAAAAAGACCGACTCTCCCATGAGGAAGAATGAACTCCTCCTGCCTGACTGCCTTGAGCTGGAACATTGGTCCTTTCCTGCCTTTGGCCTCACACTGAAACATCAGCTATTTCTGGGTCTTGAACCTGCTGGAATTTGGACTAGAAGAACACCATTACTTTTCCTGGTTCTCAAGCCTTCAGACTTGAACTGGAACTATATCATTGGCTCTCCTGGGTCTCTAGCTTATGACTACAGATCTTGGGACTTGTCAGCCTCCCTGAATGAGCCAATTCCTTATAATAAATCTCTCTCTCCACACACACTAGTATTGTCTTATAATCCTTTTTATTTCTGTAAAGGCTGTAGGGATGTCCCATTTTCCATTCCTAGTTTTAGTAATGTGAATTTTTTTTTTTTTTGCTTGATAAGACTAAAGGTTTGTTAATTTTGTTTATATTTTTGAAGACAAACTTCTGCTTTGTTAATATTCTCCACTGTTTTTCTATTCTGTTTCATGTATTTCCACTCTAATCTTTATTATTTCCTTCCTTCTGGTTAATTCGTGTTTACAATGTTTTTTGTTTCTTAAGGTAGAATGTTAAGTTATTGATATCTTTTAAAAACATATAGGTGTTTACAGGTATAAATTTCTCTCTAAACACTATTTTAGCAGTATCCTATAAGTTTTGTTGAGTTTTAGTTTTAGTTCAACGTATTTTGTAATTCCCCTTGTGATTTCTTTGACGTATTGATTATTTAGGAGTGTGTTGTTTAATATCCATATATTTGCAAATGTGCCAAATATCCTTCTATTTTTGATTTCTACTTTTATTCTGTGGTTGGAGAACAAACTTTCTATGATATCAATCCTTTTAAATTTAGTAAGACTTATTTTATGGCCCAGCATATGGACTAGCCTTGAGAATGTCTTAATTTGGCTATCTTTGGTAGAAATGAGGGTGATTTTTAGAGAAAAACTATCTTTCAGTAATATAGTTTTGTGGATATTAAGTTCTAGTGCTGTTAATTGTCTTTGAGATATTACTATTTACTAAGACTCATTCCTCGATGGCTCCTTGTTGCTATGTTACATTATTGCAAACGTTTAATTGAATTATTAAAAGGACATTCTAAGCTTGTTTCTGAAGTTTATCACAGTATTCTATCTTTAGATGAAGATCAGATGTCCTATGACCTACAACCAGGTCATAATCATATATGCTGAAAAAGACACCATTCAAAGCACTCTCTCCAACATAGATGGAAGGGCCCTTATCAGGTACTCTTAACTAGCTCATGCCCAGCAAAACTGAAGGGAATTGACTCTCAGATTTATATTTCCCACCTAAAAAGGACCCCTGCGCCAGACTGATCTATAGGGAGGACTGCTGACCTCAAACTCACTTTAAAACAATGCTCAGAGAAGAAACAACACCCACACTAGGACAAGATGACAACATCAGAAATAGATAGCTATCCCAAGATTCTGGACCTGACCTGAATGATTATTTATGTTTTCTTGACTTCTTAGACTTTTGCATATAAGCCAATGTTTTTCTATCATAGGCATGATCCTACACATACAGGTTTTTAAAATTAACCTAATTTCTGGATTTGTGGTCAATTACCTACATCCAGTACTCCTGGTTTACCTTGGTGGACTTCTCTTCTCCAAGCCTCTGATTGGATGACACTTAGAAAATTTATGTTAGAGGAAGGGAGTTACAGTCCTGTTTGAGCCACTATTGATATTAGTAGGTGGTATCCCCTCATTTGGCCTATCAATAATATTTGCTCTGACCTTGACCATAAAGATAAATTTTCTTTAAAAGTTACTCAAGCTTGGTCAGAGCAATGAGCTAAGTTTTGGTAAAACAAACAAACAAACATAACTTCCCAATTATCAGGAGGGGTTCTCCCTCAATTATAGGTTGGATTTATATAGATAACACCAAGCTCTGGTCATTTAAGTTTAAAGGCCCCCTTATGTTAGGAACAATTAAGTCATACTAGAGAATATAATGCATTTAGGGAATCTTTTTTTTTTTTTTTTGCGGTACGCGGGCCTCTCACTGCTGTGGCCTCTCCCGTTGCAGAGCACAGGCTCCGGACGCACAGGCTCAGCGGCCATGGCTCACGGGCCCAGCCGCTCCGCGGCACGTGGTATCCTCCCAGACCGGGGCACGAATGCGTGTCCCCTGCATTGACAGGCGGACTCTCAACCACTGCGCCACCAGAGAAGCCCTATAATGCATTTAATGACTCACATGAAAAATCAGATTTCTGCCTTAAGTGATCACCTTCCTAGTCTTAGTGATCTTTTAAGGACCTGGTTTGGTTCTGAAGTTCTTGACTTAAATTCTTACTTATGACCTTATTAATGCTACTAGTTATATTACTTGTATTCTGCCTATTTTGTGAGATTGTTGCTTCTTGTATTACTCAATGTGTAACTAACCATCTGACAAAACTGATGACTAAGTGACTTGAAATGATTCACTAAATATATAGTTCTATATAAGATCAAAATGACTATAACAGTACAACTCTAGATATGGGAAGAAGCAACAAGGGAGAATCATGTCCTAGACCATAACAGACTAGTAAGAGTAGTAGTGGTCCAAGGACTTTAATGGCTACCATTAGAAGAAACCAGTCCAGTCATAGCACATACATACATGCATACAAATGCACTAAAGTCATTAACGACATTTCTATTCTTTGTGACTAGCAGTCATCTTTCATTCAAGATGTATGCTTGACACCACGTATTCTCTAGCTAAAAATCATATACATACTGGCTTCTCCCCTACCTCTGGGGAGCAGTTCCCTCAGAGCTACTGAGAGGCTCTCCAGGCTATAGTCCTCAGCAAGGTCCCTGAATAAAACTTAAACTCACAACTCTCATATTGTGCATTTTTTAAGTGGACAGTTTGTCTGTGTCAAAATTTGTTGTTGAAAATGGATGTTTTTAACAATACAGTGAGGCAATTCTGGAAATTAGATTCTCCTGCTTCCCCAGAGTTTGTTATCAGTTATTGGTGCTGTTGCTGTTTGTTTAGCGAGTTTTCTAGAACAGTTCTCTAAAGTCTCGGTTCTTTGTCCTCTGCAGCCACAGAAATCTCTGCTTGGTTGCTTCAGTGGTCAGCTAATGTCTGCACAGAGATCCCCTTAAATACCTGCAACGGGTAAGTCCCCCAGCCATTGCTCAGGTGTTCTGGGTGTGTGCTGTGGTATGCCTTCACCACTCAGTTTGCCACTCTGCCTTATCCTTCACTACGGCCTGAGATGAGTCTCAAGGTCAGACATACATATGTGTGCTTAAGGCTTTCTCAGGTCTCTCCAAAGTATGCACACAGCCCTGGGCATGTGCACAGTGCTACACATGTGTGTGGTCTTCTAGATTCCCCAGGAACATGTGGGAGTTTTCCAAACCTTTTTATAGATATCTCATCCTCCAGCTTTTTGTTTTAACTTTTTTTAGTCAGCTTACCATTTGCCCCAACTTACCAGCTGCCCCACTACCTCAGGCAGCTGAACCATTAAACGATTGACACCTATCATTTTCAACAAACACCACTGGAGGCAAATCTGTCGTCCATGGGCAGAGCTCTGAGTCAGGTCAAATAACGACAAGCCATGCAAGTGGAGTTTTCCAGGGAACTGCTAGACAGAATAATGACAATTCTCTGGAAGTAGGGCTTTGGAGGATCTTCAACCTCTTTCTGTCACCTCCAGAGGCTGCTAGGTTGCTGCTTTCCATGTGACTGTGGAAATGTTGGTTTTCAAGGAAACCAAGAAGGGGATGGGAGTAGAGCAAGTTAAAATGCCACAAAGCTTCTTGTTTTTACTGATCTTTGGCTGTTTTTCTTAAACTATCCCTGGATTGTTACAAACCTTTGGCTAATTTCTAGAGTTCTGAGGAAGCTGATTTGACCATTTATTTTGCCAGTATTGGTGGTAAAAGTGTGGGGTAATAGTTGATTCAGATAAATAAATGTTAATGCTGTGTGAAATAGTCACAATTGTCCTCAGATGGAATGGACTGCCTTAGAAGATAATGAATTCCCTGGCCTGGTGATTTTCAAACAGAAGCTCAACAACAGATGGCCAGGAGTATTATGGAGGAATTCTAACATCAGGAGAATGGCTGGGCAGGATTATGTTGTTTTGTGTTATTAAAATATTTTACTGTTGTTCAAAATTTTAAATATCCACAAAAGCAGAGAGAATAGTGCAATACATCCCTATTTACCTATTATTTAGATCTTACCACATCAGCTTCACCAGTGCCCTTTTTGTTTCTCTTTACTGAAGTATTTAAGGCAAATCTCACACATCATGCAATTTTATCCCAGTATAATTCAGTCTGCATCTCTAAAATGAATGGATTATTTTTAACATAAATGATTTATAAAAGCTACTTTGAGAGACCTGGAGTCCATCATAGGTGCTGTGGAATTTGGGAAGTTACAGAGAAACTGAAGAGCCAGTTTATTCTGAATGAGTTGAGGATAAAAATCGGAGGGAGGCAGATACATAATTCCCCCAAATACATAACAACATTCTGAAAGATACCATGGTGAAGGTTTAAAGTCACCGTCAAGTCAACACATCAAGATGGAAAATGCCTTAAGGCTTTATCAGCTGCTTTGTATATTCCCAAAGTATTATCTCAAGGGAATAACCCATGTTTTATTACACTTTAAACCAACTTCAGCTTAGCTATAAATTTTAATTCTTTAAAAAATAAACAGTGCAAAGTTCTAGATAAAATTTTATCTTTGCTAATATTTAGGTTTGCACGCAAATTTCCACTAACTGCAGAAAGAATTCCATAAAAACTCTGCTGTCTGGCCATTGAAGAGTGTCAGGAGACCCAGAGATGGCAAGTTGTGCTTTCCTAACAATTGTAGATCTGGCCTCTTTCAAGTCGCCTTTCTCCACACCAAGGCCTCTCTCAGGCTGGCCCAGTGTTGACTGTGGGGCCTTCTCCTTAGCTACATTTTGGTGGAATAAAAGAGTTGAATTCTTTGCCGAGTAGACATTATCTTTTATAGCTATTATTATGTAAAAAAAGCAACTCTTTTAATGTTTGTGCAGATATCTGCTAAATATCTCCCTTCTCTCTGAGAACTGCCTTGTGAAAGAGAAATGTTGCCTGCCATATTGGTAAACAAAGGATGTTGCAGCCATCAAGCCACTGTAGCTGACCCAAGAGTGAGCCCTGACGGAACTCAGGATGGAGACAAACAGGCCGCCCGCTGCCATGCCCTCAGCCACTGCAGCTGCCCCCAACTGTGCACCCTGAGGGGACTCAGGATGGGAAAGAACTGGCACCAGATAGCTAAGGTTCTTAATCAAAGGAATGATTTCAACGAGCCCAGACTCTTGAAACTTTCATACACAGAAAAGTGCTAAATTCATTAACTTGAGATGTCTATTTTTCTGATTAACTAACAGTAATCTTTTGAGGTTCCAACTACCTAGTTAGTCTTTGTTGCAAAAACTCCTATATATCCCAGCTCCTCCCTTACCTCTCCCGAGCAGAACAATCTGAGAGGCTGCGTCCTGGGCTTAAGTCCTCAGTTTTGTCCACCAAATAAAATATAATTCTCAATTTTTAGGTTGTGCATTTTTTTCAGTCTACAGCCGACTAATTGCTCACAGAAATGGAGCTCAGATATCCATGCTGTGTCACACATCCTGTCCCCCAGACTATGTACCCACACTGACCATGCTTATTAGACAACCAGGGGACATCTGATCTGAGCTCACTAGGAAGGTTTGACTCCTAGTAACTCAGAGTTGGGATTCAGAGATAACTCATTCATTTCTGCCTGTGGATGTGACCAAGTGAATGTAACTGAGGGAGCTGTAGGCTGGACACTTTCTGCCATGTGGGCAAGGAGATGGTGAAAAATTGCTCAGAAAAGAACAGTATGGAGATTCCTTAAGAAACTAAAAGAGTTACTATATGATCCAGAAAGCCCATTACTGGGCAGATATCTGGAAATGACAAAAACTAATTTGAAATGACACATGCACCCTAATGTTCATCACAGCACTATTTACAATAGCCAAGACATGGAAGCAACTTAAGTGTCCATCAACAGATGAATGGATAAAGAAGATGTGATACATATATACAATGGAATATTACTCAGTCATAAAAAAGAATGAAATAATCCCACTTGCAGCAACACAGATGGACCGAGAGATTATCATACTAAGTGAAGTCAGTCAGAAAAAGAAAGACAAATATCATATGATATCACTAATATGTGACCTCTAAAATATGATACAAATAAACTTATTTACAAAACAGAAACAGACTCACAGACATAGAAAACAAACTTATTACCAAAGGGGAAGGTGGGGAGGAATAAATTAGGGGTTTGGGATTAGAAGATACACAAATAGATATCTGTGTAAAACAGATAAACAACAAGGACCTACTGTATAGCACAGGGAACTATACTCAGTATCCTGTGATAAACCATAATGGAAAAGAATCTGAAAAAATATATAGATAGATAGATAAGATATAACTGAATCACTTTGCTGTACACCTAAAACTAACATAACATTGTAAATCAACTATACTTCAATAAAAAAATTAAAAAAAAATTGCTCAGTAGAGAAAGAGAAAAGCAGAGACAAGGAACTGAGAGAGGGACAGCTGGATTCCTGTTCCCTTTCCAGTTCTGGTTGCGGTTACTTGACAGGCCCAGTCTCTCCTGAATTCTGGAAGGGAACTCAGTAACTTTCCAATAAGTGCACTTTTCCCCTCAAGTAAATTTCAGTTGCTGTCAATTACTTGCAACCAAGAGAACCTTGACTAAGACAGTTTGCCTATACTTTAGGGGAAGATGGAATAACTCCAAGTGTCAGTTGTATACAGTCATGAGCAGTCAGTTTCAAACAGGCTTTTTTGAAAGTGAGGTCGTTTTTAATTCACCAGGCAAGGCACTAATCTTCTCTTATTTACATGTTGTCAATAATACACTTAACTTTCACTCCTCCGAGATGAGATACTCAATGCTGTCAATAAAATCGCCGGGAAGCAAGATGTCGATCCAAACCCCTTTGCCCCATGATGATATGAAATGGTATAAGTTCAAAATGACACCCTAAGCAAGGTCTTGCTGAACTAGACCCTAGTCTTTTTAAGATAAAAGGGCTTTATTAAGATGCCAAATCCAGCAAAGCAAGATGGATCTTGGTGACAGAATGACGGACAGATCTCCCTTTATGTGAATCGGCAGTCATTTTTTCTTGTGCAAGGAGCAATGCTGACCCTCTTTTGTCTGTGTGTTTGTTTACATGGGACATTTTACCCCAATGGATGAATACTGACTGACAACTCAAATCAAACCTACAATTCTGAAGCTCATGAAAGCTGGCAGAGACAAAAGTGATTATAAAAGTTCCAGGGGATAGTGTTTTATTTTTTATTTCAGCATTAATATTATAGTTTTTATTTTTATTTATTTATTTATTTGTTTAACATCTTTATTGGGGTATAATTGCTTTACAATGGTGTGTCAGTTTCTGCTTTATAATAGACTGAGTCAGTTATACATATATATATGTTCCCATATCTCTTCCCTCTTTGTCTCCCTCCCTCCCACCCTCCCTATCCCACCCCTCCAGACAGGCACAA
>NW_006777418.1:1379390-1389139 GCF_000442215.2 Lipotes vexillifer
ATGGTTGTTAGTATTTGCCTTATGTATTGAGGTGCTCCTATGTTGGGGGCATAAGTATTTACAATTGTTATATCTTCTTCTTGGATCGATCCCTTAATCATTATGTAGTGTCCTTCTTTGTCTCTTCTGATAGTCCTTATTTTAAAGTCTATTTTGTCTGATATGAGAATTGCTACTCCAGCTTTCTTTTGGTTTCCATTTGCATGGAATATCTTTTTCCATCCCCTTACTTTCAGTCTGTATGTGTCTCTAGGTCTGAAGTGGGTCTCTTGTAGACAGCATATATATGGGTCTTGTTTTTGTATCCATTCAGCCAATCTGTGTCTTTTGGTGGGAGCATTTAGTCCATTTACATTTAAGGTAATTATCGATATGTATGTTCCTATTCCCATTTTCTAAATTGTTTTGGGTTCGTTATTATAGGACTTTTCCTTCTCTTGTGTTTTTGTCTAGAGCAGTTCCTTTAGCATTTGTTGTAAAGCTGGTTTGGTGGTGCTGAACTCTCTCAGCTTTTGCTTGTCTGTAAAGGTTTTAATTTCTCCATCAAATCTGAATGAGATCCTTGCTGGGTAGAGTAATCTTGGTTGCAGGTTTTTCTCCTTCATCACTTTCAGTATGTCCTGCCACTCCCTTCTGGCTTGTAGAGTTTCTGCTGAGAGATCAGCTGTTAACCTTATGGGGATTCCCTTGTGTGTTATTTGTTGTTTTTCCCTTGCTGCTTTTAATATGCTTTCTTTGTATTTAGTTTTTGACAGTTTGATTAATATGTGTCTTGGCGTATTTCTCCTTGAATTTATCCTGTATGGGACTCTCTGTGCTTCCTGGACTTGATTAACGATTTCCTTTCCCATATTAGGGAAGTTTTCAACTATAATCTCTTCAAATATTTTCTCAGTCCCTTTCTTTTTCTCTTCTTCTTCTGGAACCCCTATAATTCGAATGTTGGTGCGTTTAATGTTGTCCCAGAGGTCTCTGAGACTGTCCTCAGTTCTTTTCATTCTTTTTTCTTTATTCTGCTCTGCAGTAGTTATTTCCACTATTTTATCTTCCAGGTCACTTATCCGTTCTTCTGCCTCATTTATTCTGCTATTGATCCCATCTAGAGTATTTTTCATTTCATTTATTGTGTTGTTCATCATTGTCTGTTTCATCTTTATTTCTTCTAGGTCCTTGTTAACTGCTTCTTGCATTTTGTCCATTCTATTTCCAAGATTTTGGATCATCTTTACTATCATTATTCTGAACTCTTTTTCAGGTAGACTGCCTATTTCCTCTTCATTTGTTAGGTCTGGTGGGTTTTTATCTTGCTCCTTCATCTGCTGTGTGTTTTTCTGTCTTCTCATTTTGCTTATCTTACTGTGATTGGGTTCACCTTTTTGCAGGCTGCAAGTTCGTAGCTCCCGTTGTTTTTGATGTCTGTCTCCAGTGGCTAAGGTTGGTTCAGTGGGTTGTGTAGGCTTCCTGGTGGAGGGGA
The DNA here is from genome assembly GCF_000442215.2 of Lipotes vexillifer. Classification (NCBI taxonomy): domain Eukaryota; kingdom Metazoa; phylum Chordata; class Mammalia; order Artiodactyla; family Lipotidae; genus Lipotes; species Lipotes vexillifer. The sequence goes on from NW_006777418.1 coordinate 1,380,865, forward strand.
CTAGTGGCTGTGTTGTGGTGTATGAGGCTAGATCTTGTCTCTCTAGTGGGCAGGTCCACGTCTGGTGGTGTGTTTTGGGGTGTCTGTGGACTTATTATGATTTTAGGCAGCCTCTCTGCTAGTGGGTGGGGTTGTGTTCCTGTTTTGCTATATGGTTGGCATAGGTTGTCCAGCACTGTAGCTTGCTGGTCGTTGAGTGAAGCTGGGTGCTGGTGTTGAGATGGAGATCTCTGGGAGATTTTCGCCATTTGATACTATGTGGGGCTGGGAGGTCTCTTCTTGACGAGTGTTCTGAAGTTGGCTCTCCCACCTCAGAGGCAGAGTCCTGACTCCTGGCTGGAGCAGCAAGAGCCTTTCATCCACTCGGCTGCATAATGAGTCCTAGCTCTCAGCCATCTGTCCACGCAGTGCCTCCTGCTGGTGCAAAATCAGGGTTTTCCAAACCATGTGGCCCCCTTCCCTCTGGGATGCTGCTGCAGCAGAGAGCTAATATTATAGTTTTTAAATTCCTTTTTTACTCTTTGGGGGAAAAAAGAACTGTTTATTAAAAGACTATTCTATTTTTTAAAGATTTGCTGGTTGCAAAAATAGATAATTTTTTAGGAGATCCTAAGGGAAACTAGATTCTGCCTGGACTCGCAAGTTCACTCCCCAAGGAGATGCTTGATTCTTTCCTTTACCAAAGCACAGCACTTTCTCTACCCAAGGAGCCTGGAGCTGGGTCTGTGCTTTGGGACGTTGTAGGCGCAGCCTGCGGATGAACCTCAGGAACACAGCCACAGGAACACAGTTCCAGCCGGTCCTATGTGCCGTGCAAGTCTGCCTCAGTGCCTAAACCTGAGCTGCACTGAGAAAAACACTGTGCTTAGTATTCCTTCTGGAAACACATCACGTTAGTGCTGGAACGTGGTTGTTTGCTTCTCATTAAATAGAAGCTGACATTTATTGAACACTAGCTATTTTCAGGCATTATTGTATCTTACAGTCATCACCTCATTTAACCCTCACATCCCTTTAGGTAGGATCGTTATAATCCTGTCTTACCAATGAGAAAACCAAGGCACAGAGAGCTTAAGTAACCTGTCAGAGACTCCTTAAGCTGAGTTTGGGACACAGGCTGTTCTTGAGCCTTTGTTAAGAATCACCACATCACGGGGGTCTTAAATACATGTTGCTTACTCTACATACCTGCCTCCACTATTAGAAAAGACCAAAATGGATATTAGACCCATTTTACAGATGAGATAAAACTGAGGACCAGGAGCTAAAAGTAGAATACTCAACACTCTTTATTCCTGGTTTTCCACAATTTGATTTTAATACTACTGTACTTAGGTTTTTTGTTTTTGTGCTTATCCTGCTTAGGTTTCATTGAGATTCTTGGACTGGTGGGTTTAGTCTTCATCAAATTTCGAAAATTGTCCAACCATTATTTCCTCAAATACCATCTCAGTCTCCTTCTTTCCTTCTGGAACTCAAGATATAGGTATGAATTAGGCTGCTGAATACTGTCCCACAGCCTACTGAGGCTTTGCTCATGCTTCCTTTTCATCTTAACGCTTACCGTTCTGGATTTACCACAGCTAAATTATACACAAAAAACAGATCCAGGACATGGGGGCAAATTTCACCATCACAAAAATATTGTGCATTTTACCCAATAAACTATGATTTCTTTACTTTTTAGCTATTTGCTGGAATTTAAAATTTACAAAATTTAATGTACATACTTTTTAGAACTCACCTATTTCATGGGATAAGCTACATTTGTAAATATGCATGTACCATAATGTATTTGGAGGTGCTGTTGTTTATTTCTTCTTATAGTGAATTATACTGGTTAATAAACAATCACTTATTAATCACCTGCTGTGTGCAAGACAGTGCTCTGGCACTGCTGAAGAAGGGAGGGGATACACTCTGCTAAAGGATTAGACACAATCCCGATGCTCAAACTGCTTACAACAGGAACTAGAGAGATAGGACATGAACACACAAGTGAAAAGCTAAGTAATCACCTCTCTCTATCCCTCATGACCATTCCCACCCCTCTACCACCCCATCCCCTTCCTTTGCCTGGACAATCTTCTCCAGGATGCTAACTCTGACCCTCTTAGTTCAGGATAGAAATCCTCTTTCCGGGTTCCCTAGACTCTTGTGCATCTCTCTCCACATAAAATACTTCATTCAAATAACAAGTATTTCTTGAGAATTTACAAGGTGCCAGGGATACATCCGTAAAGTGGTTCCCTGACCTCGCAGAGCTTTTATTTTAGTGGTTACACCACTGCTCTCAACTGTAACTGTTAATGTCACTTCTTCACAAACAAGGCTATGAGTTCTCTAAAATCAAATTTTATGTAGGGTCTAGAGCACAGCAGATATTCAGCCAATATTTGGTTTTAAAATGATGAATGAAGTAAGTAATAAAGGAATCAGTAAACCATGGAGACCAGGGTTTCTCTACCTCGGCATCACTGATATTTTGGACGGGTAATTCTTTGTTGTAGGATGTTTAGCACTGTCTGTGGCCAGAAAGCCATAGAAATTTCTTTGGAAGGGGGAGGCGAGCATGAGCGGACAGTGTGTGTGTTGAGCGGACATGTGTGTCCGCATGAGCGGACAGTGTGTGTGTTGAGCGGACATGTGTGTCCGCATGAGCGGACAGCGTGTGTGTTGAGCTCAGCTGAGTGTCATCAGGACTCCATCCTGCAGCCTGGAAACTCAGGGTTATTCAGTCAACGACTTAATCAACAAATTAACTGTGGATGAGCTACAGGAGGGAAAATCACAGAGGCCAAAGTGGAAAGACCTGCAAGAGAGATCCTAGGTAGCCATTCGTGGATCAGAAAATAAGGAACAAGCAGTTTTCAACTTTCTACAAAGCCGATGATCCAACTCTAACGTTCATCAGATGTTTCTAAACTTTCTTCAAAAAAGACTACGAATTTATACTTACAAAAGTCACACTGTAGAGTTAAGACATGAATCAAATGATAAGCAAGTTTAACTAGTTTTTTAATTCTACAAGACTTGGCTATGAAATCAATCCAATATCTGTATTAAAAGAGCACAATTACTTTTTGGTTCCTGACTCAGTTTTCTACTGCTCCTGTAACAAATTACCAAGAACTTAGTGGCTTAAAATACAAATTAGTCACCTTACAGTTCTGGACGTCAGGTCGGAAGTCTGCAATGGGTCTCAGTGCGTTGAAATCAAAGTGTCAGCAGGGCAGCTTTCTTTCTGGAGGCTCTGGGGGAGGACCCGTTTCCTTACGTTTCCCAGTTTCTAGAAGCTGTCCACATCCCCTGCCATGTGGCCCCTTCTTCCATCTTCAAAGCCAGCAGCATAACACCTTCAAAGCTCACTCAGCCTCTGACACTGACTCTCCTGCTGCTTCTCTTTTGCTTTTAAGGACCGTGTGATCGCATTGGGCCCACCTGTGTTATCCAGAATGCTCCTCCCATCTCAAGGTTGCCTGATTAGCAACCTTAATTTTCCTTTGCCACTAAGCCTAACATTTTCACAGGTTCTGAGGATTAGGACATGACATCTCTGGGGGACCATTATTCTGTCCACCACAATAAGTATAGTCTTTTAAACTTTAATTCATACCTTTATTGTGCCACATCAGGGATTTGGAAGAAAACATCTCAACCTAGTCAAAACTACAAAGTAAAGAGTGGTGCAGGAGTGAAAGCAGCAGGCAGTGTGGTGCTCGACGCAAGGCCATTGTAGGGTCATTCACTCGTGCTCTCAGCCACCCACTCCTCAACCGACGACTGGGCACATGATGTCCAGCTCTGCGCTAAATGCCGTGAGGGCTATAGAGGACTACTGGGCACAGTCCCTACCCACAAAGAGATGATAGGCAAACAAGTGTTGCCAAGGCCAGGCAGAATACAGGGGCAGCTCCAGTGTTACGGGAGGTCTCTGGGAGGGGAAGGAAAGGAGATGGGATGTGAATTCTGAATAAGGTCATGAGAGTAGCCTCATTCATTGTGATGGCAGAAATAGAATCCACTCTGGACGGTTCAGATGGAGACTTTCGTGAAAGGAAGGTGAAAGTTGGGCAGGCTTTGGGGAATGAACAAGTGGGGAGTGTGGCACCTAGATTCCAGCTGCAGGTCAAAGGGATAAGGTAAGGAAATGCATTAACTAGGACCCAGTGAGACTTGAAACATGGAGGCATGGAGGAGGGCTCCCCTGATGAGAGCTGTGGTCATGGAAGGATGGAGACACTCAGAGACATTGTGCCCAAGTAGGCAGAAGTAGGTAGGGTGGCCAACTGTACCAGTGTGCCTGGAACTGAAGGGTTCCCCGGGATGGGATGGGGGATTCTGCTGAAACCAGAAAGTCCCAATCAAACTGGGATGACTTGTTCAGCCAGGGGGTGGGGAGGAACTGCTCTGAGCTCTCTCTCCTCCCATCTTCTCTGCACTAGCTGAGGCCAGTCGCAGGTCAGTGCAGCGGCCAGGAGGTGTACACAGCCCACAGAGGCCCAGCAGAGAAGGGAGAGCGACGGAGCTCGGTGGGCGATGACACATGGAGACTAATTAGCACACAGGTTTTCGTTAAATTTTGAAGAACAGACAGAAGTTTATTAGGTGGGGTGGGAGAGAAATGGATTCTAAATTGGCCACAAAAAGCTTCACTGAAATAGTGAAGCTTTTTCATTCTTACAGTTTAAGTTTTTTCTTCTTCCATGTTTCTCCACCTCGCTCCAATCACCCACTCCGAAGCCCATTCCTTTCTATTCCTTACTCTTTACACCCTGCCTGCCCCGGCTCTGATTGTCACGAATCTCCCATCAAGTTTCTGTGCAGGGGAAGTGTTTAAGGGACAGCAGTAGCAGAGATTAAAAAGACTTTGCCCGTGGCCCTTCATCCACAGGGTCTTCTATTGCTCCAAAGCTAGTCTGATCTAAGTTTGCCCTAAATTCAAGTGCTTTAAATTTCAGAACCCAAAACAAAGAAAGCACCACCTTGAGCCATAGTATCCTCCAGCATCCTAGGCCGTGACTGCCACTGCCACTCTTCAGTTGAAACAATTCCAGTATTATTTACCACCCTCAAGCAGGCGTTTATCATGCTGAACATAATGTTGTTTTTTGTTTGTTTGTTTGTTTTTGCGGTACGCGGGCCTCTCACTGTTGTGGTCTCTCCCGTTGCGGAGCGCAGGCTCAGCAGCCGTGGCTCACGGGCCCAGCCGCTCCGCGGCATGTGGGATCTTCCCGGACCGGAGCACGAACCCGTGTCCCCTGCATCAGCAGGCGGACCCTCAACCACTGTGCCACCAGGGAAGCCCTGAACATAATGTTTTTGATGTATTCCGTCTGAGTTCTGGATCAAAATGCATCTTGCCGCCTACCTCTCTCCACACAGCCCATGTAACTCGTTTACGAGCCCGGCTTTGGAGGCAGCCTGGGTTAAATCCCAGCCCTGAGTCCTGACTGGGTGCCTGTGGGCAGGTTGCTTAGCTTCCCTGTGTCTCAGTTTCCTCAGGTAAAATATAGACAAGAAAGTGTCCTGCTTCACAGGTCATTCGAAGGATTCTTTGAGCTAATACATGTGAAAGATCTGAAACAGTGCCTGGCACAGTGAGGACTCAGTAAATGTTTTTATATATTTTTGTTTCTATCACTGCTTGTCTTATATTAAAATGCCTTGAAGATGAATAGCATCATATATAAAGTTTTCTTATCAGTTACTTGTGCTTATGTGTTGAAGACAGTTTTCAAATTGATTAAGTTTGACAAGATAAAATCCATTCCTGTTGTCTGTGGTAGTTAGGTTCTATTAAGCTGTCCTGAACACTGAGTTGGCCAAAACTGAAGCATTGCTCATAGGAGAAATGCAGGGCCAGGTTCGTGTGAGCTTCTGGTCACAACATTTTTGTCAACCAGTCAACACATAGCCTTGTTTTATGTGTGTTTCTATTTAAGGACACCTTATTTAAGATAAATTATTGATTCCTAACCATTATATTGGGTTGGCCAAAAAGTTCATTTGGGTTTTTCCATAACATCTTATGGAACCTAGTATATATGCACATTGTTTTATATATATATATATATATATATATATATATATATATATATATATATATATATATATGCTTATATATTATATATTGGCCAACAGCATGATAACTCATGACTGAACAAAGCTTACCTGACACATTTCCTCTGTAGGCACATCACAGCCTTCTTGTTCTTAGGAACACTAGATCACACTTCAGCACTACACATAGGGGTATTTTAAACAACTAACTCATCAACAAACAAAGCACAAAAAATGCAAAAATAAAAATGTGTCACTAAATGTACTGTGAAAAGGCCACTTGTTGCATGCAGTATGAGAGCTGAAACGAGAAGGCAAAGCCTTGCCTTGTTCCCCTCAGCTGGGAACACATGCATTGGGAGACAATTTTTTTTGCCTCTCTGCATATGTCTGCAAATGACCATAAAAGCACCAGGAGTATTGACTTGGGAGTTACAGATAAATTTTGGCAAATAGGCAGATTCGTGAATATCAAATCTGCAAAGAATTAGGATTGACTGTATATAATTGATTCAAACTTCCTGCATAGCTAAGGGCTTTATGAATGGGATGGGGGCTGTGGAGGAGGATTATTAAAGTATTCATGTAAGCATTAACCTGACAAGGTAAAGACATGATGTTCTCAGTTTCCGTGTAGGTTAATATTTTCCTCAAATATATTTAAATATATTGAATAATATCCAACCTGTCACTGTATTGCAGAAACCTTCAAAGCCTTTAATATGCTAATGTACATTGTAAATGTCTACAAAATATGGTATTTCCTAAATTTGACCATTATACCCTCTGGGAAATGCTGCTCTAAGGCCCTTCTGACAAAATCAACTGGAACTTAATCCTAGTGCTCTGAAAATTTCTATTTGAATAGAAAAGCATTTTGCATTGTAAAGGCTGTCATTCATATAGCCAAATGACCACTCTCTGGAATGTTTCTTAGGGTCAGTGGGTGGATTAACCCTACTTCCAGATCTTAGACATATTGTCCATTTCTCTCTTCCATGTTCTATTTGATAAAGTTACATCTCCAAGGGTACTCAACTTGCTGGGGTATTTCCTGGAAGAAAGGCTGCTAACAGAAAATTTGCATTCTTCTCGCTTTTCATGGCTGTACATTTCCAAGTTTAATAAGCAATTAAAACAATTTATATCAAGAGGCAGAACCTATGCATGTCCGCTTAAAACTCTGCTAGGAGAGAAAAGGTTGAGAGCATGATGGTTGAAGATTGACGACTAAGTTACAGCTCTCCAGGCGCCTCCTTGGAACTACTGTCTTAATGATAGACAGTGATTTAGCCCTTAGAAATGAAAGCGTTTTTCATTGATTTGCAGTTCATTCTTCACGAGCCCATTGCAAGACAGATTTGCAGCCTATTAGTTTAGGACTTTGTTTAAAGCTTTCATGTGTTTCTTAGAGAAAAATATCATGAGTAATTTCTTTCTGAAATAGTTTTCTCTATCTTAAGCCCGAATGCTGTGAAGCGAAGCCTGAATGCTGTGAAGCCCGTTGTGGACATTGCCTTTTTCTTTGTTGGAACCAGGGAAGTGGGATGACTGGTGCAGGGTTTGAAGAATGTGCAAAGGTCCTGACGATCTGTAGGAACCAAACAGAGAGAGAGAGAGAGAGAGAGAGAGAGAGAGAGAGAGAGAAAGCGAGAGCTTAGGTCAGGATGCTGGAAGCAAAGGTCCAGGAGCAATTGGCCTGGGTGCTTATCCTACTCCCTCCACTTCCTGCCTGAGAGACCTTGGCCAAGTTACTAAATCTCCTTGTGTCTTGTTTCCTCACTAGAAACATACGCATTTAAATAGTCCCTACCTCTATCAGTGGGGATTAGATTCGGCTGCACAAGACAAATGTGAGTTCAATGGCTTATTCAAATACTGGTTCTTTTTCTAGGGTAATAATTCAGGAGTAGACAGTCCAGGGTCTACTGGACTACCACTACTACAGTAGACAGGCCATCACATTTTTTCCTTTGTTTTGTGTCACCATCCTTAATGTGTGGAACAAATATGTAACTTTTATTCTCATGGTCTCAAGATGGTTTCACACCTGCAGATATTCATATTCCAGGCAGAATATGAAAGGGGGAAAAGAGAAAGAGGTAAAGCAAAAAAAGTCTTCTCTTAGCTTGCTCTACCTTTTTTTTTTTTTTTTTTTTTTATGTGGGCCTCTCACTGTCGGGGCCTTTCCCGTTGCCAGCAGCGCAAGCCA
>NW_006777418.1:1389274-1396499 GCF_000442215.2 Lipotes vexillifer
CCCGCGTCCCCTGCATCGGCAGGCGGACTCCCAACCACTGCGCCACCAGGGAGGCCCTTGCTCTACCTTTTTATTTGATGACGCAACAAGCCTCTTCCAAAACTTCTGTTTCTCTCTCATTGGATAGAACTGCATCACATTCACATGTGAACATCCTTCACATTATGTAAAGGAAGGCTGGGGATTTCACTCATTTAGCTGGCCACATTGCCACTCCCAAACCAAATTATGGTATTATTTACATGGAAGAAAGGGGGGAAATGGATACTGGCTAAGCAAATAGTAGTATCACTGGACAGTTGTAATAATGTTGTGTGGATCAAATGTGTTAATACTTGTAATGAACAAAGAACCACAGAGGAATATCGGAAGTATCCAATGTGTTTATCACAGACTTAGAATGGAGCAAAGTATGGATGCTTTGGAAAGGAAGAATAAACTCCCCACCTGTCTCCACCTCCTACCTTGACTCCCTAGTCTTCTACCAAGTGGAAACAGTTTTCTTAATATGTCCTTATCTCCTGATTTTCAAATGCTTTCAGACCATTTATGAAATGGTGACTTTAGGCCCAAGGCTCTTTCGAACAATGGTAATCATTATGGTCTCTGCCTAGTGTGCTTTTTCAATCTGTGGACTGTGTCACCAGGTAAGAATGCAGGGCAGATGAAAACAAAATGGCTCTGATGCAGCCAAACACCTGGATGCAACAGAACAGCATTTCTCAACATCCAAGTGGGTTTTGACTGCCAGATATGGGTTGAGACTTGCAAAACACGCCACAGGAAAACATTTTATTTAGATGTTTCCATGAATATTTTGGTATAAGGCACCAGGGACTCAGAATCCAATGCCAAATATATTACATTCTAAAATAGTAAACATGCTGGTGGTCGCTGATGTCTGCGATTTCCTTTGGAGCAATATTCCTCTCCTGGATGTCTTAGAGAACTTTTCTGCTCACCTCAGAGTTCTACTAGAAGCTTTCTTACCCTCTCTCCTTCACCAAAAATTTACTGAGTGCCTACCCTAAATTTAATAATAGCATCCATGCTGGGGAGACGAAGGCTTAGTAGGCTATAAGTCATTAACTCATTCCAAAAAATACATATCTGCATTTACTATGTAGTGCTTCCCTTTGGGAAGTGCCCAGGATGCAATGGTGTGCAAAATAGAGGAACAGGATAAGGTCTGAACTCTGGGTTCTACTTGGGACAGAGATGAGTAAACACAGCACTATCTATACTGAGTAAAATGATATGAATGAACAGGACGTCAAGGTCAACGGCAGGCTGGCTGGATTTGATTTAAGCTGAGAGCACCTGGCCCTGCTATCTCCCTTTAGAAAAGGGGAATGTTTAATTAGAATGATGCTTAAAAGTAACAGGGAAATTGAAAAGTCCTTTCCCTTTTAGATTTGTTCGATAGCACATACTGAAAGTTGTATATTTAGAGTTATGCACGTTCTTGGCTGAGATGCTTTGAAGCTCTAAAGGTGTGATGAGCTATAGTAATTTGCTTTCAAGTTATTCACAAAAATCTTGGCTTTTCTATCAAGTTCTGCCCTAAGTAAAACACAACTTTTAGGGGAGAAAAAAAAGATACGATATGTATGCTCTTATTTGTTGCCTGAGGGATGCTTCAGTTTTGTCGTCTTACAAAAATAAACGATATTTCAAAAGTATCCATAGAGGAGAGTGGAACAATGGCTGGAGAAGTGATGGGGTGTCTTTTGAGTAAGAAGCCTGTAAGTTGGGAGAATCACAGTATTTCCAGGCTGAAAGGGGCTTTAAAGCACCTGGCACGCAATGTGTGATGTGGTATGTAGAAATGATGAAAAAGTCAACTGGGATTAAAGAATCCAGCATTCTGTACATTCCTTAGTGTTGCATTTTCAAGTCAAGAGGGCTTCGACGTGAATACTGATGAAGCCAAATGAGATCATCTCATACATTGTTGAATGCATTACTCCAAACGCCATGTCCTGGTGACGGGAAAGGAAGACATAGTAAACAAACTCCACCCAGAATTTAAAATTTTAGCATGAATTTAGGAGCAGGTTTTAGATTCAGCTTTTAGTATGTAAACTACTATAGCAAAATATATAAACAAAAAGCTTGTTTTGTGTTCATATAAATGCATATGCTAGTAGGAATCATGAACCATGTAACATTAAAATATATGCTATTATAATATAAAGGATTCTACAGTGTAAATGAGTTTCAGGAAATATACTTGCATACTGAGGTTTAGCTAGAATTGCTATGACAACCATAACTTTTGCATTTCCTAATTTTTTTTTCAGTTTGAATTTGCAACTTAAATGTCACATTACCATAGGTTTTGGCTTTCTCTTTTCTATGTAGTTCAAAAAGGAAAATCACACACCAGTGCTCCTGTTAAATTCTCATTTAATGAAGTGTACATCTTGAACACATCACACTTGTTCAGGGATCGAACATCTGGGTGGATATGATTGCAGTTAAGAAAAAAAGAGAGAAAGGAAAGACCACAGTGAAGTCTTAGAGCAGAATTTGCAAAAGATTTATAACATGTATAATTTTCAGTCAATGTACCACATTTTCCTACTACAGATTACTTTCTTCCACTGTTAGAAGAACAATATAAGAAAAAGGAGACATAATTTGACTCTTAAGACATGAGATCTATCTATATATGAAACACACATAACATTTATTTCTAGATTATTTGGAAAACAGAAATAACGGAGGATCTCTCATAATAATCGTTCCTTGGCTTAATCATATCCCACATTAACTTTATGGAGTAATCATTTTTTCAAGGTCTGAGTCACCCTGTGTTTTTATTTGAACCTATAGTATTTAGCTGTTTTTCCTTGGAGCTCAACTGTGTCACACAAAATTCTACAAACTGTGTTTGCTTGTCCCTTCTATCTTTCTATCGGGGTTCATCATTATTTTTGGTTCTTCCACACGCCATTTTGAAAATTAACAAATACTAACTTAGTACTGTAAAAGATATTTAAAGAGTCTTTAGATGTAGTCCTTGATCTTAGGGGTCAAACAGTCTTATAGGGGAATTAAATCAGTATACATATTCACATTCATTTATTCATTAATTTAACAAGTATTTATTGGATACCTACTATATGCCAGGTCTTTGTCTCTCTCTGTTCCCACCCCCCACCCCCCGCCACACACATACACACACGACAAACTGGAGATACTGCATGTATCTAGACTTTGTTAAAATGTGAGAGGAGCTGGGGAAGCAAAGGTCTGGAAAGGGGCAGCTGGGATATTAGAGACTGAGTCCCTAATCAGTTCACCTAGACATTGGTATGTGTGGACAATTTGGAGCTTGCAGGGAAATCCAAGAAGCTAAGCACATCCTGCTTCTGAAGAGAAACTGAGAAAGGGGAGCACGATTGCCTCTATATGGAGCATCTGGGGTCGGTCTGTTCAGCAGCCTGGCCAGCGTGGGCAGGAAATGCCTGGATGTGGAGCAAAGGAGAGTTGGGACAGGCTAGGACCCGCTGGGCTTCTCTGCATCCTTCCACGACAGTGTCTGATTGTGAAAAAGACTTTCTGAGAACACCGACTGCTGCTTCAATTTGCCTCCCAAATCTCATGCAAGTTTCTCCTTTGGCCGACTCTAACCAGCTACCAAGACAGAAAGAGATCCTAGTTCCTCACCTAACCAAGGTGACTACAGCACAGTCCAGCACAACAATGGGCAATATAGAAATAGTTACTGCTTCTCAAATGCTTAAGGACTTACAGCACATACAATGAAATTATAAGAGAAAAAGATAAAGAAGTGAGTCTAAGTGAAAGGATAGAGATGTGTAGAATTACGGGGGAAAGACTGTGGGAGTGACTCCTGGACCTGTAGTCTAAAGAAAGGGAATAATAGGCGATGAAGAATATAATAGTTCATGTAAAATATGTGTTGAGTCAAATACTGAGCTCACATGAATTAGATGACTTTATTCCTATTTTTCATTCAGAGAACCGAGGGTAGGGAGGCAAAGTGACTTGCCCAAGGTCATATAGCTATCAAATACCAGAGCCAGAGTTTTAACTCGGTTTTCCTGAATCAAAGTCCTGTGCCCTTTCCCCTGTACTGTTGCTTCATTCTGAGTGGCCTCTTGATTAAAGGCCTTCCTTTACTCAATACGCACTTTTTGAATGGTTACTCTGGGCACAACCTGACAGTTGGTTCTGGGAATGGAAAAACAAGAACATTCTCTACCCTGGGGAGCATAAGACCTTGAGAAGGAGATATACACTAAATTAACGTACAAGAAAGCCAGTCTCCTTTAAGTGCTATGGTAGCAGGACAAAGGAGATTCAGTGGGAGCTCAGGGGAGGAAGAGAACAATTCTGAGTAGTGGCAAGACAGGGCTTCATCAGAGCACGGTGGAGTAGCATGTGAGATCAGGGTTATCAGAATCAGCCTACTTGGGTCCAAATCTCAGTGCCACCACTAAATAGCTGTTTCTTCTTGGACAATTTATTTACCCTTCTTTGCCTCAGTTACTGCAGTTATCAAAAGAGGGTGATAGTAATAGAATCTATCCCTGGAATAGTAACAAATATTAGCTGAGTTAGTATTTTTAAAGTGCTTAAGTAGTGCTTAGCACATCCTAATAGTAAGAACTAGAATTTTTTGAAAAAACTAAGAGTGTAGCATTTAGTTTCCATGTAGAATAAAGGAATAGAAACGAAGGGAAAGAATAAGAGAATAAAGGATTGTGGGTGTGGAGAACTGCAGAGAACAAACTGTGGAAACCTAGGACCAAGGCTAAAGATGGAAACACAGAAAGCATGTGGCCAGTGAGCAGCCATGGAAAATAAGTTAAACTGAAAAGTATGGTGTGTAGAGGGATGAGGGGCAGGTGGAGGGGTGGGGAGCAAAGGGGTGGGTGAGCATTTCAAACTATATACGAAACTAGCAAGAAGGAAGTTAGGTTGAGCTCATCAGGACCCAAGACAGGGAGTCATGATAGGGAGATGGACAAAAACACAACTGGATGAGAAACTTTTCAAAGGATAAAATGATTGGAGGTACAACCCATTAAGGTTGCAGATCATCAGGATTAAGCCCAGGGATTCTTAGGCAGGGCTCTGGCCTGTAGCCTTTGACTGTGATGGAGACAGTGGAGAGTAGAGGAAAGCTCAGAGCTTGTGGAAAAGACACACACCTGTGAGGACCTCAAGACATTTGTGGCTACAGATGCTCTTAACAGTGAGATGGGAATTAGAGAAGCCAGAAGTGGAGTGGAGTGGAATGTCATCCAGCCTATGAGTGATAGAAAAGGCCAAGGGAAGCAGCACTGAGGGAGAAGACCAGAGGTCTTTAAGGGCAAAGGAAATGAATTTCCTACAAGGTTATTCTTGATGAGTGATTAGAAAGATAGCTTCCTCTGAACCCAAAAGAATTTCAGTACAAATCAAAATAACTTTAAACACCTGTTGTGATTAGAAAATTTTAAATGAATCACAATGGAAGATAAAAATTTCTTAGAACTGAATGATATTGAAAATACTGCTTAAACAATTTGAAGGATGTTATTAAAGTGGAACTTAAAAATAAATTTATACACTTAAATGCTTATATTAGAAAATAAGAAAGGCTGAAAATTAATGAGCCAAGTATTCAATTTAGGAAGTAAGAACAACAAAACTAACACCAAAAAAGTAGAATAAACAAGATAAGAGCATAAATTAATGAAGCAGAGAAGACAGACTAAAGAAGATCAGCAGAGCTAAAAGATCTTTGAAAAGAACAGATTTCTGCAAAGTATAATAAGGTCGACTAACATTTAGCAAGAATAATCAAGAAAAAAAGGGAATACAAAACAATAATGATAATAAGAATGAAATGGATCACAACTGCATAAGGAAGAGAACTTTAAAAAATAAGAAAATAATATTATCAACAATTTTATAGAAATAAAAATTTAAAATTTTGGCATAATGGACAAATTCCGGGAAAAATATTCCTTACATGAAGGATTAAAAGAAATATAAAATGCAAATGTTCATCAATCATTAAAAAACAGTCAAAAATTTTAAGTTTTCTTAGAAAGTTATGTTGGAAAACTCTAACAAACACCGTGGGGCTAAATAATTACAAACATACACAAATATTTCCAAAGAATAAAAAAAGAGAGAAAATTCTCTAATTTCGTGAAGTTGGCATAAACTTGATAAAATATCCAGACAGAAAGACAATATGAGAAATGAAAATTACAGGTCAGTCACACTCATGAATGTGGATGAAATAAAAATACTAGCAAATAAAATCTAGAAATAAATAAAAATGACAATAAATCATGACAGCTGATTTTATGTCAGGAATGTATGATTGGTTCAATGTTGGAAAAAATATGTAATTCACCACACTGACAGATTAAGGGAGGAAAACTGTCTGAGAACCCCAGTTTTACCCTTTGCTAATAATCAGCTGGAAAACTGGGAACAGAAGGGAGCTTTCTAAATTGAAAAAGAATACAAATATTTCACAGTGAAGATCATGCTTGATAATGAAAAGTTAAATGAATTCTTCTTAAAATCAGGAACAAAGGAGACATGTCCACTGTCACCACTTTCAGTAAATATGAGTACAATAAGAGAGAGAGAAAAAAAGAAATAAAATGCGTAAGGATTGAAAAAGCAAAAACATGAATCTAAGTCCAGATGGCATAATTGTTTACCTAGAAAGCCAAAACAGACTGATTAGTAGAATTAATAAGGGAGTTTAGCAAAGTTAATAGATAAAAGATCAATGTATAAAAATCAATGACATTCTTAACTTTTTATTTTATTATTATTATTATTATTATTTTTTGCGGTATGCGGGCCTCTCACTGTTGTGGCCTCTCCCGTTGTGGAGCACAGGCTCCAGACACGCAGGCTCAGCGGCCATGGCTCACGGGCCCAGCCGCTCTGCGGCATGTGGGATCTTCCCGGACCGGGGCACGAACCCGTGTCCCCTGCATTGGCAGGCGGACTCTCAACCACTGCGCCCCCAGGGAAGACTGACATTCTTAACTTTTAACAAAGAGCTAGAAAATGGACTAAAAAAGGTACAACTTAGGGGCTTCCCTGGTGGCGCCGTGGTTGAGAGTCCACCTGCCGATGCAGGGGACACGGGTTCGCGCCCCGGTCCGGGAAGATCCCACATGCCGCGGAGCGGCTGGGCCCGTGAGCCATGGCCGCTGAGCCTGCGTGTCTGGAG
>NW_006777418.1:1396541-1410017 GCF_000442215.2 Lipotes vexillifer
GTACCGCAAAAAAAAAAAAAAAAAAGGTACAACTTAGGAAAAAAACAGAAGGGCAAAATGCTTAGAAAGGAACTTAATCAAAATATTTCTAAAAGCAAGAAAATAAAATTTAAAACTTTACTAAATTATATTTTAAATACATAAGTTGAGAGAAATATATATTCATATGTAGGAAGACTCAATTATCCCAAACTCAGTATAAAGAGTCAATGTAATTAGAATCATAATTTAAAAAGATTTTTGTTGGAATGTGATAACATGATTTTATAATTTATAAAAATCTCATTTGAATAGCTAAATCAATTTTAGGGAAGAACCAGACTGAGGAACTTGTCCTACCAGATTATCAAGACTTTATTATGAAGTTATAATAATTTATATATTATCATATTTGGTTCAAGGATAGACAAACAGACCAATTGGGTATGATAAAGGGTCTAGAAAGAGATCTATGTATATATGTAAACTTGCTATATGACAAAGCTGGTATTGCAGATCAGTGAGCAAAAAAAAAAGATTATTGAATAACTTTTACTGAGAAAATTGATTATCCCTATGTCCCTACAGGGGATAAAGCAAACAAAAAAAGAAATTAATTCCTAACTCACATCATGTCCAAAAAATAATTCTAGATGGCTTAAGGAATTTAATGTGAAAGCCAAATTTTAAAGCTTATATTTTAGAAGCAAATGTGTGAGTATATATTTGTGACTTTGGTGTAGGAAAGGATTTCTTAAACAAGACCTCCAAATTGGAAAACACAGATCAATAAATCCAAATAGTCCAATAGAAAAATACAGTAAGTATGTTTATGTAGATATAAAAACAGAAATGAAAGCATTAATTAGAATAAATGTATAAAGAAATGCTTGACCTCAGTAGTATTCAAATATGTAAAACAAAATTACAACACAATACCATTTTATACCCACCACATTGATAAAATTTAAGTCTGACAGCCCATGTTGGGAAGATAAGTAATGTCAAGAACTCTCACTACCACAACTTACAGTTGGGTACTATGACATTACCCAATGAAACTGAAGTTGTACATACCCTAGAACTAGTAAGTGTGTATATTTATACCCTAAAGAACTCTTGCACATTTGTTTCCATAGATAATGAACAGCAAATTCATAACCAAAACAACTGGAAACAAATCAAAAATCCATAGAATAGAACACTATTTTTTAGTATATTATTTATACAATTTAATACTATATGAAAATGGGAAAGAATGAAATAAAATCTTTCACAATGACAGAATAAGGAGTTTGGTGGACCCTATCCCTGGCAAAACAACAATTTAGTGAAAATTATATAATACAAAAATTTAAAGTCCTTGGAAATTGTCTTAGTACACAAAGCAAGTGAGGAAATATTCACTCAAGAAAAGCAACCAAATCTCAGTAAGAATCCAGCAACATATAAAAAGGATCATATACCATTACCAACTGAGCTTTACCCCAGGAATGTAAGGTTGGCTCAATGTACAAAAATTAATCAATGTACTATACCATATTATTAGACTAAAGGAAAAAACCCCACATAGATGCAGGAAAAAGCATTTGAGAAAATTCAAACTAGGAATAGAAAGGAAATTCCTTAACAAAGACCATGAAGGTCATATATGAAAAACTTACAACCGATATCATATTTAATGGTGAAAACTGAGTGCTTTCCCTCTTAAGGTGAAGAACAAGACAAGGGCATCAATTCTTACCACTTTTATTTGACATTGCACAGTATTAGAAGTTCTAATCAGAACAATTAAGCAACTAAGACATAAAAACTTTCAGATGGGGCTTCCCTGGTGGCGCAGTGGTTGAGAGTCCGCCTGCCGATGCAGGGGACACGGGTTCGTGCCCCGGTCCGGGGAGATCCCACATGCCGCGGAGCGGCTGGGCCCGTGAGCCATGGCCGCTGAGCCTGCGCGTCCGGAGCCTGTGCTCCGCAAGAGGAGAGGCCACAACAGTGAGAGGCCCGCATACCGCAAAAAAAAAAAAAAAAAAAAAACTTTCAGATTGTAGAGGAAGGAATTATCTCTATTTGCAGATGACATGGTCTTTTTTCTCCCCTGCATTTAGAAAATCCTAAGGAATCCACTAAAAACTATTCTTAAATAATTTTGTGTTTCAAATGGTATCATGAAGAGAGAAAAAGAAAAGCCCACAGAATGGGAGAAAATATATGAAAACCATGTATCTGGTGAGAGACTTGAATACGAAATACACAAGTAACTCTTACAAGTCAATAATAAACAGACAAATAATTTAGTTTTAAAATGGGCAATAATCTGAATAAACATTTTTCCAAAGAAGATACAAAAATGGCCAATAAGCACATAAAAAGATATTGAACATCATTCATTATGGAACTGTGAATCAAAACTACAATGAGATATCACTTCACACCCACTAGGATGGCTATACTAATAATATAAGAAAGCAAAACAGGTGTTGGTAATGATAGGGAGAAACTGGAACCCTCCATACATTGCTGGCAAAAATGTAAAACAGTTATTTATTTCTTTTTATAAATTTATTTATTTATTTATTTATGGCTGCATTGGGTCTTTGTTGCTGCGTGTGGGCTTTCTCTAATTTTGGCGAGTGGGGACTACTCTTTGTTGTGGTGCATGGGCGTCTCACTGAGGTGGTTCTCTTGTTGCAGAGCATGGGTTCTAGGCGTACAGGCTTCAGTAGTTGTGGCATGCAGGCTCAGTAGTTTTGGCTCAAGGCTCTAGAGTGCAGGCTCAGTAGTTGTGGTGCACGGGCTTAGTTGCTCCACGGCATGTGGGATCTTCCCAGACCAAGGCTCAAACCCGTGTCCACTGCATTGGCAGGTGGATTCTCAACCACTGTGTCGCCAGGGAAGTCCCAACAGTTATTTATCCCTCACCACTTTGAAGATGTTCTTACTTTTACTTCTGACTTTTATTTTTACTTATGGAAAGACTGCTGCTCACCTGATTATTTTACATGTTCCGATAATGGGCCTTTTACTTTTGATAGCTATTATGATTCTTCTCTTTATACTTCATAGTTTTTGTTATGATTTGCATTTGGTTTTACCTTTATGGATCTGCTGTGGGTTTCCATCTAAAAATTATGTTCTTCTTTGAGCCAGTTTTCTTTCAGTTGTAATATTACCTCTTCACTAGTACCTCTCCATTTTTTTTTCTTTTTGAAAATTCAGATATATTTTAAAGCTTGTTATTAGTTACTCTATACTCTTTCATAATTTCCATCTCTTTATCTCTTCTGACTTCTTTGTTCACCCATATATTGGGTGTCTTTTTTTAAAATAAATTTATTTATTTATTTAAATTTTTGGCTGCATTGGGTCTTCATTGCTGTGTGCGGGCTTTCTCTAGTTGCGGTGAGTGGGGGCTACTCTTTGTTGTGGTGCAGGAGCTTCTCATTGCGGTAGCTTCTCTTGTTGCAGAGCACAGACTCTAAGCATGCAGGCTTCAGTAGTTGTGGCTCACGGGCTCTAGAGCACAGGCTCAGAAGTTGTGGCACATGGGCTTAGTTGCTCCGCAGCATGTGGGATCTTTACAGACCAGGGCTCGAACCCCTGTCCCCTGAATTGGCAGGTGGATTCTTAACCACTGCACCATCAGGGAAGTCCCAGAGTGCCTATTTTTTAATTTTCAAAGTCCATGGTCTTCATCTATAGATGTTCTACTTATAAAAAAAAAAACTGCTGCATCTTGAGAACGAAAAACAGAGCTGGAGTAATCAGGCTCCCTGACTTCAGACTATACTACAAAGCTACAGTAATCAAGACAGTATGGTACTGGCACAAAAACAGAAAGATAGATCAATGGAACAGGATAGAAAGCCCAGAGATAAACCCACACACATATGGTCACCTTATCTTTGATAAAGGAGGCAGGAATGTACAGTGGAGAAAGGACAGCCTCTTCAATAAGTGGTGCTGGGAAAACTGGACAGGTACATGTAAAAGTATGAGATTAGATCACTCCCTAACACCATACACAAAAATAAGCTCAAAATGGATTAAAGACCTAAATGTAAGGCCAGAAACTATCAAACTCTTAGAGGAAAACATAGGCAGAACACTCTATGACATAAATCACAGCAAGATCCTTCTTGACCCATCTCCTAGAGTAATGGAGATAAAAACAAAAATAAACAAATGGGACCTAATGAAACTTCAAAGCTTTTGCACAGCAAAGGAAACCATAAACAAGACCAAAAGACAGCCCTCAGAATGGGAGAAAATATTTGCAAATGAATCAACTGACAAAGGATTAATCTCTAAAATTTACAGGCAGCTCATGCAGCTCAATAACAAAAAAATAAACAACCCAATCCAAAAATGGGCAGAAGACCTAAATAGACATTTCTCCAAAGAAGATATACAGACTGCCAACAAACACATGAAAGAATGCTCAACATCATTAATCATTAGAGAAATGCAAATCAAAACTACAATGAGATATCATCTCACACCAGTCAGAATGGCCATCATCAAAAAATCTAGAAACAATAAATGCTGGAGAGGGTGTGGAGAAAAGGGAACACTCTTGCACTGCTGGTGGGAATGTGAATTGGTACAGCCACTATGGAGAACAGTATGGAGGTTCCTTAAAAAACTACAAATAGAACTACCATATGACCCAGCAATCCCACTACTGGGCATATACCCTGAGAAAACCAGAATTCAAAAAGAGTCATGTACCAAAATGTTCATTGCAGCTCTATTTACAATAGCCCGGAGATGGAAACAACCTAAGTGCCCATCGTCGGATGAATGGATAAAGAAGATGTGGCACATATATACAATGGAATATTACTCAGCCATAAAAAGAAACGAAATTGAGCTATTTGTAATGAGGTGGATAGACCTAGAGTCTGTCATACAGAGTGAAGTAAGTCAGAAAGAGAAAGACAAATACCGTATGCTAACACATATATATGGAATTTAAGAAAAAAAAATGTCATGAAGAACCTAGGGGTAAGACAGGAATAAAGACACAGACCTACTAGAGAATGGACTTGAGGATATGGGGAGGGGGAAGGGTGAGCTGTGACAAAGTGAGAGAGAGGCATGGACATATATACACTACCAAACGTAAGGTAGATAGCTAGTGGGAAGCAGCCGCATAGCACAGGGAGATCAGCTCGGTGCTTTGTGACCGCCTGGAGGGGTGGGATAGGGAGGGTGGGAGGGAGGGAGATGCAAGAGGGAAGAGATATGGGAACATATGTATATGTATAACTGATTCACTTTGTTATAAAGCAGAAACTAACACACCATTGTAAAGCAATTATACTCCAATAAAGATGTAAAAAAAAAAAAAAGTAAGTACTCAATAAATATCAGCATAAAAACCAAAAAAAAAAAATTGCTGTGAAGGTTCTATTTCTTCTTTTATCTCTTTGAATATTCTCTATATTAAAAACATATATAACTTCATTTTTTTAATCTAAAAAAATTTTTTTTCCCCATTTAAAATGTACAGTTTAATGGCTTTTGGTTTATTCACAGAGTTGCACAATGATCAACCACAATCAATTTTAGAACATTTTCATTACCCCCCAAAGAAACCCTGTCCCCATTAGCTCTCCCTCCACCAAGAACCCCTAATCTACTTTCTGTCTCTAAAGATTTACCTGTTCTAGATATTTCATAGATGTTTGGGTTTTGTTTTTTTTTTTAACATCTTTATTGGGGTATAATTGCTTTACAATGGTGTGTTAGTTTCTGCTTTATAACAGAGTGAGTCAGTTATACATATATATATGTTCCCATATCTCTTCCCTCTTTGTCTCCCTCCCTCCCACCCTCCCTATCCCACCCCTCCAGACAGCCACAAAGAACCGAGCCGGTTTCCCTGTGCCATGCGGCTGCTTCCCACTGGCTATCTACCTTACGTTTGTTAGTATATATATGTCCATGTCTCTCTCTCGCCCTAACACACCTCACCCTTCCCCCTCCCCATATCCTCAAGTCTGTTCTCCAGTAGGTCTCTGTCTTTATTCCTGTTTTACCCCTAGGTTCTTCATAACATTTTTTTTTCTTAAATTCCATATATATGGGTTAGCATACGGTATTTGTCCTTCTCTTTCTGACCTACTTCACTCTGTATGACAGACTCTAGATCTATCCACCTCATTACAAATAGCTCAATTTCGTTTCTTCTTATGGCTGAGTAATATTCCATTGTATATATGTGCCACATCTTCTTTATCCATTCATCCGACGACAGGCACTTAGGTTCTATTTCTTCTTTTATCTCTTTGAATATTCTCTATATTAAAAACATATATAACTTCATTTTTTTAATCTAAAAAATTTTAATTGAAGTATAGTTGATGGTTTCAGGTATACAATATAGTGATTAATTTTTTATAGATTATACTCCATGTAAAGTTATTATCAAATATTGGCTATATTCTCTGTGCTGTACAATATATCCTTGTAGCTTATTTATTTTATATATAGGAGTTTGTGCCTCTTAATTCCCTACCCCTATTTTGCCCCTTCCCCTTCTCTCTCCTTACTGGTAACCACTAGTTTGTTCTCTATATCTCTGAGTCTGTTTCTGTTTTGTTATATTCACTCAGTTGTTTTATTTTTAAAATTCCACATATAAGTGATAACATATATTATTTGCCTTTCTCTGACTTATCTTACTAAGCACAATACACCATAGGTCCATCCATGTTTTTGCAAATGGCAGAATTTCATTCTTTTTTATGGCTAATACACACACACACACACACACACACACACACCATACATCTTTATCCATTCATCTGTTGATGAACACTTGGGTTGCTTCTATATCTTGGCTACTGTAAATAATGCTGCTATGAACACTGGGGTGCATATATCTTTTTGAATTAGTGTTTTTGTTTTTTTCAGAAATGTACCCAGCAGTGTAATTGCTGGATCATATGGTAGTTCTATTTTTAGTTTTCTGAGGAAACTCCATGCTGTTTTCCATAGTGGCTGCACCAATATACATTCCCACCAACAGTGTTCTAGGACTTTTCTTGACATCCCTGCCAACATTTGTTATTTGTAGATTTTTTTTTTATTATTTGTAGACTTTTTGATGATAGCCATTCTGACAGGTGTGAGGTGGTATCTCATTGTGGATATAATTTGCATTTCTCTGATTACCAATGTTGAGCATCTTTTCATATGCCTGTTGGCCATCTGTATATGTTCTTTGGAAAAATGTCTATTTGGGTCTTCTGCCCATTTATTAATTGGGTTGTTTGCTTTTTTGATATTGAGTTGCATGAGCTGCTTATATATTTTGGATAGTAACCCCTTGTCAGTAATATCATTTGCAAATATTTTCTCCCACTCTTTAGGCTGTCTTTTTGTTTTGTTGATGGTTTCATTTACTGTGTAAAAGCTTTTAATTAGGTCCCACTTGTTTATTTTTGCTTTAGTTTCCTTTGCCTTAGGAGACAGATCCAAAAAAAAATATTGCTGTAATTTATGTCAAAGAGTGTTCTGCCTATGTTCTCTTCTAGGAGTTTTATGGATTTTGGTCTTACATTCAGGTCTTTAATCCCTTTTGTGTTTATTTTTGTACATAGTGTGAGAAAATGCTCTAATTTCATTCTTCTGCATGTAGCTATTCAGGTTTCCTAGCACTACTTATTGAAGAGACTGTCTTTTCTCTATTGTATAGTCTTGCCTCCTTTGTCATAGATTAATTGACCAAAAGTATGTGGGTTTATTTCTGGTTTCTCTATTTTGTTCCATTGATCTATGTGTCTTTTTGTGCCAGTATCATACTGTTTTGATTTCTGTAGCTTTGTAGGGTAGTCTAAAGTCAGGGAGTGTGATATCTCCAGCTTCTTTTTTCTCAAGATTTCTTTGGCTATTCAGGGTCTTTTGTGGTTCCACATAAATTTTAGGATTATTAGTTCTAGTTCTGTGAAAAATTCCATTGATATTTTGATAGGGACTGCATTAAAGCTGTAGATTTCTTCAGGCAGTATGGACATTTTAACAATATTATTTCTTCCAATCCACAAACATGGGATATCTTTCCCATGTTGATAGATTCCCATGTTGATGAGTTATTTGTATCATCTTCAATTTCTTTAATCAATCTCTCATAATTTTCAGTATAGGTTTTTCACCTCCTTGGTTAAACTTATTCCTAGGTATCTTATGCTTTTTGATGCAGTTGTAAATGGGAAATGTTTTCTTGAACTCCTTCTGACAGTTAATTATTAGTGTACAGAAAAAAAACAGATTTCTGTATATTAATCTTGTATCTTGCAACTTTACTGAATTCATTTATTAGTTCTAAACAGTTTTTTGGTGGCATTTTTAGGATTTTATATATTTAGTACCATGTCAACATGTCATCTGCAAATAGTCACAGTTAATACTTCTTCCCTTCTGATTTGGATACATTTTATTTCTTGTTTGACTGCTGTGGCTAGAACTTCCAATACTATGTTAAATAGAAGTAATGGGAGTGTGCATCCTTACCTTGATTTTAGAGGAAAAGATTTCAGCTTTTCACTGTTGAGTAAGATGTTGGCTATGGGTTTGTCATAACTGGCCTTTATTACATTCAGGTATGTTCCCTCTATACCCAGTTTGATGAGTTTTTATCATGAATGGATGATGAATTTTGTCAAATGCTTTTTCTGTATCTATTGAAATGATCATTTGATTTTTATTTTTCCTTTTGTTAATGTGGTGCATCCTATTGATTGATTCACTGATATTGAACCATCCTTTCATCCCTAGAATAAATCCCACTTGATCATGGTGTATGTTCCTTTTTATATGTTGTTGGATTTGGTTTGCTGATATTTTGTTGAGATTTTTTGCACCTATATCCATCAAAGATATTGGCCTATAATTTTCTTTTTTGTAATGTCTTTGCCTGGTTTTGGTACCAGGGCAATGGTGGCCTCATAGAATGAATTTGGGAGTGTTCCCTCCTCTTCAATTTTTTTGAAAAGTTTGAGAAGGATAGGTATTAACTCTTCTTTATATGTTTGGTAGAGTTCCCCTATGAAGCCGTCTGGTCCTAGACTTTTGTGTGCTGGAAGTTTTTCTTTTTATTACCAATTCAATTTCACTCCTAGTGATCAGTCTATTCAGATTGTCTATTCTTCCTGGTCCAGTCTTGGAAGATTGTATCTTTCTTTTAAAAATGTATCCATTTCTTCTAGGTTGTCCAACTTATTCACATATAACTATTCATAGTATTTTCAATAATTTTTTGTATCTCTGTGATACCAGTTGTAATTTCTCCTCTTCCATCTCTTACTTTGTTTATTTGGGTCCTCTCTGTTTTTTTTTTCTTAGAGGGCCTGGCTAAAAAGGCTTATCAATTTTATTTGTCATTTAAAAACAAATCAGCTCTCGGTTTCATTGATCTTTTCCCTTCTTTTTTTTTTTTTTTTGGTCTCTATTTTATTTATTTCCTCTCTGATCTTTATTATTCTCTTCCTTCTGCTGACTTTGGACTTTGTTTGTTCTTCTCTTTCTAATTCTTTTAGATGGCAGGTTAGGTTGTTTATTTGATTTTTCTTGTTTCTTGAGGTAGGCCTGTATCTATAAACTTCCCTCTTAGAACTACTTCCCCTCGTAGAACTACTTTTTCTGTGTCCCCCAAATTTTGGAAAGTTGTGTTTTTATTTTCATTTACCTCAAGTTATCTTCTGATTTCCTCATTGCCTCACTGGCTTTTTAGTAGCATGTTGCTTCATCTCCACGTGTTTGTGTCTTTCCCAGTTTTCTTCCTGTAGTTGACTTGTAGTTTCATACTGTTGTAGTCATAAAAAATACTTGATATAATTTCTATCCTCTTAAATTTGTTGAGACTTACTTTGTGGCCCAGCATGTGATCTATCCTGGAGAATGTTCCATGTGCACTTGAACGTGTATTCTGCTGTTTTTGGAAGGAACGTCATACAGATACGTATTAAGTCCAACTGGTCTAATGTTTCATTTAAGACTATTGTTTCCTCATTGATTTTCTGTCTGGATGATCTGTCCATTGGTGTAAGTTAGGTGTTAAAGTCCCTTGTTATTATTTTATTTTTGTCCATTTCTCCCTTCTTGTCTGTTAATATTTGCTTTATCTATTTATGTGCTCCTATATTAGGTGTATATATGTTAATGAGTATTACATCCTCTTCTTGTATTGATCCCTTTATCATTATATAATATTCTTCTTTGTCTTGTTATAGACTGTATTAAAGTTTATTTTGTCTAATATGAGTATTGATACTTCTGCTTTCTTGTCATTTTTATTTGCATGAGATATCTTTCTTCATCCCCTTTCAGTTTGTGTGTCATTAGCTTTTAAGTGAGTCTCTTGTAAGCAGCATATAGACGGGTCTTGTTTTTTTTTAGTCCAGTCATCCACCCTATGTCTTTTGATTGGAGCATTTAGTCCATTAACATTTAAAGTGATTATTGATAATTATGTACTTATTACCATTTTGTTACTTGTTCTCTGGTTGTTTCTGTAGTTCTTCTCTGTTCTTTATTCTTCTTTTAGTTTCTCCTTTTGTGGTTTGATGACTTTCTTTAGTGGTATGCTTGTTTTTCTTTCTCTCCAGTTTTTTTATATCTATTGTAGAGTTTTGATTTGTGGTTACCATGGGGTTCATATATGTTGACCTATAACTATATTTACTTCTTTTAAACTAGAAATCATTTAAATTCAAACACACTGCAAAATATCTATTTTTGTTTACTCCCCTCAATTTTGTGTTTTTGATGTCATATTTTATACCTTCAGGTTTATCCCTTTACTGTTTATTATAGTTTTATTTGATATTAACATTTTTGTCTTTTAATTTTTGTATTATCTTATTTAAAAATGTGATTGGGGCTTCCCTGGTGGCGCAGTGATTGAGGGTCCGCCTGCTGATGCAGGGGACATGGGTTCGTGCCCCAGTCTGGGAGGATCCCACATGCCACGGAGCGTGACTTCCCAGAGTTATGAGGTCCTATTAAGTCTACATGTCCATGTGTTTTGAAAGGAGTGAATTACTATACAAGCGGGGGAATTTTTCATCTTATTAAAAAGCCCTTACGTCCTAATTTCTAAACACGAAAATCCTGGCTATATTAACAATGGTGCTATATTTATCTTTACCAGTGGGATTTTTCCTTTTCTAAAGATTCTTATTTCTTGTTGTAGCCTTTTCTTTTTCAGCTAGAGAAGACTCTTTATCATTTCTTTTAGCATAGGTTTAGTATTGATGAACTCTTAGCTTTTGCTTCTCTGATAAGTTTTTTACCTCTCCTTTAATTCTAAATAATAATCTTGCTGGGTAGGGTATCCTAGGTTTTAGCTTTTTCCCCTTTGAGCACTTTAAATATATCATGCCACTCTCTTCTGGCCTGCAAAGTTTCTGCAGAAAAATTAACTAATAGCCTTATGGGGGTTATCTTGTACACGATTCTTTGTTTTTCTCTTGCTGCCTTTAGAATTCTCTCTTTCACGTTTTCATTATAATTATGATATGCCTTGGTGTGGGTCTGTTTGGATTCATCTTGCTTGAGACTTTTCCAGCTTCTTCTACTTGGATATCTATTTCCTTCTTCAGGTTTGGGAAGTTTTCAGCCGTAATTTCATCAAATACATTTTCAACCCCTTTCTTTCTCTCTTCTCCATCTGGGACCCCTATTATGTGAATGTTAGTATGCTTGGTGTTGCCTCAGAGGTCCCTCATGCTGTTTTCATTCTAAAATTTATTTTTCTTTTTGCTGTTCTGATTGAGTGATTTCCATTATTCTATCTTGAGATCACTTCAGTGTTTTTCTATATTACCTAGTCTGCTATTAATTCCTTCTAGTGTGTTTTTCATTACAGTTATAGTATTCTTCAGTTTTGACTGGTTCTATTTTATATCCTCTTGTCTCTTGTTAAAATTCCCACTGTGTTCATTTATTCTTTTCCCTAATTCAGGTAGCATTCTTATTATTAATGCTTTGAACTCTTTATCTAGTAAATTATTTGTTTCATTAGTTGTTTTTTTTCAGGGGTTTTCTCTTGTTCTTTCACTTGAAATAAATTTCTCTGTCCTCTCATTTTGCTTAACTTTCTCTGTCTCTATGAAATTAGTTGAAACAGTTACCTATTGTGGTCTTGAAATGGTGTCCTTGAATGGGCGTGTCCCTATGCAGTCTGCTTGTATCCAGTGGCTTTGGTGGGAGAGCTGGATTTGATATGAGCATGAATCACACCGTCCCCCACAGGTGTGCTGGCAGCTATCACCTTGGCAGGAGGTGGGGCTAGAGATGGAGGGGATAAAGCCAGAGCCAGGTGTAAGCTGGAGCTTCTCCTCTTCTCAGTGACCAATACTCCCCTATTGTGGGCAGGGTTGGGTCCCAAGTTGCTAACCCACTGCCTCCTCAGGCCCCAGTAGCGGCCACCCTCTCCCCATTCAGATGCTGCTCTGGGTCCAAGCCAGCTCTGTTCCTCACAACTGCACATTCCCCTCGGCCACTGCAGCCCTTCCCCTAGTGTGGCGCTGCGCCGTGGGGTGAGTGGTGTTGGAGTGGACACTCTCTTCAGGCTAGGGCATGCACCAGGGCAGTCACGGGAAACCAGTCAGAGTCCTGGGCAGTTTCAATCTGCTTACTCTGCCTCGTTTCAGGAGTAAGCAAGCGTGTATGTGCTCTTCAAGAGCAGAGTCTAGGTTTCTTACAACCCACTGTCAGACCCACTGGCTTTCAAACCATCTAAGGGGACTCATCCTCCTGGTGTCAAACCCCAGGCCTGGGGCACCCAATATGTGGTTCTCACCACTCACTCCCCACAGAAGATCTCTGAGCCCATTTATTACCCCTCTTCTTCTGGTCCTCCCAGGGGTGCTGTTCTCAACCTGATTGCTTTCTTCGTTCCTACCCAGTTCCTGTGTGGATCTTTCTTACAGCCATTCAAAATATATTTATTGATTTCCAATAAGTGCCAGAAAATAGAGACAGAGCATGAAAAAATATAAAGTTACTACCCTCAGAAATATGCCCCCTCCCTCTAATATGTAGATATCACTGTAGATATACAGACGATCTAGCGACAGAGTTAGCTCAGATGGTGTTATGTGTTATGAAGAAATATAAAGCAGGGTAAAAGGGATGTGGTGCATCAGGGACTGAGAATTGCTGAAATTATATATAAGGTGGTCAGGGAAGGCTCTATGATAAAGCAGTATTTAGCAGGGATCAGAAGGCAGAAAAGTAGCAGATCATGTGGATAACATGCAGAAGAAGCAGGGTAGCTAGAGGGGACTAAGCTAGGGGGCTATTTGTAGCATGTGAGGTCACAGAGTTGATGACAGGAGTGGGGCCAGATTATGTAAGGCCTTCTAGCCCATTTCTAAGCCCTTTATTCTGAGTAAGATGGGAGTCATCGCAGAGTTTGAGGTGAGCAGTGACTGGATCTGACTTTTGTTATAAAAGTATAATTATTTGGCCTTCAGAAGGAAAGAG
>NW_006777418.1:1410027-1410620 GCF_000442215.2 Lipotes vexillifer
TCAGAAGGAAAGAGTGATAGTAGGGCATTATTGGAGTAATCTAGATAAAGGATGATGGTGGTGAAAATGGTAAGAAGTGCCTGGATTCAAGATAAACTTTGAAAGCAAAGCAGCGAATAGGGTTTACTACTGGTTTGGATATAGGATGTAGAGAGAGAGGAGATTCAAGATTTACTCCAAGGGTTTTGGTCTGAACAACTGAGAGGATGGTGTTGCCATCACTGAGGTGATGCACACTATGGGAGGAGCACTTTTGGGTGTATTACATATGAATTGACTGTGAGATACCCTAGCAGAGATGTTGAGCAGGCAATTAGAAATGTGAGCCTAGACTTTAGAGGGATGTGCTGCACTAGACAGATAAATTTGGGGATTCATTCAAACCTAGATAGCATCTAAAGTCATGATATCAGATTCATGTGCTACCAGGAGTGGGTGTAAATGGGATCAGAAGGGTGAACTCAGCAGCAATCCCATGTTTAGAAGTTGGGACATAAGGAGGGATCAGCAAGAGACTAAGAAGTAGCCAGTGCTTTAGCAGGAGAATCAAGAAAGAAAGGGATCCTGGCAGCCAAGCTAAAAATGTTCAGCAG
>NW_006777418.1:1410630-1431506 GCF_000442215.2 Lipotes vexillifer
TAACTATATTAACGCTGCTGATTAATGGTGCTGAGTGAGGAAGAGACAGTCAAATTATGCCACATGGGGGTCACTATAAACCTTTACATGAGCTATCTAAGTGAATGCAGTAGGGACAAAAGCCTGATGAATACAGAGTTAAGAGAGACCTAGAAAGAGAACACAGAGATAGCAATTGCAACTAATTCTTTCACAGTGTCTTGCTGTAAGGGAGAACAGAGAAATGGGATTATAGCTGAAGGGGAATGAATCAAATGAGTTAAAGAAAGCTTTTATTTTTTAATGTGGGAGGTATTATAGCTTGTTTGCCTACTGATGAGATATCCAAAAGAGAGAGAAACTGATGATGCAGGAGATATGGGGGATAATTGCTATAGGGGCTTGGAATCCACTGCACATCCAACACAGAAACAGAAGCAGAATATTTGGTGACAGATGCAGGTGGGCTGGGAGATGTATCAGTGGAAGCATTATAGAAACTCTGTGCTCATTACTACTATTTTCTTAGTGAAATAGGAACCAAATCTTTGGCAGAGAATACACAGTGAGAGGAGGTGCTGAAAGTTAGAGGAGTTGGGACTGGACATAGCACATCTGTCTAGGAGAGTGAGAGCGAATGGACTAGAGAGGTGTAGTAAAACAGAGAGAAGTAAAAGCCCTATGAAGTTGGTGGATATAAACTTAAACTGAGACAGGTTGGCATGGTTGTATGTTTTTCGCCAGCCACATTTAGTCACCTGAGTGCTGATTTAATCAGGGCAGTATTTTGTCACATTAGTAAAATGGAGAGAGAGAGGTGAGGGAACTGGAGATATATACCAGGTGAATCTGTGCAATTCTTGGGATGAGTCTACCAGAGCAAGTGAGTTGTAAAGAGCGAGAATGGTGGTTGGTGTGGGGGTTGTCTGAAATCAACTTTTTGGAGGAGGTGTAGTTATTGGTAACATGTTCTAGGGTTTGAAAGTAGACGCTTGATGTAGTATGGAGGACAAGCCACTTGGAAGAATACAGGACAAACACCTGAGAGCACTGGCTACTGAAATTATCATCGGTGTCTGTGCTGCCCACAATGGTAGGCACTAGCACACATGGCCATTTAAATTAATTAAAATTAAATGAAAGGAAAATTTTAGTTTCCAAGTTGCACTAGTCACATTTCAACTGCTTACTAGCACATGTGTCTAGTGGTTACCATATTAGCTACGGCAGAAAGAGAACATTTCCATCACCGTTCTTCAGTTTATTGGATTGATCTACAAGGATACTGATATTGAGCTCATCAATAATTATGACAAGACTAATTTTGGAAAAAGTGACAGTGAGCCAGGTGATAAAATCTTCAAAGAATGAGTACAAACGAGGATATCTGTCCTAACTCTAGTGGCCCTGACAGGTGTGGGAGAAAAAAATAGTTACTTTGGGGAAGGATAACAGGGAACAATGCGCACAGGAGAGAATCAGGTCTTAGACTAAAAAGGTAAAAGAATCATTCAGAAAAGAGCTGAATATATAGGGATTGGTGGACAGCGGAAGGTTTTGTGAAGGTGAGGAGAATAAGACATTGGATCAGAGTAAGGAATTTACAGGGCTATGTGGGGATGAGTGTGCAGGTGAAGAAAGATGACCTCAATGTCTTGAGCTTCTCAAAGTGACTTAGGTAAAGAAACTTTTTCTGATGGTCTCTTAGGCAGGTTATGTTGTTGAAGTTGTTGGTACTGGTAGCAAGGGATGAGCAGGGTTCTAGTCAATGGTGGTATCAGGGGTGGCAGAAGACAGTCTTCCTAGGAGTCACTGATATGTATGTGTTTATATATGTTTGTTTTTATGATGTAGACAATACGTGTGAAATTTTTATAAATTACATATCTTTCTTGAAGAAATTATTTTTCACTTCCCCCACTCCATTTTTTAAAACAGCTTTAAAATACTATTTCAATATTTTTAAATTTAATATTGCTCAGCCCTTTTATACTATGATTTTCCAAGTCCTGGAGTACTTAGTATTGCTTCATCTCAGTTAATTGAAGTAAGACTTAAATATATTTTTTCTCAAGATGGGTAAGTGGGTAGCCTATTTCCTAGGCTTTTTAATACCTAAGAATGTCCTTCTATTGTCTTTTTATAAGGATGGCATTTTTAAATTATATAATTATTGGGCCTTAGCCTGCTCCTAGAACTCCAGGTGTTGTTCGACTATTTTTCTGGAATCCTTTTCTTTTTACAGAAAAGAATTTTGTGGTAAATTGATTACTGCTTCTTATTTAAAATGTTTTCTTTGGAGATTGGTTCAAGATGGTGGAGTAGAAGGACGTGCGCTCACTCCCTCTTGTGAGAGCACCGGAATCACAACTAACTGCTGAAAAATCATTGACAGGAAGACACTGCAACTCACGAAAAAAGATACCCCACATCGAAAGACAAAGGAGAAGCCACAGAGAGATGGTAGGAGGGGTGCAATCACAATAAAATCAAACCGCATAATGGCTGGGTGGGTGACTCACAAACTGGAGAACACTTATACCACAGAAGTCCACCCACTGGAGTGAAGGTTCTGAGCCCCACGTCATGCTTCCCAACCTGGAGGTCTAGCCATGGGAGGAGGAATTCCCAGAGAATCAGACATTGAAGGCTAGCGGGATTCAATTGCAGGACTTTGACAGGACTGGGGGAAGCAGTGACCCCACAGGAGACTGAACAAGACCTACCTGTTACTGTTGGAGGGTCTCCTGCTGCTACTGTTGGGGGGCAGCAGTGGCTGACTATGGGGACAAGGACACTGGCAGCAGAAGTTCTGGGAAGTACTCCTTGGTGAGCCCTCCAGGAGTCTGCCATTAGCCCCACCAAAGGGCCTGTAGGCTCCAGTGCTGGGTTGCCTCAGGCCAAACAACCAACAGGGAGGGAACCCAGCCCCACCCATCAGCAGACAAGTGGATCAAAGTTTTATTGAGCTCTGCCCACAGGAGCAATACCCAGCTCTACCCAACAGCAGTGCCTCCCATCAGGAAGCTTGCACAAGTCTCTTAGATAGCCTCATCCACCAGAGGGCAGACAGCAAAACCAAGAAGAACTACAATCCAGCAGCCTGTGGAACGAAAACCACATTCACAGAAAGGCAGACAAAATGAAAAGGCAGAGGGCTATGTACCAGATGAAGAAAAAAGTAAAACCCCAGAAAAACAACTAAATGAAGTGGAGATAGGCAACCTTCCAGAAAAAAAATTCAGAATAATGATAGTGAAGATGATCCAGGACCTCAGAAAAAGAATGGAGGCAAAGATCGAGAAGATGCAAGAAATGTTTAACAAAGACCTAGAAGAATTAAAGGACAAACACCTAGAAGAATTAAAGAACAAACAAACAGAGATGAACAACACGATAACTGAAATGAAAACTACACTAGAAGGAATCTATAGCAGAATAACTGAGGCAGAAGAACAGATAAGTGTCCTGGAAGATAGAATGGTGGAATTCACTGCTGTGGAACAGAATAAAGAAAAAAAGAATGAAAAGAGATGAAGACAGCCTAAGAGACCTCTGAGACACCATTAAACACAACAACATTCGCATTATAGGGGTCCCAGAAGAAGAGACAGAGAAAGGACCCAAGAAAATATTTGAAGAGATTATAGTCGAAAACTTCCCTAACATGGGAAAGGAAATAGCCACTCAAGTCCAGGAAGACAGAGAGTGCCAGGCAGGATAAACCCAAGGAGAAACATGTCGAGACACATAGTAATCAAATTGACAAAAATTATAGACAAAGA
Organism: Lipotes vexillifer; assembly: GCF_000442215.2. Classification (NCBI taxonomy): domain Eukaryota; kingdom Metazoa; phylum Chordata; class Mammalia; order Artiodactyla; family Lipotidae; genus Lipotes; species Lipotes vexillifer. Next base: position 1,414,395 of record NW_006777418.1, read on the forward strand.
AAAATTATTAAAAGCAACAAGGGAGGGCTTCCCTGGTGGCGCAGTGGTTGAGAGTCCACCTGCCGATGCAGGGGACGCGGGTTCGTGCCCTGGTCCGGGAAGATTCCACATGCCGCAGAGCGGCTGGGCCCGTGAGCCATGGCCGCTGAGCCTGTGCATCTGGAGCCTGTGCTCTGCAGCGGGAGAGGGCTTAAAAAAAAAAAAAAAAAAAAGCAACAAGGGAAAAATGATAAATAACATATAAGGGAACTCCCAAAAGGTTCATAGCTGATTTCTCAGCAGAAACTCTACAAGCCAGAAGGGAGTGGCATGATATATTTAAAGTGATGAAATTGAAGAACCTACAACCAAGATTACTCTACCCAGCAAAGGTCTCATTCAGACTCGATGGAGAAATCAAAAGCTTTACAGACAAGCAAAAGCTAAGAGAATTCAGCACCACAAAACCAGCTCTACCACAAATGCTTAAAGGAACTTCTCTAAGTGGGAAACACAAGAGAAGAAAAGGACCTCCAAACACGAACTCAAAACAATTAAGAAAATGGTACTAGGAACATACGTATCAATAATTACCTTACATGTGAACGGATTAAATGCTCCAACCAAAAGACACAGGCTTGCTGAATGGACACAAAAACAAGAGCCATATATATGGTGTCTACAAAAGACCAACTTCAGACCTGAGACACATACAGACAGAAAGTGAGGGGGTGGAAAAATAAATTCCATGCAAATGGAAATCCAAAGAAAGCTGGAGTAGCAATACTTGTATCAGAGAAAATAGACATTCTCAAATTAACATTCTTTAAAATAAAGAATGTTATAAGAGGCAAGGAAGGACACTACATAATGATCAAGGGATCAATCCAAGAAGAAAATATAACAATTATAAATATATATATGCACCCAACATAGGAGCACCTCAATACATAAGGCAAATGCTAACAGCTATAAAAGAGGAAATAGACAGTAGCACAATAATAGTGGGGGACTTTAACACCTCACTTACACCGATGGACAGATCATACAGACAGAAAATTAATAAGGAAAAACAAGCTTTAAATGACACAATAGACCATATAGATTTAATTGATATTTATAGGACATTCCATCTGAAAACAGCAGATTACAGTATCTTCTCAAGGGCACACAGAACATTCTCCAGGATAGATCACATCTTGGGTCACAAATCAAGCCTTGGTAAATTTAAGAAAATTGAAATCATATAAAGCATCTTTTCTGACCACAATGCTATAGGATTAGAAATAAATTACAGGAAAAAAAACAAACATATGGAGGCTAAACAATACATTACTGAATAACCAAGAGATCACTGAAGAAACTAAAGAGAAAATCAAAAAATACCTGGAGACAAATGACAATGAAAACACGACGACCCAAAACCTATGGGATGCAGCAAAATCAGTTCTAAGAGGGAAGTTTATAGCAATACAATCCAACCTCAAGAAACAAGAAAAATATCAAATAAACAATCTAACCTTACACTTAAAGGAACTAGAGAAAGAAGAACAGACAAAACCCAAAGTTAGTAGAAGGAAAGAAATCATAAAGATCAGAGCAGAAATAGAAACAACGAAAACAATAGCAAAGATCAATAAAACTAAAAGCTGGCTCTTTGAGAAGATAAACAAAATTGATAAACCATTAGCCAGACTCATCCCGAAAAAGAGGGAGAGGACTCAAATCAATAAAGTTAGAAACGAAAAAGGAGAAGTTGCAACAGACACCGCAGAAATACAAAGCATCCTAAGAGACTACTACAAGCAGGTCTATGCCAATAAAATGGACAACCTGGAAGAAATGGACAAATTCTTAGAATGGTATAACCTTCCAAGACTGAACCAGGAAGAAATAGAAAATATTAACAGACCAATCACAAGCACTGATATTGAAACTGTGATTAAAAATCTTTCAACAAACAAAAGCCCAGGACCAGATGACTTCACAGGTAAATTCTATCAAATATTTAGAGAAGAGCTAACACCCATCCTTTTCAAACTCTTCCAAAAACCGCAGAGGAAGGAACACTCCCAAACTCATTCTATGAAGCCACCATTACCCTGATACCCAAAAACCAGATAAAGATGTCACAAAGAAAGAAAATTACAGACCAATATCACTGATAAACATAGATGCAAAAATCCTCAAGAAAATATTAGCAAGCAGAATCCAACAACACAGGAAAAGGATCATACACCATGATCAAGTGGGATTTATCCCAGGGATGCACAGATTTGTCAATATACAGAAATCAATCAGTGTGATACACCATATTAACAAACTGAAGAATAAAAACCGTATGATCATCTCAATAGATGAAGAAAAAGCTTTTGACAAAATTCAACAACCCATTTATGATCAAAACTCTACACAAAGTGGGCACAGAGGGAACCTACCTCAACATAATAAAGGCTATATATGACAAACTCACAGCCAACATAGTTCTCAGTGGTGAAAAACTGAAACCATTTCCTCTAAGATCAGGAACAAGACAAGGTTGTCCACTCTCACCACGATTATTCAACACAGTTTTGGAAGTTTTAGCCACAGCAATCAGAGAAGGAAAAGAAATAAAAGGAATACAAATAGAAAAAGAAGAAGTAAAGATGTCACTGTTTGCAGATGACATGATACTATACACAGAGAATCCTAAAGATGCCACCAGAAAAACTACTAGAGCTAATCAATAAATATGGTAATGTTGCCGGATACAAAATGAATGCACAGAAATATCTTGCATTCTTATACATTAACAATGAAAGATCACAAAGAGAAATTAAGGAAACAATCCCCTTCACCATTGCAACAAAAAGAATTAAATAGCTAGGAATAAACCTACCTAAGGAAGTAAAAGACCTGCACTCAGAAAAGTATAAGACACTGATGAAAGAAATCAAAGATGACACAAACAGATGGAGAGATATACCGTGTTCGTGGATTGGAAGAATCAATATTGTCAAAATGATTATTCTACCCAAAGCAATCTAAAGATTCAATGTAATCCCTATCAAATTACCAATGGCATTTTTATTACAGAACAAGAACAAAAAAATCTTAAAATTTGTATGGAGACACAAAAGACCCTGAATTGCCAAAGCAATCTTGAGGGAAAAAAACAGAGCTGGAGGAATCAGACTCTCTGACTTCAGGCTATACTACAAACCTACAGTAATCAAGACAATATGGTACTGGCAGAAAAACAGAAATATAGATCAATGGAACAGGATAGGAAGCCCAGCGATAAACTCACGCACCTATGGTCACCTAATCTATGACAAAGTAGGCAAGGATATACAATGGAGAAAAGACAGTCTCTTCAATAAGTGGTGCTGGGAAAACTGGACAGCTACATGTAAAAGAATGAAATTAGAACACTCCCTAACACCATACACAAAAATAAACTCCAAATGGATTGAAGACCTAAATGTAAGACCAGACACTCTAAAACTCTTAGAGGAAAACATAGGAAGAACACTCTTTGACACAAATCACAGCAAGATCTTTTTTGACCCTCCTCCTAGAGTAGTGGAAATAAAAACAAAAATAAACAAATGGGACCTAATGAAACTTAAAAGCTTTTGCACAGTAAAGGAAACTATAAACAAGATGAAAAGCCAACCCTCAGAATGGGAGAAAATATTTGCAAACAAATCAATGGACAAAGGATTAATCTCCAAAATATATAAATAGCTCATGCAGCTCAATATTAAAAAAAACAAACAACTGAATCAAAAAATGGGCAGAAGACTCAAATAGACATTTCTCCAAAGAAGGCATGCAGATGGCCAAGAGGCACATGAAAAGCTGCTCAGCATCACTAATTATTAGAGAAATGCAAATGAAAACTACAATGAGGTATCACCTTACACCAGTTAGAATGGGCATCATCAGAAAATTTACAAAGAACAAATGCTGGAGAGGGTGTGGACAAAAGGGAACCCTCTTACACTGTTGGTGGGAATGTAAATTGATACAGCTACTATGGAGAACAGTATGGAGGTTCCTTAAAAAACTGAAAACAGCATTACCATATGACCCAGCAATCCCACTCCTGGGCATATACCCATAGAAAACCATGATTCAAAAAGTCATGTACCACAGTGTTCATTGCAGCACTATTTACAACAGCCAGGTCATGGAAACAACCTAAATGCCCATCGACAGACGGACAGATAAAGAAGATGCCGTACACATATACAATGGAATATTACTCAGCCATAAAAAGGAATGAAATTGGGTCATTTGCAGAGATGCAGATGGACCTAGAGACTGTCATACAGAGTGAAGTCAGTCAGAAAGAGAAAAACAAATATTGTATATTAATGCATATATGTGGAATCTAGAAAAATGGTACAGATGAACCAGTCTGCAAGGCAGAAAAAGGGACACAGATGTAGAGAACAAACGTATGGACACCAAGGGGGGAAAGCATCGGGGAGCGTGGTGGTGGTGGGATGAATTGGCAGATTGGGATTGACATATATACTCTAATATGTGTAAAATAGGTAACTAATAAGAACCTGCTGCATAAAAAAATATAAATTAAATTTAAAAAAATGTTTTCTTTTATTTGGTCTGAATACCAGTAAGGTATTTTGTCTCTTTTCCAGTCTGTATCTACAAATAGGTCTCTTAATTAGTTTTGCCTGGAGTGAGCTTGTTCAATATACAGCTGTTCCCTCAACACAGGAAAGACTTTTTTCTGCTATTGCATTCATTCTAGGCTCTAGCTCTTCATTTTTGTACAGTAGTCCCTCCTCCCACCAGTTTCACCTTCTGTGGTTTCAGTTACCTGTTGCCAAGTGCAGTCTGAAAATATTAAATTGAAAATTCCAGAAATAAACAATTCATAAGTTTTAAATTGTGCATCATTCTGAGTATCATGATGAAATCTCATGGTTTCCCACTCCATCCTGCCCAAGATGTGAAATCATCTCTTTGTCCCACATATCTGGTCTGTTAGTCACTTAGTGGCTGACTTGGTTATCAGATTGACTGTCACAGTATTGCAGTGCTTGTGCCCAATTCACCCTTATTTTACTTAATAATGGCCCCAAAGCACAAGAGTAGTGATGCTAGCAATTCAAATATGCCAAAGAGAAGACATGAAGTGACTTCAGCAGAGGTTAGCGTGCTCTTGAATTCTGTTTACGATTCTTCTTTTTAAATTAAACTTTTTATTTTAGAATGGTTGTATATTTACAGAAAAACTGTCTGGATAGTAGGGGGAGTTCCCACATAGCCCCTTGTTATTTTACTTAACATGCAGCAATTTGGATTCTCTTTACCTAGTTTAGGTTTTTTTTCTTTTAATAGAGTTTATATCTATTCATATTTTACAAAAGATGCTAGACAGTTTACCAAAATTTTCATCTGTGCCTTTCAGTGAATTATTTTTAGAGCATGCTTTTCTTCTGAGCCCTCTGGATGGTGATATTTTCTTTTAAACATGGTAGTAGTGACAGCAGACTTTTCTTTTGAACCTTGCTCTTTAGAGTCTATACTTTGCATTTTAATATTGTTGGTAATTTGAGAACTAAGATTTTTTTTCTTTTAAACAGCTAACTGTCAATTGGGAAAACGAATTAGCACTATTAATGTCTTGTAACAAATTATCAAAAAATGGGTGACTTAAAACAGCAAAAATGAATTCTCTCCCAGTTCTGAAGGCCAGAAGTCTGAAATCAGTACACTGGCCCAAAAGCAAAGTGTTGGCAGGGCCGTGCTCCCTCTGGAGGCTCTCGGAGAGAACAGTTCCTTGCCTCTTCCAGCTCTGGCGACTGCTGTCATTCTTTGCCTTGTGGTCGCATCATGCCAATTTCTGCTTCTGTCTTCCCATCTCCTTTTCCTCTGTTTATGTGACATCTTCCTCTGCCTCCTTCTTATAAGGATGGCAATTACATTTAGGACCTGCAGGATAATCTCTCCATCTCAACATCCTTAATTACGTCTGCAAAGATTCTTTTTCTTACAAGGTAAAATTCACAGGTTCCAGGAGTTAGGACCTGATATCTTTGGGGGGCCTTTATTCTACCTACCACAGGCATGATCTACTATGATTCAGCAATTCTACACACACACACACACACACACACACACACACACACACACACATTTTTTTTTTCTACCAGAAGACACGTAAAAAAAAGTTCATAGCAGCATGACTTGTAATGGTCAGAAACTAGAACATCCATCAACAGTAGAGTGGGTGAATAAGCTGTGATAGTTGTGCAATGGAATACTTAACATCAGTGAGAATGAAATCACAGAAACTACGTGCAACAACATGATGACTCTCACACATAGGACTGAAAGCAAGCAGATAGAAAAGAGTACACCCTAGAAGAGTCTACTTGTGTAATGTTAAAAATAGGCAAAATTAATCTGTGTGTTACAACTTAGGATAATGGTTACCTTGGTGGAGGTAATGACTACAGGAGGGTGAATGAGGTGATAGCAGGATTCAGGGGTGATAGAAGGATTTTCTGATCTGATCTGAATTCTGAGTGAGAATTCATTGAGCTGTCTACTTTTGATTTGTGAACATTACCAAAACAGGATATTCAGTGAAAAGAAAGCTAACAGTTTTCTTAGGGCCAGGCAGAATCTTCAGGACAATGTCCAGATGACTGGAGCTGGAAGAGGAAGGGGTCTTAATTTCAGGTCAAAGTCAGGCTTTCAAAGTTTGAGATGATAAGAACTTAAGAACTGGTAGGTGAGGTGATGATATTTAGAGGAATATCAGCTCCCTCACATTCTTGTACAAATGAATATTGTATAAATAAATCAGTTGATAGAAGGGACAGATGGATCAATAGATAAAGCAGACATTTGGTCTGAGTTCAAGGAGTTGGGTCAGTTAAGCCAAGTCGTTTACTCTCAAGAACTACACTGTCCAATATGTGGCTATCAATCACTTGAAATGTGGCTGGTCCAAACAGACATTCTGTACATCAGATTTCAGACACAGTACAAAAAAGAATAATTTATTTGTATGTTGATCATATATTGAAATGATAACCTTTGAATTATTGGGTTAAATAATATCTATTATTAAAATAAATTCCATCTGTTTCTTCTTAAAATACGGCTACTAGAAAATTTCAAATTTATTATATGACTAGCGTTTGTGACTTGCATTCTATTTTTATTGGATAGTAGTGATCTAGACCGTGATAAATCTGCTAGGCAGTTACTAGGCATGCGAGCTATCAGCTACTTACTTTTCTTGCATATGCAAGACTTGGATAGGGCCTGATCGAGTCTGGTCTCATGATAGGGAGAATGAAGTGACTGAAGTTACAACTGAACTATTATAACTGAACTATTATTTCTGAGTTTTCAAGTCTATGGGAAATTGTTCGAAACAATGAGTTCAAAATTAAGGTACCACTGCTCATCTGGTAGTTACATAATCTATTAACAGACCCAGTGTCTAGTACCATGTAAGCGGCTTTTTGGGAGATGGTGGTATGACAGAGTGGGCAGAGAACAGGCTTTGGAGTCCGACATTCCTGAATTCAAGCAGGAAGTCTGTTACTTATAGGCTGGGTGGCCTCAGTTCAATGACATAATTTCTCTGGGCCTCAGTTTCCACAGTTATATAATGGGCTTATTAATATCCACCTAGTAGGGTAGGTGTTAGATTTGAAGTAATATATAAAGTATACAGTGCATAAATGACACTCAAAATATGGTAGTTGCTGTCATTCTTGAGTTCATTAAGAAGTGTGAGGAAAACACTAAACATTTTATAGGCTTTGATGAGAAAAATTCTAAAGATTTTTCTTTGTACATCCTTGTAATACTTCAGACCAACTCAGCCCATTCCAAACCTTTGGTTTCTCTAGCAAATAATGAGGATAAGCTCACACACATGGAAAGCCAGGCCACAGGAAGCCTCCTCTTTCTCACTGTGTACATTTAGCTTCAAGGATGTAATGCCGGGATCACAAGGAATTACTCTGCATTCAGAACACTCAGCAATGGCAATCTGCTCCTTTTAGTACCAGATGCTGGCGGGCCACCCCATCAATCATTCTCACAGTCACCCATCGCCGTGTCATCGCTGTGTCAGAGATATGTTTCGGCAGGCTTGCTGCACGGTACACGTAATCAGCGGAGATGCCACACTTAACTGTGATTGATGCCTGTCTTTTGACAATTTCTCCTGCCAGACCCCTCCATCACTCCATGGCAATGTTTTCCTGAGCGCTAAATAATTTCTCTGAATTATCACAGACGCTTGATAGACTGACTTGCAGAGATGTCTTTTTGTCACAGCTGCATTTGGAAGGATTTTTATTTTGTACGTCCTTTTTTTTTAACCTCTGATGATTCTTTCCATGTTTCTATCACTTTCTTCATTCATCACAGCAGGACATTTTTTTGAGGTAAATAAAAAGGATATTATATGCTGGAGAGGGTGTGGAGAAAAGGGAACCCTCTTGCACTGTTGCTGGGAATGTAAATTGATACAGCCACTATGGAGGTTCCTTAAAAAACTAAAAATAGAACTACCATACGACCCAGCAATCCCACTACTGGGCATATACCCTGAGAAAACCATAATTCGAAAACAGTCATGTACCACAATGTTCATTGCAGCACTATTTCCAATAGCCAGGACATGAAAGCAACCTAGGTGTCCATCGACAGATGAATGGATAAAGAAGATGTGGCACATATATACAATGGAATATTACTCAGCCATAGAAAGAAAGGAAACTGAGTTATTTGTAGTGAGGTGGATGGACCTAGAGTCTGTCATAGAGAGTGAAGTAAGTCAGAAAGAGAAAAACAAATACCGTATGCTAACACATATATGTGGAATTAAAAAAAAAAAAAGGTTCTTAAGAACCTAGGGGCAGGACAGGAATAAAGACACAGACATAGAGAATGGACTTGAGGACGTGGGGAGGGGGAAGGGTAAGCTGGGACGAAGTGAGAGAGTGGCATGGACATATATACACTACCAAACGTAAAATAGCTAGCTAGTGGGAAGCAGCCGCATAGCACAGGGAGATCAGCTCGGTGCTTTGTGACCAACTAGAGAAGTGAGAGAGTAACACTGATATATATACACTACCAAATGTAAAACAGATAGCTAGTGGGAAGCAGCTGCATAGCACAGAGATCAGCTCGGTGCTTTGTGACCAACTAGAGGGGTGGGATAGGGAGCGTGGGAGGGAGGGAGACGCAAGAGGGAGGGGATATGGGGGTATATGTATATGTATAGCGGATTCACTCTGTTATAAAGTAGAAACTAACACACCATTGTAAAGCAATTATACTCCAATAAAGATGTTAAAAAAAAAAGGATATTATAATCAGTCCAGTTGGGCAGATGTCTGAAATCCATTTCAAATTCTTCATTTGGCTGGCAGCATGACCTTGAAAATATAATTATTACTATGCCTTTGCTTAAACTATGCCCTTGTTATTACTATGTCTCTTCTATTAGAGGTTATGATTTTTAAGAATCTGAGATGTCAGACAAATCCAAGTAAGTGTCCCACACCTCCCTTATAATCCGGCATCTGATGTTGGGCACAGAGGCCCTTTTTGGCCAAATCTGCACTTGTGGGAGGTGACCTCATTGCTTCCTGCCCTTCTCCTTCCTCTCTGCTACCCCCATCAAGCCCTAGCTCTAACCCGGATGCATAACTGTCATGGAATCATTAGCAGGTGACAAGTTCAGATGGCCCAAGAAGCTCCTCTGTTACAAGAAGACACCTGTAACTGAAAGCTAAAGTTATGCCAAATGAAACACTTACTTGATCCTCTTTAAGGAAAAATGAACAGCACTTTCATTTGATGATACCCAAAGAGTCATTGAAAAAGAGGAATAGTCATGTTCAAATTCATAGGACACATTCTAAAGACTAAAAGGCAATAGCTGGTTAACTTCAGCTTCCATTCAAGATCAGCCATTGCTCCTCTCTAACACACTCTTCCTTGAAATGGAAAATATCCTAAAAGATTATTTCTTACAAATGCCCAGTTAGTGACCTTTTCTCTTGTATGCCCTCCTGTAAATCCCAATGAATAAAATAATACCAATAAAAATTTTTGGGAAACATGGTCTTATCCATTTAGTTACTTTAAGGAATAAGTAAACTACTCAGGAATGTAATATGTAATCTGTTTTCTGCTCTTCTTATATATTTATCTGGTTTATTTGTATTCTCACCATCTTTTTGTTGAGAACTGGGCATTTTAGGTAATATATTGTAGCAATTTTGGATACTAATTCCCTTCCCCCATCTTCAAGGCTTGTTTTTCTTATTAGCTTGTTTATTACTTTAGTGACCTGGCTGGACTATTTTAGGGAACTCTGTTTTACCTACATTGCGAAGGCTTTGACGTTCTTCCTTAGAGAAAAAAGTTGACTGTCTGTACAGTCAACCTGGGATAAGAGTTATATTAGGGCTTTCATTTTAGGGCTTTCTAGACTGCCTCTTCCCCTGACCTCTCTGCTGTCTGATAGGTTTGATATGACACTCAGCTATTAAGTTTCAGTAATTGCCAGCCGACAATATTCACTATTTGACAACACCCTGGCATAAACTGCTCCACAGTATGATCCAATTAATTTCAGGGCCTGTTGCAGGAACAGATTTTGAGGCCAGTCTTTCAGGTCTGTTCTGATTCCAGGAGGGCTTTTCTTAGCTATATTTTTCCTTGGTTCTCTCTGGTAAATTAGCAGTCCTACGGTTTAGCTTGTTGCTCTCACAGAGCCAGCAGCTTCCTCTTAATTGTATACCACCAAAATCTCCGTTGTTTTTGAGAGTGCACTTATGCTTGAACTTCACACTCTGTTTCAAATAAAGTAAGCTTTTGGAGCATGTCAGAGCTCTATGTTCCTATGGATTGCTTCTCCCCTTGCACAAAACTCAGAGATGCTGTCTTAGAGCTGGGGGCAGGAATAATACTTGTGCTTTACAATCAGGGCTCTGGGCAGTGATGGTAGCCTCTGGTATTTCAGCTTGTCTCTTATGGCATGGGAGCTCTGCCCCAGAGGTGAAGTGGCCTAACATGCCTGGGGCCTGTGCCCTACGAGTGGGGACTGGGTAGAGAAAGGGAGCCCTGACCTCTTAGCCACCGTTACCAGGAATTTAGTCTCTGCAACATGGATCTGGAGGAAATGAGAGTTACTGATGGCCTGTCCCTCCTGGAGAGAGATTGTATCCCTTGATTGATGAGGGGAGAGGGACTTGTCTTCTTGGCCATACCTGCTCAGGATGAAATGTGCATCAAGCTGAGCTGGGGGTATGGAAGGAGGGTCATAGCTGAAGTGCCATAAGTTCTTGCTGTTTTTACTAAGATTTAGTAGATTTTCTTGAATAAATGCCCATCCATTTGTTGTATACCCTTAGGATAATTTCCAGCAACTTCAAAGGTTTGGGGAACAGGTCCATGGAACTCCTCATGCTACCATTCTAGACATGCAATCTCCTAAGAGCCTTTTTTTCATTTTATATACAAAAAAGGAAAAAAACAATCCTTAGCTCACAGGTCATATAAAAACACGCGATGGGCTGGGTTTACCTTGTGTGCTAAATTTGCCAATCCCTGCTCTATAGTAATAATGCCAATTTACATGTCACTTATGGCACATGCCTCAAAATTTTACACTCATACATTACATTTGGAATTTTAAATATATTTTTCTGCTGTGCTATTGGTGATGGATTTCATTCATCTGGGCATATACTCTGTTTGTTATTCTTAGGGTTATACAATTCTGGCCTTACTAGCTGTACCTTTACCGTTCTTGGTATCTTACTCCTTGATGTCTGGGTAGGGAGAAAGACACAGGAAGGTAAAAACTAAGTCCTTACATGCCTGTTCTGGCAAGACTGATGTTCTACTGATCATCACTGTTGATCTAGCTCATTGTCTATAAACTCTACAAGACTTAGTCATTTCTTTGACAAGTCTTGATCACTGAGGACTAATTCTCAAATGGTTCTCTTAGGGACTGGTGGTCCCCTGAGAACTTTGATATCCATCTGGAGGATTTACATAATTGTCCGCTGATGCTTGCACCCCCCTTTTCTATGCAATGGAGGTTCTGTGCAGCCTCCACACTCGTCAATCCTCTGTGGCTCCAATTCTGGAAAGCATGAAGGAAAAAAGATTTATCTTTTATACTTCTCGAGAACATAATTTTGGGAGGAGTGGTGTTATGGACTGAACTGTGGTCCCCAAAATTCATACACTGAATTCCTAACCTTCAATGTGACTGCATTTGGAGACAGGGCCTTTAAAGAGGTAATGAAAGCAAAATGAGCTCATAAGAGTGGGGCTTTAACCTATCATGACTAGTGTCCTTGTATGAAGAGGAAGGGACAGCAGAGATGTGCATGCACAGAAGAAAGCCATGTGAGGACACAGCAAGAAGGCAGGCATCTGCAAGCCAAGGAAGGAGACCTAAGGAGAAGCCAACCCTGCTGATACCTTGGCCTTGGACTTCCAGACTCCAGAAATGTGAGAAAATAAATTTTTGCTGTTTAAGCCACCGGTCTGTAGCATTTTGTTATGGCAGCCCAAGAATACTACGACAGGTAGCGCTCACTGCTTCATTTTCTGTCCATACTACCATCCCACACCCTCCCCAGTGTTCTTTGCACTGCTCTGGAAAACGTTACCAGTCCCACTAGTTAGGAAGACATAACATCATGGAGTAAGAATGTACCTCTCCCTTGAAGCAACTATCAAACGTTAAAACCAGTTATCTTGTGTGTCCTTCCCCTTATCTTCAAGGCAGTGTGTGTGTGCTGAGGTGTGGGCGTGGTTATTGAGAATTCACTCACAGCCTGTGAAGAAAGGAGATGCTGCACTTTCTCCAAAAGCTGTTTTACCTCCCCAGCCATTCTGCGTATTGACGAGGTTGTTGGCTCTGGTTGTGGTGGGAGTGCTCATTCTGCCAAAATGACATCTCTTGATAAAATCTCTGAAGCAGTGTCTCATAGCCCAACTTGAGGACTTATCCGGAATTATCATGAGGTATTTATATTCCTTGTTGTTTTCAGCGGCAGGACTGAGTCATTTTCCAAAACAACAGGGATGATCTTTCTCATCTACCATATCACCCTGTCTCACAAAATTCCTAGCATTTTCCTAGCAACATAGTAATAAATCTATCAAAATTACTGAGGGTTGCTTTGATATAAAACACATATGATAGAAATTATCTCTGTTGTCTGGTTAATCATTAATCAAAGCAACAAGGTAGAGTCCTTTGATAGCCAGATAAAATATCTAAGGTTAAGATATTTCAATGACTAAACTAAGCTGAGCAAATCTATCTCTTAATCATCTGGTAAAGATTTCTTGCCATCATCTGATTAGGAGACAGATTGTGTCATATTGCTGACTCAGTTCCATATCATTGTTCACTCCTCTGCCCTGGATCACTTCTTATTTTGCTGCCAGTCACCTCATGGATTTTCAAGACATCAATTTTTCCCTGAACAGCAGCCACAATAATGGTTTCAGAAAAGATGGAGTTAAGCAATGGAAGTGAGGGTAGAGAAAACTGTTTCTGTCTTTATCCACATGCTAAGCATGGACACAGCTAATTCCACACTATGCTGCCCAAACCAGGCCAAAACCTTTAGCAAACTTTACTGAAAACTTGGGTATAACAGGAGAGAATTACATTTCATAGATGCTTGAGCTCAGATACTAGATATGACTGATCTCATACTCACAAGGGTCCAACCCCTTACCTTGTGATCCTTCTTGGATGCTTCACAGTCTAGCTCTGAGCCTGCAAGTCGGCCATAGTCTCTAGAACAGGGGGAGAGAGAGAGAAAAAAAGAGAGAACATGAGTTCTAGTGCCTCCTCCCTACGGTGCTCTAGGCTGCAGTCACCTGCTCCAGGTCTGCTTTTGGGTCTTCATGTTGTATCCCAGATCCCTCACCTTCTGAGATGACTGGCTCTTGGGGTGCTTGTTACTTCCATTAAAAAAACAGCACTTCCTATGCTTGGCAGTTACCCTTGGCCTTGCCCTAGAATCCCCTTCAGGATTTTCTGTCATACCACAAATATCTACTATCAGCACGTTCATCAATATCTAGGAAATTTAGTCTACAATAACACTACTGAGACCAACAACTTTAATATATGGTTCTTGTTGGATGTCAGCAATCAAAGTCTGGTGTCTTTATGCATCTTCCACTAGCATGAAGTGAGATTATGTCCCAGAACTCTTACTATCATCTTCTGGTTTCCAATCCTATTTGTCTGTGGATAACTGCTTGAATGAGAAAACAAGCACGTGCACACACACACACACACACACACACACACACACACACACACACGCACACACACACACACACACGCACACACACACATTTTTTCAAAAGCAATTTTCAGGTAAAGTGCAATCTTAATCTATAATTTTGGGAAAAAAATTCCTAAAAGAAGTGATACCTAGAGATCAAACTTTACCACAAATAAGATAAATTTGATATTTTAACAGAATTAGACTCTTTTTTTCTCTTTGCTTTCCTTTTTACCACCAAAAGTTGATAGAAATGGACTTTTCAGAAAGAACTATTTGTCCTAAAGAGCAAATCCAAGCCCTCAACTTCTCATAACACTTGAAAGTTTGAGATTTCAATTTTTTCCATTAAGGTTTCAAAACTCTAATTCATAAGGGTACAATTTCAAAAGCCCTTATCCTTAGCGGTCTCTGTAAGAAGAAAGTTTCCCAAATGTAAGAACACTGAGTCCTAAGATGCAGACAGTAGATCAATCTCCACCTTCCACAGCAAACCCCAGGGAAGAGAGCCCTCCATTGGTAGCCTGGACAGAAGTAAGATCCCTTTCAGCTACAGCCAGATTCTTCTGCCACCCTCAATCTTCAAACTTAAGAGAAGTGGCCAGCACAGAGTGATCCAGCCCCAGCCTTCTAAATGTATTATAATTGTTAACCCTGTAGACCAGGCTTGCATAGAGAAATACGATCCAGTGCATGAAATATTTCTCTAACCATGACACCATCTCTTTAAAAAATAACTTAAATGCCAAAAACTGAGATATTTTAATGAAATGAGTCCAGGCAATTTTTTCCAAGCCTGTTCAGCCCAGCATCAAGCTCTGAGTCTGACAGCACCAAGCTACATGGTTCTCGAGGGACCTCAATGCCTGAGTGAGTCTCCCAAAGTGCCTCACCAACTCCCAGGGCAAGACTCAGGGCCAGGGGATGAGAGCTCCATTACTCCAAGTCTGCACAATCACACATTTTTTCCTTAAATCCTTGGTCTCAAGGGACTATCTTGCAAAAGGAAAAGCCAATTTACCATTAAACATTTAATAAAGAAAAGACAACAAAGAAAATCCTCTTTTCATCACACTGTATGCTCGAGACACCTTTCATGGTGAGAACTGCTAAACTGAAACCACAGATAAAGAGGTCTTAAATTTTTTCTTTATGGAAGTAAGGGATTTGTCCATTTTTTTCCCAGTAAGCATCTAATAAGTTTCCACTCTTCACCAGACACTAGGCAAGGCTCTGGGGCTACAGTCAGGAAAGAGCCTTGCTCTCTGCCAGCAGTGCACACTGCTCTGCAGGAAATGCACGTGTAGCTTCCTCCAGTATCGGGCGGAATAAAACACACATCAAATATAAAGCCCAAGCAAAATACCACAGGCACCCAGAGGTAATAATGATAACGATAATGATGCTAGAGGTAATGATAAAATATTACTAATATAATAGCTCCTTTTTTTTTTTTTTTTTGCTGTACACGGGCCTCTCACTGTTGTGGCCTCTCCCGTTGCAGAGCACAGGCTCCGGATGCGCAGGCTCAGCGGCCATGGCTCACGGGCCCAGCCGCTCCGCGGCATGTGGGATCTTCCCGGACCGGGGCACGAAACCGTGTGCCCTGCATTGGCAGGCAGACTCTCAACCACTGCGCCACCAGGGAAGCCCTAACAGCTCCATTTTTAAAGAACAGGTACTCTGCTAAGTGATTTATATACATTGTTGTAGAGTCTTCGTGACAGTTCTATGTGACGGGTACTATTTTTGCCTCCATTTCACAAATACGGAAACTGAGGCACGCAGAGGAAGGAAAGCCCAAGTGGGTTTCAAGCAGACGGGACAACTTCACAGAGGATATAAGCCATAGCCTAGGAGGATAAATGGGATTTAGATAGATGGAGTAGGAAGACGGGAGAGACGGAAGGCAGCTCAGGATGAGGAAAGAAAGAGTACATGAAGAACTAAGTTAAGCAAAATTAAAGGGATGGTTGTGCTGAAAATGGAAGGAGGGCAGCGTTAAAAGCGACATCCAGTATTTAAAACAGTTGGAACCGTACCACACACCCAGCAGACCCTCAGCAAATGCAATGTTGTGAGGTGAAGTAATGAATGCATTTCTCAGCACCAGCCTCACTTTCAGTTCTATGGGGCCGCGTTAAATGACACTTGCTTCTTGCCCGCGCTGCAGGCAATTTTATAATTATTTTTGATTTCGTAACCTGTTTCATAATTCCTTTCCTTTCTCCTATAAGCTGAAGGGAAATGCAATCACAGGTGAGCAACAGGCTAGGATACAAAACAAAAGTTTTAAATGTGAAAGAGGAGGGCTGGGCTTCCCTGGTGGCGCAGTGGTTGGGAGTCCGCCTGCTGATTCAGGGGATACGGGTTCGTGCCCCGGTCCGGGAGGATCCCACATGCCGCGGGGCGGCTGGGCCCATGAGCCATGGCCGCTGAGCCTGCGCATCTGGAGCCTGTGCTCCGCAACGGGAGAGGCCACAGCGGTGAGAGGCCACAGCGGTGAGAGGCCCGCGTACCGCAAAAATAAATAAATAAATAAAAAGTGAAATAGATAAAATGTAAAACACCATATAGGTACACATAGTAAGGTTAAAAAAAAAAAAAAATAAATAAATGTGAAAGAGGAAAAAAATCAACCTTGTCAGCACATTGGCAAAATTGAATGAAAGTTGGCATGCAGTGACAGGAAGAGAACATAGAGGGTAAATGAAAGACATAAAACATCCTTCCAGTGACAGGAGAAGTAAACTAATTTTTGGTGAACACCTACTTCATGCCAGCACTTTCCCTA
>NW_006777418.1:1431529-1434535 GCF_000442215.2 Lipotes vexillifer
TCCCTACATCGTCTCTCCAAACTCTACCTACAAGGCACTATGATTCCTATTTTACAGACGAGAACACTCATACTTACAAATGTGAAATTCTTACCTGAAATCACTGCAGTTAGCAATGACAGATTCCACTTACGAAACCTTGTTTACCTGATTCCCAATCCTATGTTCTTTCTACTATGATGTATTGTATCCACGAGAACTAACAGTCAATCAGGGTCTTATTTTAATGATCTCAATCTCTCTCTCTCCCTCTCCCCCCCCACCTAAATATATTATATAATATGATGTATTTGATAAATACTTTTTACTTACTCAAAACCATGAATAAATATTGAATCAGTCAAGCTTTATGATCCCGTAGCAAGTCTTCATGCATAAGTACTTGAGAAACAGTCATGAGAAAAACAGAGATATAAGAATGGCTCTATTTGCCAATGTGCTGGTATATTAAAAGTATGAAAACAACTGTAAACACTAATAATAATTAAATAATTTTAGTACTTTCAGTATTTTAAAAGGTTGTCTTTAACTTAAAGTGCCTAATCTTTCAAAAAACTGGAAAAGGTGTTTGATAGTGGGGAAAGAACCAAAGATCAAAGCTGAGAAATACAGAATTTCCTGACTGCATGCAAGCCTGCCTATGACCTTCCAACCACTGCCTTCTGAGCTGTCACTCTTCCTACAGATTCCAGTGATTAGCCAAAATGTTATTTTCAGAAGACAGAGAAAACTAAGACTTTATCTAAATAGAAAGCTTTGCCACTGTTTGATTTAAAATTTCACTCAAAAGCATTTAGAATTGGTTTCACTTTGTAACTGGAAAAGCAGCAAGAGTGTGATGCGATTGATTAAACCATATGAACAGAAATGATAGATTTGCGCCCTTCATCTGATACTAATCATGCCTTATGTCAGTGCAGGGCTGTGTAAATTTCAAAGCGGTTATATATATTTATCTTTGCAATGGATTTGGTCAACATTCCTCTGAAGTAAATAGTATAGGAAAAAGAATCAGCATTTTATGTTAAGAAAACTTGAGGCCTGGAGATACTAAGCAGCTTTCCTACAGTCTCAGAGTTTGGGAGAAGCTAGTAAGGACTGAACTTCTTGTCTCCATAAATCCTAGCCTGGTGTTTGTTCTGCTGCTCTAGTATCTCAGGACACAAGTAAATGCACTACAGATCCCACATTCCTCTTGGGGATTCTATAGTAATAGAGAGGATTAGGACCCTAGACTCTGATTCCTTAAAAAGTGCCAGGGGGTTCTTTCATCAGAAATTTGGGGAAACTCCAACCATTTGGTAAACATGGAGCAATATATTGCACAATAGTATTCTTTGGAAATTCAAGCCCACATTAATTGCAGTTAATATTTCTTTAATATTCCTAGAGATAGTGTAAACAATTGAATCAAAAGATGAGTTATTTCAGCTCATGGTTCCAGGGCAAATAATACAATATGATTAAAATGTTGTTTAAGAGTAATGTTTTAAAAAACAACATAGTGTGATCATAACTGCAATAGGTAGAGAAACAAGTCAAGAGAAAAGTATTATTCTGGGTGAATGGATTAACACTTTACTTACAGTGAGTATACATATAATTAAAAACACAGTTATCTTTAATTAAATACCATCAAGCAAGAGAAAAAAGTAGGAAAGATAGCTACGGAACTGTGAACTCTCCTAGAACTACACTTAAAAACTCCCGTTTCCACCCTTGGCACCTCTTGACTTGATTCTGTTGCTGACTGCCTAGATGTTTATTTGATAATGATGAAAATAAGGGAGTCATGAGTTGTGCATAATGGCTTCCCACAATTCACTCATTCAGCAAGTATTTGTTGAATTCTTACCACGTAGCAGGCCCTGTGCTAGAAGCTAGTTTTACAAGGTGATGCAAACTCAGGATCTTTTCTCCCAGGGTTTATAATCTAACGGGGGTTGTAGAAAAGTAAAGTGATAACAGGAAATAAAGGAGCTATGAGTACATAGGAAGGGAATCTACTCAAATCTGGGGGCTAGATTTCAAGTACCATTTAAACTTAGAACCGAAGATAAATAGGAGTTGGTCAGGTGAAGGGTGAGGGAGAGACTGCTCCGGGCAGAGGAGATATTTGTGCAACATCCTGTAAGTGAAACAGAGCCTGAATCTTTCATGGAACTAAAAGAAATTTAGTGTATGAACAGCAGTTTGCCAGGAGGAGAGCGGAATGAAAACAGGCTTAAAAGATAAGCAATGCTAGATCATTAGTATTCTGGACATAAGGACTGTAAGCAGTACAGAGAGATATGATCAGGTTTGCGTGTTTCAGACACATCACACTAGCTATTATATGAAGAATGATTTAAGGAAGGAATATCTGGAGTTTCACTAGGAAGATTTTTTTCATAGTTCAGGTGAGATATGGACTAGCATAGTAGCAGTGGGGATGGAGAGAAGTACGTATTTTCAAAAGAAACACCAGGACTTTGTGAAGGATTATACATAGGAGTAAGAGAAAGGTGGGGACCAAGGAGAATGTTTAACTTTCTGGCTTGAGTAACTGAGTCTGTGATTGTTCCATTTCCTATTTCTTGAGTAGGGAACATAGAAAAAAAGCATGTTTGAGGAAGCCGAGAGTGATTTGGAGGGACTCATGGTATATCCAAATAGAATATTCAGCAGGCAGCTTTATATATATATGAGTCTCTGAGCTGGAACCATACAATTAAGAGGCGTCACAAGAATTCTATGCTGCAACCTAAAAAGAGATAAGTTTCACCCTTTTAAAAACTGTTGATCAAATGGAAGATGCTGCAGTAGAAACATGGTTCTAAAATCTAAAAATAGGCCATCCCACTCCCAGATTAAACTCATCAACTAGAAAGGGGAAGTTTCGTCTGAAAAGCTGGACTTAATCAAAGGGCCCAGGCTGATGATGGAGGGAGAGCTGGTCCTGAGTATAGGGCATGGATCTCTCCTGACCCCATTTACCATGGCACTCTAGGTATGTCTCTAGGGAAA
>NW_006777418.1:1434545-1477872 GCF_000442215.2 Lipotes vexillifer
AGCTTGAAATGGAATTGTTGGTTATTAATAGCCGTAGAATGAAGATCCCAGGCCTACTTCGGCATAAGGCTCCTGAGAGTGAGTGTAATGCTAGGAAGAGTAAAGACAGTCATCAAATTACAAGAGAAGAGAAAAAAGAAGAAAGAAACAAAAAAGAACTACAAAAACAACCAGAAAACAGTTAACAAAATAGCAATAAGTACATACCTATCAGTAATTTATTTTTATTTTTATTTTTTCACATTTTTATTGGAATATAATTGCTTTACATTGTTGAGCTAGTTTCTGCTGTATAACAAAGTGAATCAGCTATACGTATACATATATCCCCATATCCCCTCCCTCTTGCGTCTCCCTCCCTCCCACCCTCCCTATCCCACCCCTCTAGTTGGTCACAAAGCACCGAGATGATCTCCCTGTGCTATGCGGCTGCTTCCCACGATCTATTTTACATTTGGTAGTGTATACATGTCAATGCCACTCTCTCACTTTGTCCCAGCTTACCCTTCCCTCTCCCCGTGTCCTCAAGCCCATTCTCTATGACTGCATCTTTATTCCTGTCCTGCCCCTACGTTCTTCAGAACCTGTTTTTTTAGATTCCATATATATGTATTAGCATACAGTATTTGTTTTTCTCGTTCTGACTTACTTCACTCTGTATGACAGACTCTAGGTCCATCCACCTCACTACAAATCACTCAATTTCATTTCTTTCTATGGCTGAGTAATATTCCATTGTATATATGTGCCACCTCTTCTTTATCCATTCATCTGTCGATGGACACCTAGGTTGCTTCCATGTCCTGGCTATTGGAAATAGTGCTGCAACGAACATTGTGGTACATGACTGCTTCTGAATTATGGTTTTTTCAGGGTATATGCCCATTAGGGGGATTGCTGGGTCATATGGTAGTTCTATTGTTAGTTGTTTAAGGAACCTCCCTACTGTTCTTCATAGTGGCTGAATCAATTTACATTCCCACCAGCAGTGCAGGAGGGTTCCCTTTTCTCCACACCCTCTCCAGCATTTATTGTTTGTAGACCTTTGGATGATGGCCATTCTGCCAGTGTGAGGTAATACCATGTTGTAGTTCTGACTTGCATTGTTCTAATGATCAGTGATGTTGAGCATCCTTTCACGTGTTTGTTGGAAATCTGTATATCTTCTTTGGAGAAATGTCTATTTAGGTCTTCTGCCCATTTTTGGATTGGGCTGCTTTTTTGATATTGAGCTGCATGAGTTGCTTGTATATTCTGGAGATTAACCCTTTGTCAGTTGCTTCGTTTGCAAATATTTTCTCCCATTCTGAGGGTTGTCTTTTCGTTTTGTTTATAGTTTCCTTTGCTGTGCAAAAGCTTTTAAGTTTCATTAGGTCCCATTTGTTTATTTTTGTTTTTATTTCCATTTCTCTAGAAGGTGGGTCTAAAAGGATCTTGCTGTGACTTATGTCAGAGTGTTCTGCCTATGTTTTCCTCTAAGAGTTCTATAGTGCCTGGCCTTACATTTAGGTTTTCAAATCATTTGGAGTTTATTTTTGTGTATGGTGTTAGGAAGTGTTCTAATTTCATTCTTTTACATGTAGCTGTCCAGTTTTCCCAGCACCACTTACTGAAGAGGCTGTCTTGTCGCCATTGTATATTCTTGCCTCCTTTATCAAAGATAAGATGACCATATGTGCGTGGGTTTATCTCTGGGCTTTCTATTCTGTTCCATTGACTATATTTCTGTTTTTGTGTCACTACCATACTGTGTTGATTACTGTAGCTTTGTAGTATAGTCTGAAGTCAGGGAGCCTGATTCCTCCAGCTCCGTTTTTCTTTCTCAAAATTGCTTTGGCTATTTGGGGTCTTTTGTATTTCCACACAAACTGTGAAATTTTTTGTTCTAGTTCTGTAAAACATGCCATTGGTAGTTTGATAGGGATTGCAATGAATATGTAGATTGCTTTGGGTAGTATAGTCATTTACACAATGTTGATTCTTCCAATCCAAGAACATGGAGTATCTCTCCATCTGTTTGTGTCATCTCCAATTTCTTTCATCAGTGTCTTATAATTTTCTGCATATAGGTCTTTTGTCTCCATAGGTAGGTTTATACCTAGGTATTTTATTCTTTTTGTTCCAGTGGTAAAGGGGAGTGTTTCCTTAATTCCTCTTTCAGATTTTTCATCATTAGTGTATAGGAATGCAAGAGATTTCTGTGCATTAATTCTGTATCCTGCTACTTTACCAAATTCATTGATTAGCTCTAGCACTTTTCTGGTAGCATCTTTAGGATTCTCTTTGTATAGTATCATGTCATCTGCAAACAGTGACAGTTTTACTTCTTCTTTTCCAATTTGGATTCCTTTTATTTCTCTTTTGTCTCTGATTGCTGTGGCTAAAACTTCCAAAACTATGTTGAATAATAGTGCTGAGAGTGGGCAACCTTATTTTGTTCCTGATCTTAGTGGAAATGGTTTCAGTTTTTCACCACTGAGAATGATATTGGCTGTGGGTATGTCATATATGGCCTTTATTATGTTGAGGTAAGTTCCCTCTATGCCTGCTTTCTGGAGGGTTTTTATCATAAATGGGTGTTGAACTTTGTCGAAGCTTTTTCTGCATTTGTTATCATATGGTTTTTATCCTTCAGTTTGTTAATATGGTGTATCACACTGATTGATTTGCGTATACTGAAGAATCCTTGCATTCCTGGGATAAACCCCACTTGATCATGGTGTATGATCCTTTTAAAGTGCTGTTGGATTCTGTTTGCTATTATTTTGTTGAGGATTTCTGCATCTATGTTCATCAGTGATGTTGGCCAGTAGTTTTCTTTTATTGTGACCTCTTTGGTTTTGGTATCAGGGGGATGGTGGCCTCGTAGAATGAGTTTGCAAGTATTCCTCCCTCTGCTATATTTTGGAAGAGCTTGAGAAGGATAGGCGTTAGCTCTTCTCTAAATGTTTGATAGAATTCGCCTGTGAAGCCATCCGCTCCTGGGCTTTTGTTTGCTGGAAGATTTTTAATCACAGTCTCAATTTCAGTGCTTGTGATTGGTCTGTTTATATTTTCTATTTCTTCCTGGTTCAATCTTGGAAGACTGTGCTTTCCTAAGAATTTGTCCATTTTTTCCAGATTGTCCATTTTATTGGCATATAGTTGCTTGTAATAATCTCTCATGATCCTTGTATTTCTGCAGTGTCAGTTACTTCTCCTTTTTCATTTCTAATTCTGTTGATTTGAGTCTTCTCCCTTTTTTTCTTGATGAGTCTGGCTAATGGTTTATCAATTTTGTTTAACTTCTCAAAGAACCAGCTTTTGGTTTTACTGATGTTTGCTATCGTTTCCTTCATTTCTTTTCCATTTATTTCTGACCTGATAGTAATGATTTCTTTCCTTCTGCTAATTTTGGGATTTTTTTTTTTTGTTCTTCTTTCTCTAATGGCTTTAGGTGTAAGGTTAGGTTGTTTATTTGAGATTTTTCTTGTTTCTTGAGGTAAGATTGTATTTCTATAAACTTCCCTCTTAGAACTTCTTTTGCTGCATCCCGTAGGTTTTGGGCCATTGTGTTTTCATCGTCACTTCTTTCTGGGTATTTTTTGATTTCCTCTTTGATTTCTTCAGTGATCTCTTGGTTATTTAGTAGCATACTGTTTACCCTCCATGTGTCTGTACTGTTTACTATTTTTTTCCTGTAATCGATATCTAGTCTCATAGCGCTGTGGTCAGAAGAGATACTTGATATGATTTCAGTGTTCTTAAATTTACCAAGGCTTGATTTGTGACCCAAGATATGATCTATTCTGGAGAATGGCCCATGAGCACTTGAGAAGAAAGTGTATTCTGTTGTTTTTGGATGGAATGTCCTATAAATATCAATTAAGTCCATCTTGTTTAATATGTCATTTAAAGCTTGTGTTTCCTTATTTATTTTCATTTTTGTTGATCTGTCCATTGGTGAAAGTGGGGTGTTAAAGTCCCCTGCTATTATTGTGTTACTGTCGATTTCCCCTTTTATGGCTGTTAGCATTTGGCTTATGTATTGAGGTGCTTCTATGTTGGGTCCACAAATATTTACAATTGCTATATCTTTTTCTTGGATTGATCCCTTGATCATTATGTAGTGTCCTTCCTTGTCTCTTGTAACATTCTTCATTTTAAAGTCTGTTTTTTCTGATGAGTATTGCTACTCCAGGTTTCTTTTGATTTCCATTTGCATGGAATATCTTTTTCCATCCCCTCACTTTCATTCTGTATGTGTCCCAAGGTCTGAAGTGAGTTTCTTGTAGACAGCATATATACAGGTCTTGTTTTTGTGTCCATTCAGTCAGTCTGTGTCTTTTGGTTGGAGCATTTAATCCAATGACGATTAAGGTAATTATTGATATGTATGTTCCTATTACCATTTTTATAATTGTTTTGGGTTTGTTTTTATAAGTCTTTTCTTTCTCTTGTGTTTCCTGCCTAGAGAAGTTTCTTTAACATTTGTTGTAAAGGTGGTTTGGTGGTGCTGAATTCTCTTAACTTTTGCTTGCCTGTAAAGGTTTTAATTTCCCCATCAAATCTGAATGAGATCCTTGCTTGGTAGAGTAATCCTGGTTGTAGGTTTTTCCCTTTCATCACTTTAAATATGTCCTGCTACACCCTTCTGGCTTGCAGAGTTTCTGCTGAGAAACCAGCTGTTAACCTTATGGGGATTCCCTTGTATGTTATTTGCTGCTTTTCCCTTGCTGCTTTTAATATTTTTTCTCTGTATTTAATTTTTGATAGCTTGATTAATATGTGTGTTGGCATGTTTCTCCTTGGATTTATCCTGTATGGGACTCTCTGTGCTTCCTGGACTTGCCTGACTATCTCCTTTCCTATATTAGGGAAGTTTTCAACTATAATCTCTTCAAATATTTTCTCAGTCCCTTTCTTTTTCTCTTCTTCTTCTGGGACCCCTATAATTTGAATGTTGGTGCGTTTAATGTTGTCCCAGAGGTCTCTGAGACTGTCCTCAATTCTTTTCATTCATTTTTCTCTGTTCTGTTCTGTGGTAGTTATTTCCACTATTTTATCTTCCAGGTCACTTATCCATTCTTCTGCCTCAGTTATTCTGCTATTGATTCCTTCTAGAGAATTTTTAATTTCATTTATTGTGTTGTTCATCATTGTTTGTTTGCTCCTTAGTTCTTCTAGGTCCTTGTTAAACGTTTCTTGAATTTTCTCCATTTTATTTCCAAGATTTTGCATCATTACTATCATTACTCTGAATTCTTTTTCAGGTACACTGCCTATTTCATTTGTTTGGTCTGGTGGGTTTTTACCTTGCTCCTTCATCTCCTGCATATTTCTCTGTCTTCTCATTTTGCTTAACTTATGGTGTTTGGGGTCTCCTTTTCACAGGCTGCCGGTTCGTAGTTCTCATTGTTTTTGGTGTCTGCCCCCAGTGGGTAAGGTTGGTTCAGTGGGTTGTGTCAGCTTCCTGGTGGAGGGGACTGGTGCCTGTGTTCTGGTGGATGAGGCTGGATCTTGTCTTTCTGGTGGGCAGGTCCACATCTGGTGGGGTGTTTTGGGGTGTCTGTGAACTTATTATGATTTTAGGCAGCCTCTCTGCTAATGGGTGGCATTGTGTTTCTGTCTTGCTAGTTGTTTGGCATGGGGTGTCTAGCACTGGAGCTTGCTGGTCGTTGAGTGGAGCGTTGAGACAGAAATCTCTGGGAGAGCTCTTGCCAATTGATATAACATGGGGCCGGGAGGTCTCTGGTGGTCCAAAGTCCTGAACTTGGCTCTCCCACTTCCGAGGCTCAGGCCTGGTTGGAGCACCAAGTCAGCCACAGGGGTCAGAAAGAAAGGGAGGAAAAAAAAATAATAATAAAAAAATAAAAATAAAATAAATTTATGAAAATAGAAAAAATTTTTTAAATATTAAAATGAAAATTTTAAAAAGTAATAAAATAAAAAAGAAGAGAGCAACCAAACCAATAAACAAATCCACCAATGATAACAAGTTCTAAAAACTAAACTAAGATAAACATATAGATCAGAAACTAGTCAGTCGCATACAGCAAACCCCAAGAGACAGTTGCTCTCACAGTCCACCGCCTCAATTTTGGGATGATTCGTTGTCTATTCAGGTATTCCACAGATGCAGGCACATCAGGTTGATTGTGGAGATTTAATCTACTGCTCCTGAGGCTGCACAGAGAAATTTCCCTTTCTCTTCTTTGTTCGCACAGGTCCTGGGGTTCAGCTTTGGATTTGGCCCCGCCTCTGCGTGTAGGCTGCCTTCTGACATTGGTTCTTTGCCCAGACAGGAGGGGGTTAAGGGAGCAGCTGATTAGAGGACTCTGATTCAGGCTGGGGGAAGGGAGGGGTATGGAATGCAGGGCAAGCCTGCGGCAGCAGAGGCTTCCGTGACTTTGCAACAGCCTGAGGCGCGCTATGTGTTCTCCTGGGTAAGTTGTCCCTGGATCACGGGACCCTGGCAGTGGCGGGCTGCACAGGCTCCCAGGAGGGGGTGTGTGGATACTGACCTGTGCTTGCACACAGGCTTCTTGGTGGCAGCAGCAGCCTTAGCGTTTCATGCCAGTCTCTGATGTCCGCACTGATAGCCACGGCTCGCACCCGTCTCTGAAGCTCGTTTCGGTGGTGCTCTGACTCCCTCTCCTCGCGCACCCTGAAACAATGGTCTCTTGACTCTGAGGCAGGTCCAGAGTTTTTCCCAGACTCCCTCCTGGCTAGCTGTGGCGCACTAGCCCCCTTCAGGCTGTGTTCACGCCGCCAGCCCCAGTCCTCTCCCTGGGATCTGACCTCCAGAGCCGGAGCCTCAGCTCCCAGCCCCCACCCACCCCAGCGGGCGAGCAGACAAGCCTCTCGGGCTGGTGAGTGCCGGTCGGCACCGATCCTCTGTGCGGGAATCTCCCCGCTTTGCCCTCCGCACCCGTGTTGCTGCGCTGTCCTCCGCGGCTCCCCGCGCCCCGGTTGCTGCGCTCTCCTCCGTGGCCCGGAAGCTTTCCCCCCGCCCATCCCCCGCTCCGCCAGCGAAGGGGCTTCCTAGTGTGTGGAAACCTTTCCTCCTTCACACCTCCCTCCCAGAGGTGCAGGTCCCGTCCCTATTCTTTTGTCTCTGTTTTTTCTTTTTTCTTTTGCCCTACCCGTTGCGGAGCACAGGCTCCGGACGCGCAGGCCCAGAGGCCATGGCTCACGGGCCCAGCCGCTCCGCGGCATGTGGGATCCTCCCGGACTGGGGCACGAACCCGTGTCCCCTGCATCTGCAGGCGGACTCTCAACCACTGCGCCACCAGGGAAGCCCCGTTCCTATTCTTTTGCCTCTGGCTTTTTCTTTTTTCTTTTGCCCTACCCAGGTACGTGCCTTTTGGGAAGTCTGAGGTCTTCTGCCAGCGTTCAGTAGGTGTTCTGTAGGAGTTGTTCCACACGTAGATGTATTTTTTATGTATTTGTGGGGAGGAAGGTGATCTCCATGTCTTATTCCTCCACCAACTTGAACGTCCTCCTCCAGTTATTACTTTAAATGTAAAATGACTAAATGCTTCAATCAAAAGACAGAGAATGACTGAATGGATTGAAAAATGTATATATGCTGCCACAAGAGACTAACTTCAGATCTAAAGACAAGCACAGACTGAAAGTGAAAAATGGAAAAAGGCACTCCATTCAAATGGAAATGAAAAGAAAGCTGGGATTGTAATACTAATATCAGAGAAAATAGACTTTAAAACAAAGACTGTAACAAGAGACAAAAACGGACATTATATAATGATAAAGTGATTGATCCAACAAGAAGTACAATTGTAAATATATATGTACCCAACATAGGAGCATCTAAATACATAAAACAAATGTTAACAAGCATAAAGGGAGAAATGGACAGTAACACAATAATAATAGGGGACTTTAACATCGCACTTATATCAATGAATAGTTCATCCAGACAGAAAACCAGTAACAAAACACTGTCCTTAAATGACACATTAGACCCAATGAACTTAACAGGCATATATATATATATATATATATGTAACATTCCATTCTAAAACAGCAGAATACACATTCTTTTCAAGTGCACATGGAACATTCTCCAGGATAGATCACATACTAGGCCACAAAAGCAGCCTTGGTAAATTTAAATTAAAATCATATCAAGCATCTTTTCCGACCACAATGCTATGAGACTAGAAATCAACCACCAGAAAAAAAAACTGCAAAAAACACACATACATGGAGGCTAAACAATATGCTACTAAACACCCAATGGGTCACTGAAGAAATCAAAGAAGGAATAAAAAAATACTTGAAGACAAATAAAAATGGAAACACAACAATCCAAAATCTATGGGACACAGCAAAAGCAGTTGTAAGAGGGAATTTTATAGCAATACAGCCTACCTCAGGAAATAAGAAAAATTGCAAATAAACAACCAAAACTTACACTTAATGGAAATAGGAAAAAAAGAACAAACAAAACCCAAAATTGGTAGAAGGAAAGACATTATAAAAATCAGAGCAGAAATAAATAAAACAGAGACTAAAAAAACAATATGAAAGATTAATGAAACTCAGAACTGGTTCTTTGAAAACGTAAACAAAATTGATAAACCTTTAGCCAGAGTCATTAAGAAAAAAAGAGAGAGGGCCCCAAACCATAAAATCAGAAATGAAAGAGGAGCTGTTACAACTGACATCACAGTAAAACAAAGGATCATAGGAGACTACTATGAACAACAAAACGCCAATAAATTGGACAACCTAGAAGAAACTCATAAATTTCTTGAAACATACAATCTCCCAAGACTGAATCAGAAAGAAATAGAGAATATGAACAGATCAGTTACCAGTAATGAAATTGAATCAGTAATCAAAAAACTCCCAATAAGCAAGATTCCAGACCAGAGGCTTCACAGATGAATTCTACCAAACATTTATTGAAGAATTAACACCTATCCTTCTCAAACTATTCCAAACAATTGAAAAGGAAGGAATGCTTCCAAACTCATTCCACAAGGCCAGCATCAGTCTGATGCCAAAGCCAAACAAGGACACCATAAAAAAGAATATTATAGGCCAACACCACTGATGAACATAGATGCAAAAATCCTCAACATAATATTAGCAAATCAAATTCAGCAATACAGTAAAAGGATCATACACTGTGATCAAGTGGGATTTATCCCAGAGTTGCAGGAATGGTTCAACATACACAAAGAAATCAATGTGATACCACATTAACAAACGGAAGAATAAAAATCATCATTATGATCATGTAACTATATCTTTGATTCAGGCATCTACTTTAGGGTGAACCCAAACTGAGCAGAACCCAGGAAGTCTTTAGCACATACTAGAATTTTAGATTTTTCTCTATGAAAATTACCTGGGAGGTATCTATTCTATGGTGCCAATAAGAAATATAATAATAATAATAATAATAATAATAATAGTAATAGTAATAATGACTAGAATTTTAAGAGGGAGTACTCTATGCCAAGCACTGAGCCACACGCCTTACATGGATTTGGTCCCAAGACAAACCATGTGAGATAAGAGCTATCATTACCCCTGTTTTACAGATGAGAGAAAACTGAGATTTAAAGTCCTGACACTATGTGTCCAAAGTTATGAAGTTAGCAAGTGTTAGAGCAATCTATATCCAGGCAAGTTTTATCCCTGTATCTTAGGCAAAGGGGTAAGATTAGCACCCATGTAAGAAACTGGATAAGTTTTTGGGGAACCTGGGAACAGTCACATAAGTAGGAGGCAAAGCCACTTTGACTGAGTGGGCAAGCCCGCAGAGAGGAAAGGAGTACCAGTTTCCAGTTGGCCACCCTGGCCTGCGTTAAGAGCAACACTCTTCCCAGGGAGTCTGTGTTTAACATAAAAATAAATAATCCAAATGTAAATTGCAATCCCCACAGTGTCTTCCTCCTTTTTTTCCTTTTGGGATATAAAAAGCATCTACAAACATATGCTCCTGCTGCCTTTTTCTTTGTGGCCCGTTCCACAAAGACAATTAAAAAAACGACAGCCCACCGTCTTTTTCAGAGCCTGCATCTCTGGTTTGTCACTTGGCAAAGGACAGAAATATTCCATGCGTGGTTGAAGGTGGTGCCAGGAGAAAGCATGGAAGATTTATTCTTTGGCTGCTCAGGTTACATATTAAAGAGGGACTAGGGTTCAAAAAGGAGCTTGCAGCTCTGCACATCAGAGGTGTCCACTTCCGCTCAGTGTTGAATTAAACTGAACCTTGTGTGGCCACAAGGGAGGAGTGTCACAGGTCACTTTTAGCAAGAGGGTCCCAAAGAGGGACCACTGTGCTTCCTCCCACACCACTTCCTGGCTCTTGGGCTAGCACCAATATAATTAGTATTAATTACAATGCTGTGGCACTTTGAATGTCAATTTCAGTCTGTGACTTAAAGAAAAGCAAAACCCCACACATTAAAGCAGTCAGAAGAATTTTTAATTTGGTAAAGGGGCGAGCCCCTCTTTGAGGTTCCAGATCTCTGCTGCAATTGCTATTACAGCAGGAAACAAGCAAATGAATGAATAAGAACCTGGGGTGTTTCCTTTCCTCCTTGGAAATCTTCATACCAAAAGAGTAGTTTTTGGATGCAGTTTAGGTACTGGGTCATACAGTGAATCCTTTTGGGTGGCTTTTTTGTGAATTCAGTATCATAACCTAAACAGACAGCAATATTACAATCTGAATACAAAAGAGTTTATGCCAGCTAGAGAGTCAGCATAGGGTTTCTGAATGTATGAATGACGTACCTGCAGCTTGCTGCCTCTCAGCAAATCTTCTGAATATGAACTCTTGAAGCCTAGGAAGAATTTCCCAGAGAACTAAATGACCTTTGCATATCTGAGAAGGAAAATGCTAATAACTGAACTGAACCTAACTGAATTAAATATTAAGTCTAACTGGTAGCAGTAAATTATATTCCAGTGTTTTCCAAAGATTAATGTATAATTTCATAACTATTTCTGCAGTGGACTCAAATAACCTTTAAAAAATATAGTAATCACAGTTTTCTTCCTGAAGCCACCTGCATTCCTCAGAAGAAAATGGTTTTTCTCCCCCTATTTCTGTTGTGAACAGCAGGGCACTCAATGAAAAAATGAAAAAAATGTGTCTGGATTTACGGGGGACAAAATGTAAAATTCACTCAGATACACTGTGTTGTTTCCTTACCATCTTCTCTATTCAGAATTCTTTAGTTAAGAAACAGAAGCTGTCACATTTGGCCAGGGCCCAGACTGTGTGAGATGAGTAAGGAAGGTGCTAGGGTGCAAAATTTAGGAAGGTTCTCCCTCTCAGAATTACACAATGCTTGACCCAGCCACAGTGGCCTACCTCACTACAGGATGGCTCAGTCAAACCAGAGTGGAGGCTTTTGCTCTGGCCTGTGACCACCAGCACACTGTACTGCACTTCATTCATTCATCTATTAATTCATTCAATAAATATTTGTTGAGCATCTGATACGTACCAGGTACCACTCTAGTTTTCAATGAACAAAATCAACAAAATTTCCTGCACTCACATTCCTGGCATGGAACACAAACAACAAAAAGCAAACATAATAAATAAGACATGGTACGGTATGTCAGAATGGGCTAAGTACTCTGGGTAAATAAAAAGAGAATGGATAAGGGAAACTGGAAGTGCCAGAAAGAGCTACAGTTTTAGATGGAGGTGTCTAGATTTATGAGGATCAGTGGACATCAGAGAAGACATTTAAGCAATTCCTTGAGGTAAATGTGGAATAAGCCAGGCAGATATTGGATGGGAAAGCATTCCAGACATCAGGAACAGTCTGTGCAAAGGCCCTGAGACAGGAATGTGCCTAATATGTTTAAAAAGCAGTGAAGAGGTAAGGAAATACACTCAGAGAGGTAAGAGAGTACAGGGGGTACTTGCTGTACATTTTAAGGACCATGGATTAGATTCTGAAAGAAATGAGGAGCCACTGTGAAATATCGAGATAATCTGTTCCAAGTTTAGCAGGACCATTATGGCTGTCTTGTTGATAATGACTATAGGAAGGGGCAAACATGTAAGCAGGGACACCAGTTAGGAGGGTATCATAATACACTAAGGCAAAGATGATGGTAGATTGGACCACCCTGGTGATGAAAACTAGGTGTATTCTTGATATATTTTAAAGGTAGAGCCATCAGAATTTCCTGAAGCATTGGATACAGGGTGAGACAGAGGGGAGTCAGAGGTGATTTTAAGATACTTGGTGTGAGCAAGGGATTATGCCATAACGGTCCGTAATTCAGTTATTGCTCAATATCTAGGAAACATATTTGCTAAAGTAATCATGTTTTTCAAAAGAAGCTCCCAAAACAAGCAAACAAAGCAGGCATAAACTCATGGCTACCACAACTGCATGCAAAACTTAGCTCAAATTTCTAATCTTGTTAGGGTGGTGAGAAATTCAGTCTCAGTCATTCCTGGGGCTCCCAGCTCCACTGGGGTTAGGCTGACGCCCCTAGGGTAGGGGCTTACACAGTCCAGGTCTTTCAGGGAGACCCCATTATCTTTAGATTCATGGTGGTCTTTATGATATGCTCATGCAGAAAAGTCAACATGGTCGAACCCTTTAAGATGTGTATTGAAGAGCATCTCTGGGGAGGCTAGAAGCTCATATAACTAAATGCATTAAGCTGTTTGTTTTTCTCAGGTCAGTCCTCTATTCTAGGCAGAGAAGTAGCAGGGTAGGGAGAGGAGGTGTGGGTCCCTGCAAACACAGTTTTTCCTGTGTTGGACAACTTATCCCTGCCCCAGGTTGACAGTTTCTGCCTCTACCTAAACTTACGCACTTCTCCATCTCCCTTGTATCGGTTTATATAAGTTATACTGCACAAACAAACAAACTCTTAAGGGGCTTACAACACAAAAGTTTATTTCTGCCCATGTTCAGCTGCAGACTGGAGATGGCTCTAATTCACAGCGTCTTCATTAGCGGATCCAGGTTGTTGGAGCTGCCTTTAACTGGCCTCATGGGAAATAGAGCAAGACCACATCATGAAATGACCCTTTCATTTTTGTCTGAAAGTTGCATACATCAATTCTGCTCAAAATGTATCATCCAAAACACATCACATGGCCAAGCTGATGGGTAGGGAGGTAAAAAGTACTCCCTGGGAGAAACATGGAAGAACTGGGGATAATAACATGACCTCCCATACTCCAGTTCCGGGGGCGTTTTACAGAAACAAAGTGTCAAGTTTCTCTCCTGGAGGTAAAGTAGCAACGAGAAAATCAAACCAGTTAGCATTTTTTCTTATTAACTCAGTTTGCTGTTTTAGCAAGCACTTTGTGGTTACATAGAGTTGAATGAGGAAATTTCGGAGAGTGGGGTCTATCAATTCTATAATATTGCCAGTCAGGCTCTGATCAAGTTTTTAACACATGTTAACTCATCTAACCCTTAGAAGATTCCATGAGGCAGATAATATTTTTACTCCCTCTCCCCGTTTTTATAGATATAAGAAGTTAGGCATAGAGATAAAGTCATGTTAAGAAAAAGCAAGTGATAAATTGTGGCTGCAGGATTAGGACTCTAGGTGTTTAGCTCCAGGATCTGAGCTCCTAACTACTGTTCTACAGTATTATTGAGAATTAGACCCAGTCACAGTATTTATTTAGGGCGCCCTAATAAGAGAATCAGTGACAACTATCCAGTTTCATTCTATATAATATCCTTCTATAAAAGTCTGGAAAAGGACTTTTTCCCCTCTGTGTTCCCTTTGAAACGCAAAGTCTTGCTGTACCATTTTCAGATTAAAGCCCAATTAAGGGAATAAAATACTTAAGCTATTGATCTTTCAGTAGGAAGGTTACAGCTATAATCATTTACTCCTAGGAACCAGTTATCTTTCCAGATGTTCCAGCTGTGACCTTTCATCCATCTATAGGGATTCCTAAGTCCATAGTCCAGGCCCTGACATGTCTTGCTGTATGCCAAGAATTACTACAAATTATTAAGGCTGTACATGCAGATTCCCACAGCAGAAATTTCTGCCAGTTGCCCACTTCCTTCCTTCTATCTCCCCTTCTTTTCCCTACATTTGGTAAGAATGAAAGCAACAATCCCAGCATGCATTGCCACCAGGGCTCCTTCTCCATCACCTTCCACTGTGCTGCAGCTGGGAAAGGGTACATTTTTCAGGATGAAACGCCACACTGCCATTTCTGTGTTTTTCCCCTTACTTCATACATATGCAAACACACAAATCCCAACATAAACACACAAAGACATGTATGCATGCATGCAGGCACGCACATGCATTCCTCCTGATCTTTTGTTTTCTAGAAGTTTCACTTTCTGAATGTTAAGTGCCAAGTTGCTGGACATAGTGCTAGGTAGGACTGCCTCAAGAAGCAGCATCCAAAACATAGAGAGATGACTGCCAATTCTATACATCGCATTTCTTATTAAGGAGTTTAAAATTTGAGTATTTAATTAAAATTGGCCAGTTTTAATTTCTTTAGAAAATACTTAGTGGAAACATAATAGAAAAGTGCTTTCTTCATTCCTCCACATCACAAATCATGGCAAGTTCTTCACAGAGAGCATCAGGGTCTTCTCTTGTTATTAAGCACCTCATGTTCTATCATTATGAAATAACAATATTCTGTAATTAAAATATCCTAAAACGAAAGGATTTTAAAGAAATGTTTCAGATCCATATGGAAAAAAAATTGAATCCCTACATCACAACTTTCACTAAAGTCAATTCTAGATGTATCAAGAGCTTAAATGTGAATGGCAAAACTTTAAAACTTTTAGGAAGAAATACAAAAGTATATCCCAGTGACTTAGGAGGTAGGGAATGATTTCTTCAGAAACAAAAAGCACAAACTATCAAGGAAAAGACTGATAAACTTGATTCATTAAAATTAAGAATTTTACTCATCCAATGATTCTATTAAAGAAGGCGAAAGACAAGCCAAAAACTGGGAAAAGATATTTGCAATATCCAGAACTGAGACAGGATTAACATATAAAATATACAAAGAAAAAGGGAACTTACTTTGATAAGTTAACCGCAGAAGCCCTCTGTGCGGTGGAGACACGGAGGCCAAGGTCATACGACGAAAAAGAAGTGAAGGGTGGAAGAGCTTTCCAGCAAGAAGACTGAGTTCAAAGAGCGATGTGGCTAGAAAGCAGAGGAGAGACGGTCGGAGAGGTAGACGACGGCCGGAACACGCAGGACGGTACAAAAAGGATCCAATTGAGGGTTTAATTGAGCGCAGCTGGCTGCTATGCGGAGCGCGCATGCGCGGCCGAGATTACTCTTGGGGAGACGTTGGAGCCTCTGTATTCTAATACTGTAGAGGAGCTTTCACAGACTCTGAGAGGCAGCCACAGGGACTTGGTTAAGGGCGTGACCTCTGTAGCCAGATTACCTGCGTTCCTTTCCTAGCTCTGTGCCTTATAAACTCTTTGACCTTGGGCAAATTGCTTAGGCTTTCTATGCCTCAGTCTCCCAATATGTGAAATGGGTAATGGTGCCCATTAGGTGTTCTTAATCTTTTCTATGCCTTGCACCCCTGGGCAGTCTGGTGAAGCCTATGGATCTCTTCTAAAAAAAATTTTTTTTCTTTTTTTTCTTTTTGGGGTACGCGGACCTCTCACTGCTGTGGTCTCTCCCGTTGCGGAGCACAGGCTCCGGACGCGCAGGCTCAGTGGCCATGGCTCACAGGCCCAGCCGCTCCGAGGCCTATGTGGGATCTTCCCGGACCGGGGCACGAACCCGTGTCCCCTGCATCGGCAGGCGGACTCTCAACCACTGCGACACCAGGGAAGCCCCCAAAATATATTTTTTTAATGCATAAAATAACATACCGTAGGATTCCAAAAGACACCAAATATATTTTTTAAATAGTTATCAACATATTTAAACAGATATAGTTGACAGAGTTGTATGTATTTATATACAGCTTTACTTACTAGATAATAAGAACTAAGGGGTATAGTACCTACCATAATATTGAGATTGTGATGAGTGAAAATAAAATTTCAAGTTATCTACAACAATTATAATGTGATACCAAAAAAACCCAACAATTTTTACAGGTCATAAAGTGACAGCCAATTCTACTGTGTGGTTTGGTGTCTACATTCCCAATTGAAAGATATATTAAATTTCAGTTAGAGGTTACTGAAATTAAAGATATATATATATTTAGATCTCTATATCTGTGTCTATCTAGATTTATCCATGTATCTATCGATCTGTCTACCTATCTATCTCCAAGTTGAAGGACTCTCTAAATTCTAACCACTTATCCCCTGGTCATCCATGGACCCTAGGATAAAAAGCCCTTGTCTTAGTCTGTCCTGTCTGCTCTAACTGAATTCCATATACTGGTTGGCTTACAAACAGCAGAAATTTATTTTTATTAAAGAGTTTCAAGTTTTCCAAAAGTAGAATGAGGGGCCATAAGCTCTCTGCTGGGATAAACTGTATTTCTTGACTTGCCTATAGTTCTTTATTTCATGAATATGAATAAGTTCCTCTAATCTCAGATAAAAGCAAATAATGAAACTGACGGTAACCCAATGCTTTAAAGCTTCTATCCTCAAATTCTATTCCTTTCAGAATTCTTTCAAGCTGTTAATTGGTGTTTTGGGTTGACTTCTTAGGAGCACCAGTAAGTGGTGGGGAAATGAGACAGGAAAGGGAAGAAAGAAAACGTGTGTTATAAAGTGGATTTCCACTGTGGGCAACTGGAGCTTGGTCCCACTGGGGCACTCTGAGAGATACTAAAAAACGTGCTTCCTGCCCAGAAGTTGTCTCACCCAAGGAGCAAGGAAGCTAGGGTACTGACTCTCCCTCATTCATCAGTGATTCAGGGCTGCTCCCAAGGGCTTTAAATCCCTAGCACTTCCTGCCTTCTTCTCACCTATGGATCAAGGGAAAGCACTCAGCTGCTTGTAGTTATGGGCATATACTGGAATTTTTGTATTTTGAGGGGATATGGGCAGGGCACTGATAGTGTCACTGCAATAGGTGCGACATTATAAACAGACATCTGGTTAAATAATTTTGGAATATATAAAAATGACAGCTAGGTTGCTTAGCTGCACATCTTTTCATGTCCTTTTATGTGTTAATATACATAGTGAATCTCTGAAAAAAGATTCAACTATTCCAACATACTTTACTCAAGAATTATTATTTTTCTCTTTTGTCACTGTATGTTCTTAATACCTAAATATAAAATGTAATTTAAAATGAAAAACACACTCAAAAATTTGGAAATTGAAATTCTCACTTCTCAAAAGAAGAAATCGTAATGGAAATTTGAATTTTTAGAAGTAAACAACAATGAAAACACTATATATTAATATTCATGGAATGTAGCTATACTTAGAAGGAAATTTACAGCATATAATATATACATATTTGAAAACAAAAAGTTTGAAAATTAATGAGATAAGCTTCCAACTCAAAAAAATAAGTTGGAAAAAATTAAAATGGTTAGTTTTTCTTCCTTATACATAAATTGTGAAATATTCACATCCTAGAAAAATTGATAACTCTGACGCTTAGTGTATCCTAGCTGCTGCCCACGTGGTCCTTGCCCTTAGGCTGTGTCCATCTGAAGGTATTAAGTACCACTCACGACAATAACATTTGCTTAGTATTTGACTGGTATATACTGTCTATCCTTTTGTTTTTTCTTTTTGTCATCGTATGTTTTTAGATGTCTTCTCTAAATAGAATGTAACTACTTTTTTTTTAATTTATTTTTAATTTTTATTATTTATTTTATTGGAGCCTAGTTGCTTTACATTGTTGTCAATTTCTGCTGTATAGCAAAGTGAATCAGCTATATGTATACATATATCCCCTCCTTTTTGGATTTCCTTCCCATTTAGGTCACAACACAGCACTGAGTAGAGTTCCCTGTGCTATACAGTTGGTTCTCATTGGTTATATAGTTTATACACAGTAGTGTATATATGTCAATCCCAATCTCCCAATCCATCCCACCCTCCCATCCCTCTTGGTATCCATACATTTGTCCTCTATGTCTGTGTCTCTACTTCTGCTTTGCAAATGAGTTTATCTGTACAATTTTTCTAGATTCCACATATATGTGTTAATACGTGATATTTGTTTTTCTCTTTCTGACTTGCTTCACTCTGTAGTGACAGTCTCTTGGTCCATCCACATCTCTGCAAATGGCACAATTTCATTCCTTTTTATGGCTGAGTAATATGCCATTGTATATATGTACCACATCTTCTTTACCCATTCCTCTGTTGATGGACACTTAGGTTGCTTCCATGTCCTGGCTATTGTAAATAGTGTGGCAATGAACATTGGGGTGCATGTGTTTTTTTGAATTATGGTTTTCTTCGGGTATATGCTCAGGAGTGGGATTGCTGGGTCATATGGTAGTTCTGTTTTTAGGTTTTTAAGGAATCTCCATACCGTTCTCCACAGTGGCTGTACCAATTTACATTCCCACCAACAGTGTAAGAGGGTTCCCTTTCTCCACACCCTCTCCAGCTTTAATTGTTTGTAGAATTTTTAATGATGGCCGTTCTGATGGGTGTGAGGTGATACCTCATTGTAGCTTTGATTTGCATTTCTCTAATAATTAGTGATGTTGCGCATCTTTTCATGTGTTTGTTGGCCATCTGTACGTCTTCTTTGGAGAAATATTTAGGTCTTTGGCCCATTTTTTGGATTGGGTTGTTTGTTTTTCTGATATTGAGCTGCATGAGCTGTTTGTATATTTTGCAGATTAATCCTTTGTCAGTTGCTTCATCTGCAAATATTTTCTCCCATTCTGAGGGTTGTCTTTTTGTCTTGTTTATGATCCTTTGCTGTGCAAAAGACTTTAACTTTAATTAGGTCCCACTTGTTTATTTTTGTTTTTATTTTCATTACTTTAGGATGTGGGTCAAAAAAGATCTTGCCACGATTTATGTCAGAGTGTTCTTCCTATGTTTTCCTCTAAGAGTTTTATAGTGTCTGGTCTTACATTTAGGTCTTTAATCCATTTGGAGTTTATTTTTGTGTATGGTGTCAGGAAGTGTTCTAATTACATTCTTTTACATGTAGCTGTCCAGTTTTCCCAGTACCACTTATTGAAGAGACTTTCTTTTCTCTATTGCATATTCTTTCCTACTTTGTCATAGATTAGGTGACTATAGCTGTGTGGGTTTATCTCTGGGCTTCCTATCCTGTTCTATTGAACTATGTTTCTGGTTTTGTGCCAGTACCATACTGTCTTGATTACTGTAGCTTTGTAGTATAATCTGAAGTCAGGAAGCCTGATTCTTCCAGCTCCATTTTTCTTTCTCAAGATTGCTTTGGCTATTCAGGGTCTTTTGTGTTTCCACGCAAATTGTAAAATTTTTTGTTCTAATTCTGTGAAAAATGCCACTGGCAATTTGATAGGGATTGCATTGAATCTGTAGATTGCTTTGGGTAGAATAATCATTTTGACAATATTGATTCTTCCAATCCAAGAACATGGTATATCTCTCCATCTGTTTGTGTCAGCTTTGATTTCTTTCATCAGTGTCTCATAGTTTTCTGAGTATATGTCTTTTGCCTCCTTAGGTAGGTTTATTCCTAGGTATTTTATTCTTTTTGTTGCAATGGTAAACGGGATTGCTTCCTTAATGTTTCTTTCTGATCTTTCGTTGTTAGTGTATAGGAATGCAAGAGATTTCTGTGCATTAATTTTGTATCCTGCAACTTTACCAAATTCATTGATTAGCTCTAGTAGTTTTCTGGTGGCATCTTTAGGATTTTCTATTTATAGTATCATGTCATCTGCAAACAGTGACATTTTTACTTCTTCTTTTCCAATTTGGATTCCTTTTATTTCTTTTTTTTCTCTGTTGCCATGTCTAGGACTTCCAAAATTATGTTGAATAATAGTGGCAAGAGTGGACATCCTTGTCTTGTTTCTGATCTTAGAGGAAACGCTTTCTGTTTTTCACCACTGAGAATGATGTTGGCTGTGGGTTTGTCATATATGGCCTTTATTATGTTGAGGTAGGTTCCCTCTATGCCCACTTTCTGGAGAGATTTTATGATAAATGGGTGTTGAACAGCGGTACTTTTTTAAAAAGCAAGCTGAGACTCTTTGTCTTTGAATTGGTAAGTTTAACCCATTGGCATTTATTGTGATTAATGGTATATTTGAATTTATTTCGTCCATATTACTTTGTAGTTTCTTTGAATAATGTTTTTTCTTAGGTCTCTTTCCTGTTTTCTACTGGTTTGAGTATTCCTCCCTCCCATCTACACCTGACTCATTTAGGGGTTATACAACCTGTAACTGTTTTTGAATATGTTAGTTTTTCTTGGACATATGTGGCCTTGCTGGGAAAAGCACTAGCTGGATTGTGTCCACAAAGCTTTACCAAGGACAAACTTCTTTTGGTCTGTCACTCCTAAGATGGCAGTTCTACAAGGGTGAATGTAGGAAACAATTAAACGATACAGGTCCCAACCATAGAAGGCTATGAAATCATAAAAGTAATATTTGGAAACAATGAGAATAATATCTGATGATTAGTTGTTATTTTGAGTAGAGGATAAACAGACTTGTTGAAAAGCCATTTGACTAAAGACTTTTTCTTGGATTTCTGAGTTTTTTATTTATTGCCTTACAAAAAATAATCCTATAATTGATTTGAATATTGGCATAGAAGAGAGAGGCTGTCGAGACTTTGGCCAAAAAAGTCCCTTAAAAGAGTGTGGATTTATATTTTTTAAACTCCTTGGGCTGTGTATGCATTCCACCTGAAAATACATGTCTTTTGCCTGTTCTAGAAATGTAGTCAATCATCGAATACTGAATATCATATTGAACCTTGCCAACAAGTATTTTCTTTTCTTTCCTTCTGAACTCTTATTAGATAATGTTGAACCTTCTCACCACATCCTCCATGGTGCTTAGAATCTCTTTCATTTGTTCCATTTTTTCAGATCTCTGAGCTACTGTCTGGAAAACTGCTCAGATCTCTCAATTGTACCAGTTCTCTCTGCCACCAGGTCCGATCTGCTAATTAGCCTGTAGATTGAGGTTTTAATTTAAATTGTTCTATTTTTCATTTTTGCAAATTCAAGTTTGATTTTTCTTTTCTTCACATATGCTTGTTTTTTTCACAGTGTCTTGTTATTTTCCAATGGGCTCTATCTATCCAAGTTTTGGGGACTATAAATCCTGCTGTTTATTGAGTCTGATAACTCTGACACACATGGATCTTTTTCAAACACATTTTTCAATTTTGACTGAGAATTAAACTTCAACAAAGTTTGTTTTCCAAATATGAATCCTTCATCTTTGCTTGTCGCTATATCTTTCCTGTGTGTGTGTGTGTGTGTGTGTGTGTGTGTGTGTGTGTGAGCATTCATGTGTTATGTGATTTCCTGTTAAGCGCCTCAAGGATATCATATTAAAAATAATTCATCCAGCTCTCTAAGTAGTTGTTACATGAGAGTTTCTCAATTGGCTTAGTTTGCCAAGTTACCAGAATTGGAAGTCAGATTAGACTATTGTCTTTGCATTTTTCAGTCAACTCTCTTAATATCAACAGGCATTACTTGGAGCCATTCTGTGGACACTTCAATTCTTTAACTTGGCCAGTAAAAATACTTGTTACAGCATAGTGGTTAAAAAAACAAGCTTTGGAGTCAGATTGTCCTAAATTGGAATCCTCGTTCTTTTATTCACTAGCTTGGTAACTGGCCGAGTTATTTAATCTTCCTGATCCTTGGCTTCTTTGTGTGAAGAAAAAAGAAAGATAAAAGACATACCTGATTGAACAGTAGAAATAATATGTATATAAAACACTTAGCATAACGCTTGGCACATAGTATAAATTCAAGAAATGTTAGCTCTTCTTCTCAACAGAGATGACTTTATGAGTCATCTTAAGCGTCTGTAAAGTGATAAGTCATCTTTGTTGCACTCTGAGCTAGGGTATATTCCAATTCAATTAAATTAAGCTAAAACTGATTGAGCACCTATTCCATACCACATATGGTGCAAAGTTCCTATTCAGGCTTTTCTACCAACTAACTGGCAAGTTATGCCACCTCCTATGGCCAGAATTTCCTTACAGTAAAGTTAAGATGATTTTTCAGGCCTCTTCTAACTCAAACATTTTATGATTCAATGTACTGTCACAAAAGTGTAATATTCACATTCTATTTACAATGGTCACAGCTATTTCATAAATGGATTTAGGAAGATATAAAAATCCACGTTGTTCCTTTTTGCATAAATTCCAAAGACTCAGGCTTGGAAGGAATTGGTGTCGAGAACACAGAGGAGAGGCTGGGGAGCAACTATGCAATTGAGTGATTGCAGAGTGTCCAGTGCAATCTGACAATGACATCCATTCAACGATTCCTATCCATCCTTTATCTCCAGGGAGGTATACTTCTTGTCAGTTTTTGCTTTTCAAGAAGGTATTGCTCAGATATTTATAAAAAGAATGAGATACGTTTGAATTGTCATGACTGAAAGAGCTCGGATCAACTGGCACTTCACTGTAACAGGAGTTAATTCAAAACAGACATTCATCACCTTTATCACTTTGCTCAAGAGAATTGCAAAGCTACAAAACAGGCTGGCAAAATCCCTACCCAAAGAATCAACTGTTCTGCAACCACTGAATTACTTGCTGATGTTTTATGCATTGAACACAGAAATATAATTCTACTTTCAATATCCCCTGGACTGAAATATGTATTATTTGATTTCAATGTAGCAAACCTAATCTAGAGGCTTCTGACAAGAAGACAAACCTCCTGCAGGTAGAGTTGTCTCTGGTTTCTTTGAAACATTTGTGTTCTTTTTACAGTTGTTATGTCTGCACAGCAGAATAATATTTGCTCTCATTCTATTCCCAAGAAAATTTTAAT
Source organism: Lipotes vexillifer (assembly GCF_000442215.2). Classification (NCBI taxonomy): domain Eukaryota; kingdom Metazoa; phylum Chordata; class Mammalia; order Artiodactyla; family Lipotidae; genus Lipotes; species Lipotes vexillifer. The sequence goes on from NW_006777418.1 coordinate 1,457,457, forward strand.
TGTTTTTTTAAGTCTTTCAAGGGAGAAAGTAATAATAATACAGGCAATCAAAACATGAAACAAGGTTCAATTTCACTATCATTCCTCAAGACTGCTCCCAGTGTAATGTGTACCAAGAGGGACTAATTTAGTAGATAAACTCAGCAACTATATTGTGTATTAGACACATCAAAACAACATTAGTTTGCAAATCACTCCTGAACCTTAATAAAATTGTCTTTAGTAACAGAACATAGACCTTATGGTGGCTTCTTAGAAGAGTATGATTTTTGTCTATCCAGATTAAAATATTTCCCTAGTTAGTTGTCAGAGAGAATTAATTTATAATGAGTGTTATATAAAAAAAGGTTGAAATAGCTCCTTAGAGAGGACTATTTTATGGATTTGTAACGAGCTCAACAATTCAAGGCCTTTGCTAGTGCATCAGATTTATAATAAAAGCCAAGAGACAGCCTTTTGGTTCCCAGTATTTCTCAGCTTTGATTGGAAACATATTTCTATGTAGGATTCATTTAACTTCTGCTAGCACTTTTGTTCCTTTCTAAATCAGGGCTACACACAAATTTCATTTTTCTGTGTAAGTTTTCAATTCTGTATTTAGCAATGACCAAATTAAACAAGCACAAATCCCTAGTCAGCTACACAAGTGAATCAAAATAGGCAGACTTACCATCAACCCCAGGGTCACATGGTCCCATTCCAAATTTCTGTTCACCTAAGTATGTGTATGTGTATGTGTGTCTTGGGGGTGTGAAGACAGGAGATAGAAGTATTTCAAGCAGATATAATGACAAACATAAAGGTTTTGGATGCAAAGAAACTAATGGTGTACTTTTAAAAATTGAAAAATATTAACTAAAGTAGAGTAAGGCGAAATACAATTTGGTAAAGGGGTAAAGCAAAGCTGGAAGAAGTAAATTTGTGCCAGACTCTGGAGATGTTATATATATATATCTAATTTTAGCAAATGGCTATCTATTTCTGCTAAGGATTGAGGGATAACTATTCTCAGTCACATTTTTGTGGTCATTTCCTCTATGAATTATGAAGTATTCATATTCCAGAAAAGTTGATGAGGACCTCTGATGTTTCCGCTATCCTAGCTGCTGCTTCCAATGCTCTCTGGCCTGGGGCTTCCCTCCATCTGAAAGCCAGCAGCATCTCTCCATCCATTATGAGCACTGCAGAGACAACCACCTTTTGCATGGATTCCAAAATGCAGGGCTCAGGGGCTAGCATCCCAGAACATATGTGTATCTGAGGTCCTGCCACCCACTATGGCGTAAATATAAGCAGAGTCCTGGTGCCTGCCACTCATGAAACCCACAACTCACCTGTATTTCCAGTTTCACAGGAACCAAGAATTGGTTCTCCCTCTAGGATTGGGTCACATGCCTTTTCTTCTCAAAGTACCCTTTTCTATACTCTCTTAGGCCTTCTAAACAAAGGCATTCAAAGATATCTTTAGTGATATTCTGGAAAAACAAAGGAATTATTAATCTCCACTATTACTAGGGCAAGAAGTCCAAAAGACAGATGCTTGGTTGTCCTTCCAGAATACAAATGGAAGGAATGTTTAGCTTTTCATTCTTTGAGTCTCCTACAGGAGACTTAACATAAGACAATAAGGTGATATCTAAATGAACTTTTGTGCCACATAGACCATGTTAAGGAGTTTGGACTTTATCTTTACGCCTATTCTCAGTTGCCTACTGTCAAATGTGGTGAGAGGAAGGAGCAAAATCCTTGGCACTAGATCCATCTTTTCCAGGGTCATATATAAGGGCTTCCAGAAAACTCCATTTGGAAGGTAAAGGATGGTCCAAAGTAATGACAAATGGAAATGAGAGCAAGGAGCCTACATCAGGACCCAAGGCAAAGGAGAAGCAGGATCCAACAGAGGAGGACCAAGCACAGAAAGAAGGGATATGGGGGAAAGGCAACGAGAGGGCAGGTAGACAAGGAGTAGGGAAGAAAAAGGGAGAGTTCCAACCCTTTAAGCTGATGAAGATGCTGGATAAGTTACTTAGGAATAAACAGGCGTTACCTTTCTAACCCAGGTTAGTAAAGACAGAATCCCACCACTTTAGCGCTCCACCCCATGGTGGGCAAGACCTGGCAGCTCTTTCTATACTTTCTGCTTCAAGCCAAGGATGTTTCTCACATCTAGGAGAGATGCTGAACCTACCTATGTCAAGTGGGGATAATAAGCTTTCACCACAGCACACTCATAAAAATAAGAGATAAGGCATGGAAGCAACCTAAACGTCCATCCACAGATAAATGGATAAGGAAGATGTGATACATATATATATATGTATTTATATATAATGGAATATTAGCCATAAAAATAATGAAATAATGCCATTTGTAGCAACATGAACGGACCTAGAGATTATCATACTAAGTGATGTAAATCAGACAAAGACAAATATCATATGTGTGGAATCTAAAATATGATACAAATGAACTTATTTACAAAACTGAAACACACTCACAAACATAGAAAACGAACCTATGGTTACCAAAGGGGAAAGGGGGAGGGAGGGATAAATTAGGAGTTTGGAATTAACAGATACACACTACTATATATAAAATAGATAAATAACAAGGTTCTACTGCATAGCACGGGAACTATATTCAATGTCTAGTAATAAACTATAGTTGAAAACAATATGAAAAAGAATACATATATATGTATAGCTGACTCACTTTGCTGTACACCAGAAACTGACACAACATTGTAAATCAACTATACTTCAATAAAAGAAGAGATACTGTGTCTAAACTGCCTAGTAGGCATTTAATAAATGATAATCTTATTTTTGCTTTGTCAGCAACTCTCAAAACCCTGAATACATACACACAGGACCACCTCCAATTGCCACATAAAACACAATTGTCTTTTTCTTGTTTTCTTTATTGTTTTAATAACATGCTCTTCATTTAAAGAGATTGGTCAGTAATATATTTCTTCACGTTGAATACACTTTTGCTACCAACTTCCATTATGGAGGGCAGGTGTTTCCAGACCCCCACGTTAGCTGCACGAAAATTTTGCGTCCAGCTAACCGGAGCATCCAGTTCCACATTCCACACCAGCATGATGAACGATCTGGGGATTTTAAACTCTTCCATGAATGAGTCATGAGTAGATTAAAAAAATAAACTGAGTGTACTGAATTTACTTCCCTTGACACTCAATTCAGTGATCTCCTGTGTGCTTTCTTCTGACCATTTATCTTTTTCAGGGACCAAGAGTTTTCTTGTCTGAGATAATCCTAGTGAAATTAACCAAAGAAGCTTGGAAACAAATTAGCGGAGGGGTGTGTTTCCAATGCCTGCCTCTGTGTGTGTGTCATATGACCTCAGTGTGTGCCTTGGCCAGAAAGTGGTTCTCCACCTAGTTTCAGGAGCTGCTGGACCTTGTCACTTTTTAAAAAATATATTTTTTATTTATTTTATTTATTTATTTTTGGGTGCGTCAGGTCTTAGTTGTGGCATGTGGGATCTTCGTTGCAGCGTGTGGGCTCTTCCTTGTGGTGCGTGGGTTTCTCTAGTTGTGGCGCGTGGGCTCCAGAGGGCATAGGCTCTGTAGTTTGTGGCCCGTGAACTCTCTAGTTGATGTGCATGGGCTCAGTAGTTGCAGTGTGCGGGCTTAGTTGCCCCGCGGCATACGGAATCTTAGTTCCCCTACCAGGGATTGAATCCGCATCCCCTGCACTGGAAGGCAGATTCTTAACCGCTGGACCACCAGAGAAGTCACCCGTGTCACTTTTAAAGAGTGACTGACCTTTCCTTGCTTTTGTCAACTGCATATTGAGAAAGAACAGAAGTATTTGTTTGGAAGTCCCTCATGTGATCAATAAATAAACACTGTGAATGTTAGTTACAGACACAGAAGCCCTGACAGGAACAATCAGTGACATCTCCCCTGACCACCCTTCCTTAGGCGCCCATGGAAGCTTTCACCTCTTTTCACGGCACTTTCAAAGTTGCAACTTTTTTAATGAAAAAATTTTTTTTTCATTTTTTCTGTGAAATGTGTCATACATACAAAAAGAATATATGATGAAAGTACATTTTAAAGGCTAATAATAAGGTGGACATCCTTGAAGTTCACCAGCCAGGATGAAGCAAAAGACCATCGTCATGAACACTACAGTCCCCTGGGTGTCCTGAATGAATGAATCCTCCTCTCTGTCCTTAACAGATGTGAACACTGCCTTGAATTTGTTGTTAATCATTCTTGCTTTATTTTTTTTTTTTAAGGATTGTACATATTAAGGTTCTCTCGGGAAACAGAAACAATAGGATGTATATAAATATGGAAAACAATTTATTATAAGGAATTGGCTCATGTGAGTTGGATGCTGGCAAGTCACGAGATCCGCAGGATGAGTCGGTGAGCTGGAGAGCGTTGGTGGAGTTCTAGTCCAAGGCTGAAGGCCTGAGACCCAGGAGAGCTTTCCTGTCTGAAAGCCAGCAGGCTTGAGACCCAATGTTTCAGTTTGAGTTTGAAGGCAGGAAAAAAGCAAGTATCTCAGTTCAAAGGTCATCAAACAGATAGAATTCCCTCTTACTAGAGGGACAGTCAGCTTTTTTGCTCTAGTCAGGCCTTCAACTGACTGGATGAGGCCCACCCACATCCAGCGGGAAGAGAAATCTGCTTTACTCAGTCTCTTGATTTAAAGGTTAATCTCATCCAACAACATCCTCACAGAAACAGCCAGAATAATGTTTGACCAAAACTCTGGGCACCTCGTGGCCCAGTCATTTTGACACATAAAATCAGCCACCACAATGGATATACCACATATGAATGTATACCTAAATAGTATGCCTTTAATTTTGCCTCATTTAAAACCTTACATGAATGGAATAATTCCACATGCATTTTTCTGTGGTTTTCTTTTACTAAACATCATGTTTGTTCGTAGTTGATTCACGTTTATTCCTGTTTTTTCCCCACTATTTTATATTCTACTGTCTGACAAACTACAATTTATTTACCCATTCTGCTCTTGATGGATATTTGAATTGTCTGCAGTTTTGTACAATTTAAAAATAGCTTCCAGGACTATTCTTATGCATGTTTCCTGTTGCTTTTGGTGATGCTATTCAAATCTATTCTATACCTATAGTAGTTAAGATATAGGCCAGCAGTTATGATATAGTAAAGGCCCAACAAGTCTGTGACTTAAACAAGGTACAAGTATTTCTCTCTCCCAAAACAGTCCGAGCATAAGCAATCCTGGACTGATATGATAGATAACTATTATGCCTACCCAACTATGCCAATGGACACCTCTCACTATACATAACACAACCTTTTCTCCCCAAGGACAACAATCCATCCCTGAAATCCCCTCCAGAAGTGTAGAATTGCTGGGAGATGCCCTGTTCACTCCATCAGGTCTGGCAGGAACTCCTTTGTCCTTCGTCCTGTGGCTCTCCCATTAAGAAGGAGCTGTCCTACCTCTTACCTGTCCTGTGGCACACTGAAGTGGCTATTAGAATGTGTGCCTCCTCGGTGACCGATAGTATTACCGGCATTTCCTGCTTCTCCAGACTTGGGGCTTGGGACTGCTTTAAGGAGTCAACAGGCACACATTTTTCAGGCTAGGCTTGTGGGTTCTTTGGCAAAACTCCCTTAGGCTTCTTAGGTTGCTTGCTTCTGGTCAGTTCCATGTTGGAGTTACTACAGCCAAAGACCTTATGTAAAACAGAGCTCTTCAAGCAGTGCACTGGGCATACTGTTTAGCCACAAATAGGTTACATACAAATACATCCAAGATATTGTTCCCTTTGGGCTCTGCTTGGGATGATCAGAGCATGCAGTCTGGTCACCACTGGCGATGAGTAGCTTCACTGATGTACCCCTATGGGCTATACAAATATTATATTATATTTTGAGTGCATGAGTGAATACGGTTGGAAAGCACTAATCTTAGCAGTTTTTCAGTTCTGGACTTTTATTAATGATCTCCGTGCTCTGCCAGCCCCGCTCTGCTTCAACTTATTGGCGGCCACCTTGAAGTCATTCAAAATAAAGGAACTGAGAAGGAAGGCTGTGTCAGCAGCCTTGAAAAACCTGCCAAAGAATCTGAGGAGACAGATTTACCAAGTGATTTGCGCAGGCCCCCAGATTTCCAGCCTGCCCTGTCTGCATTCTCAGAGTCTGTATTCTGAGTAGTGCGCCTTCCAAGCAAATGTCACCTAGATTCTGTTCCTGTAGCTCCACTTCCAGGGACTAAGTTTGTATTTGTTATGATGTAGATGTTGTACTGATTTAAGCCAGACAGGAGTTTACTTCCCTCTCAAACGGCAGTTATCACAAAAGCAATGCAAGGTGTTTATAGTGTCCAGGGCCCACACTCCTTGCTGCTCTTCCCCTCAACACATGGCCTCCATCTCCCGGTCCATCGCTAGCTCTTACCTTCATATTTCCATTCCAGCCAGTTTCCTTCTAAGAACATGATCCAGACAGTGTAGTTACCACTTTCACACTTTTTCCTTTAGCAAGAACTTGGTCACACAACCGCACCTGGGTGTCAGGGAAGTTGGGAAACATGGTCTTTATTCTGGATGCTAAGTAAGTATTTAAAGGAAGGGAAATAACCCCAGATACTGAGGGAAAGTAGCTGTCTCTGCTGTAATCCTTATGATTTTTCTCTGATCTAGCAATTACTGAGTATGCTGTTAAAAATCTCCTTTTAGGGCTTCCCTGGTGGCGCAGTGGTTGGGAGTCCGCCTGCCGATGCAGGGGACACAGGTTCGTGCCCCGGTCCGGGAAGATCCCACATGCCACGGAGCGGCTGGGCCCGTGAGCCATGGCCGCTGAGCCCTGTGCGTCCGGAGCCTGTGCTCCGCAACTGGAGAGGCCACAACAGTGAGAGGCCCGCGTACCACAAACAAAACAAAACAAAACAAAACAAAACTCCTTTTAAGCTAGTGGATTTGTCAGTTTCTCCTTGGATTCCCGTTAAGTTTTGCTGTAAGCTATAATATTAGGAATATACAAAGTTAAACATGTATCTTTCTGGTGAAATTAACCATTTACCAATACGCTGTGATCTTCTTTATCTCTTATAATAACTTGTCAAATTCTGTTTTGTCTAAAATTAACTTTTTTACCCCTCCTTCTTGTGGTTTGTATTTGCTTTATATATCTTTTTCTATCATTTTACTTTCAATCATTTTAAGTTCTTTTATTTCTTATAAATATTTCTTATAAACAGCATACAGCATATTTTATTGATATTCAGTCAACTTCTTAGTTCTCTATTACAGTAACTTATTCTTCTAGTGCTCTGTGAGCATTTGCATTGTTTCTAGACTTTTGTTGTTACAAATAGAGTTGCAATTTTTAGCCACTTGCTGATATCAACTTGTATATTTTTTGGCATACCTTTGGGATAGATTCTTAGAAATACGGCCCATGTGTACAAGGGTAAACGTATATGTAACTTTACTAGATAGCCTCCTCCATGGGAGTTGGAGCATTTTGTAAGACCATCAGTAGTAAATGAGAATGTCTTTCTTCGGTATTTTTACCAGTTTGGTAGCTGCAAAGTATTATTTCAGCGTATTTTTATTATGACTGAGGTTTATCATCTTGTCCTATGTTAAACAGTCGTTTTCATTAATTTTCTCTGTGGACTGTCAGCGATGCCTTAAATTATGGTTTTGGTCTCCAGCCCCTTGGTCTTCACACTTAAAGTCAAGCCCCCTTGGTTTTCACACTTAAATCCAAGCCCCAGTATCAGGTGATTGAAGGCTGTAGTAATGGAGTCTCAGAGGAGCCTGTTTTCATTTCATTTCATTTGCTCCACCCAGAGCTGGGGATGAGACTGAAATGATCTCATCTGTGGGATGGAGTTTGGCGGGTTCACTCCTGTGTGATTACTCCTTAGGGTCCACCCTCAGTAGGGTTTCTGACCTGATCTTTCTTCCTTAGCTCCTGGTTTGTTTCCTGTCCCCCTCTCACACGTGGCCTGTTGAAAACGAGCATCAAGGACTCCAAGGATGCAGACCTTCATGCCCATTATAGCTTATTCTACAAAATTACACCATTTTTATATCAAGTCTACCACATTTTTTTCCTCTTTATCTGCCACTCAGTTGTAGTTTTTAAAAAAGTGTTTGAAAAACAATTTTATCCATCATTTTGAAGTCTTCTGAGTTGAATTCTCACAAATATACAAATGAATATTTGAGTGACATCTATTCCTTTTGTTATGTGATCAGGTTCACGAAGACTGGAGCCACGGCTTCTCTGTTCACCAATGGTCTCCCAGGGGCCAACACAGGACTAGACTAGTGGATGTTCCACAATAATTTTTGAATGTATGTGAATGAATATGAGCATCGTAAAGACTTTGGAGGTGAATGGGACAGTGGAGACCCTAGGGGTGGCATCCAGAGGCGAATTCAAATGCTGGGAACGCAGCTGAGACAGGTCGGCAGCTCTGGAGTGGGGCATTTGTGCCAAGGATCAGTACTAAACTGATGTGGTGGCTGATGCGGGAATTTGTAAGCAACAGAGATAGATTGAAAAAGTGAATTAGCCACTGTTACTGACTAGAAATAAAACAGTAAAGTTATTCCCATTGCCTATTTATTTATGAACTGGAGACAACGTGACAAGGAAGGAAATCAGAATCAGGCATTGTTGAGGGACAGAAGGGACATTGAAAGAACCACCTCATGAGTGGCCGAACAAGAGGAAATCCAAGAGACCAATGGCCTGCTTCCTGCCAAGGTGGAATAATGAGGGCTGGATCTACAGTCCTCCATCACACACTCTTAAAGAAATAGAAAACCAGAAAAACATATGAAAAAATGTTTTTCAGGCAACAGACAACAGACAATGCAGGGCAGTGAGTGGCCTCTGAGAAAGGGGACACAATAAGGAGAGAGCTCTGCTGTTGCCCAGCTCACTGCCTGGAAAGCGTTTCCAGGCCCCAGTGCAGGAAAGGGAAACCCAGGCAAGTCCTCCAGGTCTCCCTGAGTTGGGGAGATGCAGGTGGGAGCTTTTGAAAGCCCAGGCAGCTAGACCAGAGAGAAGTGCACAGAGCAGGCACTCTGGAGGTCTGCATACTAACCAGCTCTTACATGTGAAGAAACTAGCTGAGGCCAGGGAAGGAGCTACGGGAAAAGGAGCAGCTGGAGCCATCCCTGGAGCTCACACAGGCCTGGGATAGCTCCTGTTCCTGCCCGGAAGCAGACAAACCCAGTAGCCCGTGGAATGCTGGGCAGAGTACTCAACAGGATATCACCTTCTGAGCGGGGCAGCATCAGCCCTACAATAAGGCTCCTCCAATCCCACTTTACAGAGCTTGTAGAAAGAAGCCCTCAAAAAGATCCAAGAATTTCCAAGTAATCTATCTGGATGCTAGCACAAAGTTCACGGGTATTTTTTAAACTGAAAGAAAACCCAGCACCCAGTAAGGAGAAATTCAAGACATCTGGCATCCAATCAAAAATTATCAGACATACAAAGAAGCAGGAAAATATGATGCACAATGAGTAGAAAAATCAACTTATCAAAACTGACTCCTAAGTAACAAAGATGATAGAATTAGTACCAATTACATTAAAATAGTTATTATGACTATAACTTACATGTTCAAGAAAGTAGAGGAAAACATAAGCATGGTAAGGAGAGCTATGGACGATATTTTTAAAAGACCCAGATTGAACTTCTAGGTATGAACAACACGAAGTCTGAGATGAAAAATACACAGGATGAAGTTAAAATATCCTAGACACTAAAGAAGAAAATATCAGTGATTTTAAAGATACAGCAATAGAAACTATCCAAAATGAAACACAAAGAAGAAAATATCTGAAAAATAATGAACACCAGTTATAGAACAACTTTATATATAGCTAATATATGTGTAATTTTAATGGAACTTTTCTATATCTTGATTTTGGTTGTAGTTATATGACTTTATGTGTTTTCAAAACTTGCCAACTGGGGACTTCCCTGGTGGTGCAGTGGTTAAGAATCCACCTGCCAATGCAGGGGACACAGGTTCGATCCCTGGTCCAGGGAGATCCCACATGCTGCGGAGCAACAAAGTCCGTGCGCCACAACTACTGAGCCTGTGCTCTAGAGCCCACGACCCACAACTAGTGAGCCCACGTGCCACAACTACTGAAGCCCGCACGCCTAGAGCCCGTGCTCTGCAACAAGAGAAGCCACTGCAATGAGAAGCCCACGCACCACAACGAAAAGTAGCCCCCGCTCACTGCAACTAGAGAAAGCCCACGCGCAGCAACGAAGACCCAACACAGCCAAAAATTAATTAATTAATTAAAAACAAAAAAATCTTGCCAACTGTACACTAAAATTAGGGTGGTTTTATGGTATGTAAATGACATCTTAATTTTTAAAAAAACCTGGGGGGAAAAGTGACCAGTATCAAGAAATTGGACCAATCTGAACTTCTGTTAACGTAATCTAGGGGGCGTTTGTGCACTTGGTACATCCTCCTGCATGTTCAGTGTTCAATGTTCACTACCTCAAGGGCAGAAAGACCAAAGTTCCCTATCCTGACTCTACCCTTATTAATAGTAGAAACTTAGTCACATTACTTAACCTCTCTGGGACCCAGTTTATTAATCTTGAAAATGGGGATAACATTGATTCACTCACTCATGCATTTAGTCCTGCATTGAACAATTGCAGTGCTTATTGGGTGCTGACAACATGCCAGGTACTGTGCTAGACACTGAACAAAAGGGATGCACTGTTTGCCTTCAAGGTGCTTGATCACAAAATCACAGAATAAATGACAGCATCAAAAATACTCAGAAATCATCTGGTCCCAAATCAGGAAATCGATGTCTTGAGAGTGAAAATAATTTACTGAAGGCTTTTGAGTTCGTTGGCGGCAGAGCTGTGAGTACAACCCAAGTCTCCTTATGTAAAAATGCAGACCTATTGTTAAAAATATGGCTGATGACAGAAAGTTCTACTTTGTTTCTTTTTCCCCTAGAAAAAGGTATTTCCTCTTTAATCTTGAGATGGAGATTTTAAATCAGTGGGCACTTGTAGAAGCCAGGCTTTTTCAATGATGATGATGATGATGATGATGATGATGATGATGATGATGATGATGATTTTACCTGGACTGCGCTTTCAAAAAAATTTAACCAGTCATCTACATTTTTAAAAGCAGGAAATTACATAAAAGTTGGGATGCTTTGTTTTCCTTAAAGAATTTTATAACGTCTGGCTGTACTGGTACTGAAGTTCACATTCTAATGGAGCAACAGTCATTGAAAAAGTGGACTTGTTTCTCCATGCAGCAGGGGCCTCGGCTCGTCAGTGCTGCAGCCCTCACCCAGCCTACTTCTTTTATTTATGTTACCTTCTTGGCCCTTAGGAGACTATATGTATATATCTTAAATTTTATAAGATTACTTCCTAATGACTGGTTTTAGTTACCACCCAGCACAGATTATATTGGGCATCTCAATCTTCAGCGGTTTTGCAAGGCAGCCAACAACACAAAGCATCAATAATTCGGGCCCCAAGCCAGGCTGTAATAATACTCAGTGATCAAGGAGTCTCACAGCAATTACTAGAGGCTTCTCTGGCCACAGTCCATAGATACAGGATGTGAATCTTTATGTATAAATAAATGCTAAGGGCATTGCTCCTCTGTTTTGATTTATAAATTAATATTTAAAACTTGGATTTTGTCTGCATTTCCAATTCAGGAGTTCATACAGCAAGAGGTAATTTCTTTTGCCCTCTGTTGGCCTCCTCTTTGTGGCTTTGCCTTGGAGTTCATTCTAGTTCCATAAATCTGCATTACAAGGCAGCCCATAAACACAGAAAGATACCAATAAGTCAAAGTCACTCTCAAGAACCAGGCTCTTCCTTTACTGGCACCACAGAAATGTTTAAACACTGTAAAATATATCTGTCCATGTTCTCTGAAGTGTTTTATAAAAGGATAAACTGCATTGTGCCTTAGAGTTGATGTGCCATTTGGATAGCTAGTATCCTCAGCGAGCTTTAAACCCCATCGTTGCAACTAAATCAAACTGTTGAAGCTCCATGCCAAAGAATGTCCCCACAGCCTATGGGGTGAACGCCTTCCTGGAAAAGGTACAGCTGAAGTGTCAGAGCAACCTGAACGCCTAAGGTTGCATTTTAATAGCTGCAGCCCGGAGGGTTGGGGTGACATCTAACTCCCATGTCTAGTCCTGGCCACAGCAGTCTTGGGCTGGTGCGATGCCTTGGGTGAAGGGGAGAGGAAGTGTTTGTTGCATAGCCTTCAATTGTGTACTGGGTTGAACAGTATCCTCCCAAATTCACATCCACCTGGAAACTTGGATGTGATTAGTTAAGTTAAAATGAAGTCATACTGGATTATGGTGGACTCTAAATCCAATTACAGTTGACGAACAACACAGGTTTGCACGTCACAAGTTCCCTTATACATGGATTTCTTTCACTAGACATGTACTACAGTACTACACAATCTGTGGTTGGTTGAATTGATGCAGAACTATGGGTACAGAGGGCCGAATGTAAAGTTATATGTGGATTTTTAACTGCACAGAGGGTTGGCCCTCCTAACCACCACAATGTGCAAGGGCCAACTATACTGGTGCCCTAATAACAGGAGTGACACAGAGATGCAGAGGAGACGCACACAGAGGGGAGAGGGCCACATGCAGATGGAGACAGAGGTTGGAGGGATGCAGCTAGAGGCCAGGGACACGAAGCACTGCTGGCAACCACCGGAAGCTGGGAAGGTGTAGGAAGTCTGCCTTCAGAGGGAGCACGGCCCTGCTAGCACCTTGACTTTGGATTTCTAGCCTCCAGAACTTTGGAAGATAAAGTTTCTACTGTGTGAAGCCAAGTAGTTTGTAATGCCTTTTAAAGCCACCCTGGGCAACGAATACAAAATGGAAATGCAAGGCGATCTAAAGGAGAAGCGTTGCTGGTGCTCTCCAGTACTGGGCTGGAGACAAGTCCAGGACGAGGTCAGGCCCTTAGGGCTTATGGGTTCATGGCGGAGAGGATAAGGTAGAATCAAGAAAGACTTAGCAACATGCATTAGGACTGTAAGATACAGCACACAGTAAGTGACATATAATATTCAAAAGCCGAAAATTTAAGGTCAAATATCTGAGATCATGCTTTTCCTTTCATCACCATGGTCTAAATTTGTGGGGAGGATAATATCTCAGCCCTTATAGACCATAAATCCATAAACCCACTTTAAAAAGCTGATAAGGAGGGAGGAAGAAGGGGAGAGGTTAGGAGGAGAAAAAAGAAGTGAGAAAGGAGTGGCAGAGACGTCTTTTCAAGGAGTGATATGAATGTTTACATAACGTGATTCACGTGGTTCAGTCCCAGAGAAAAGTCGCAGTTAAAAGAACGCAGTCCGTATATATATAACTGATTCATTTTGTTGTAAAGCAGAAACTAACACACCATTGTAAAGCAATTATATTCCAATAAAGATGTTAAAAAAAAAAAAAGAACACAGTCCATGTAATCAGAAGCAATTTAGAAATAACTCAAGTCCTTTATATGTATCTCTTGAACACCAACAAGGGACACACAATTTCCTGCAACACTTGTTTAAAGCTTCCATTCTTTTTCTTGCTCTGCACACTGCCCTCACATGCCACAGTTGCTTTCCTCAACTTGCGACTCCTCCCAAACCCCTCCGACTCTTCCATTTATGTGCCTCTTTCCATGCTCCTCTTTTCTCCGTTTCCTCCAGACTGTCCGCTACAGCAGTCTCAGAATCAGTCTATCAAAGCGGGACCTTCGTAGGGGTGGGAGGTGGAGGGCAATGTGGGGAAGTGGATAGACTGAGACGGTCAAGCCATTGTCCTCTTGACTAAGCAAGGCCTCGGGGTAAGACTGGGAACACCCAGAAATGAATGATTTTTACCCCTCAATACTGGCTTGGGGGGTGCGGGGGCAGATTATGTTTTGAAACTTTAACCCATACTTTGTTTGCTGCCATATTCTGCTACTCCAGTTCTTCTTTCCCCACAGCCCCCAGTTCAGGGTAGAGTTGTTATAGCAGAAATACAAGAAGAAATAAACAGACAATGTTCACCTTTGAGTTTCAAAATATATGTTATAAATTGTGATAGAGACAACCAGCTTAAAAGAAAACGTTTTGATCTTTGCCACTGAAAAGCAGATATCCAAATACATGATGTAATACTGTGTTTAATCCTGTCTCTGAGGTGATAAAGGTCTTCTGGACTCGAGGGGAAGGGGCTGGGGGAGTCAAAAGGGAAAGCAAAGTAGCAAGATGCTGGCAAATGTGCCCGAGTGCGCCTCCATTTAGGGCTTTCCCTCTGTAGCCTTGGGGCCTGGCGTCAGGTCCCCTCAGCTGGCCTCTGTCTTCAGGAGCACTTCTACTGAGTGGGCACAGAATCACCATACAGTGGTGGCATCCTATGACAAATGACAAGCTTCCCCTGTTAAGTCTTCCCACTTTCTGCCTCAAGGCTGTATCTAATGATGTCAGAAAACCAAAATCATAGGGAATTTAAACCTCCGGGGGCAATGTTTGTCCATTGGGGTGGGAATGGGGAGGCGGGCAGGAGCCAGAGAAGGAACCCCGATGGTTTCTCCTTAAATGTTGCACCCTAAGCATTTCACCCTCCCTCATTCTGTCCACACTTAGCTCTCTCTCTTTCCAGATCCCCATCTTTTCATACCTCGCAGTGGTAAAGGTGCTCCACTGTGAAAACCTTCAAGATACTGTACTCTCTCTCATGTTTCCACGACATTCTGCCCACACCTATGGAAATAAGTAATCCTCAGTATTATTTTGGTGGGACAGGCTGCCCCCATGAACTGCCCTGTGTTCCTATCACTTTTAAAAAGTGCTATTCAAATGATGAACTTTCCCAGTATGTCTTGATCAAGTGAGAGGCGCTACGGCTGCCCTTCATGATGGAAACCTGTCTTGTCTCTAAGTTGTATCCTGAAGAATTTGTATCCTATTGTAGGACAATCACAAAAACGACTGAGCACAGCATCAGTTCAGCAAATTAAGGAATGTTAAATCTCCCCAGATCGGGGCTTCCCTGGTGGTGCAGTGGTTGAGAGCCTGCCTGCTGATACAGGGGACACGGGTTCGTGACCCGGTCCGGGAAGATCGCACGTGCCGCGGAGCAGCTGGGCCCGTGAGCCATGGCCGCTGAGCCTGCGTGTCTAGAGCCTGTGCTCTGCAACGGGAGAGGCCACAGCAGTGAGAGGCCCACGTACCGGGAGAAAAAAAAAAAAAAAAAAAAAAAAAAAAATCTCCCCAGATCAAGGTCGTTTTTTCTCTCTACCACAGAGTGTAAACTTCTGTCTTAATCTTAGGCAATACTTTTAAAAGCAAGCTATATTTGGTTAGGGTGAGAAAAAGGAAGAAAAAATTAACATTAGCCACTGTGGGATCCATTTTCTATACTTGCTCTGATTAGTAAACAGTCCAAGTAATGTCTTCCAAGGATGACTGATTTTAATTTTATTAATAAAGTTTCGGCTTTTATTATGTGATTCCTTATGAAGCTTTTTTTTTATGGAGAAATAGCACTGTAAAGTTCACAGTCCCTGAATGAGACATCGCTCCAAATATGAAACAAGATTAAACTTGACAAGCTGCTCCCCCAATGTAGCTTGTTCTTGTTTTCTGACATATGTAAAAATTATATTGTGGGAATTGCACACAAACATCAATAGAGCAAGTTCCACAATGTGATGATTAGAATAAGGTTAAGGAAAACTTTTTGCTTTTCAATCTTAAATATATTGTAAGCAATTTAGAGGGGCCAGATTAGCTATATACATTTTGACTCTTACTGGAAAAAAGAAATCTAAATAATGAATGGATTATACACTGAACTAGTGTAAAGTTGATAACACTTAATTGAAAAAGAGACAGTCTCTCTGGGCGGCCACTAATCATGTGCACAGCGCCGGGTGGGTCCTCCAGTCCTTGGAGGTGAATATAAGTGAATACAGGATGGGGATGGAGCCCAGATCCATCAATCCTACCTCTTTCTTCTGCATCTTCGCCTTCATAATCTCCTTAATAATTGCTTTCCTCAGCTTTCTATGGTTGGCTCTAGCAGTAATGAAATTAGTTAATTTTTTTTTTTTTTTTTGCGGCCCGCGGGCCTCTCACTGTTGTGGCCTCTCCTGTTGCGGAGCACAGACTCCGGACGTGCAGGCTCAGCAGCCATGGCTCACGGGCCCAGCCGCTCCGCGGCATGTGGGATCTTCCCAGACCGGGGCACTAACCCGTGTCCCCTGCATCAGCAGGCGGACTCTCAACCACTGCGCCACCAGGGAAGCCCGAAATTAGTTAATTTTGATCAGGAATATATCTGAACCCTAGTCTCTCAAGTAGTAGGAACAGAAATTGTCTTGTGATATCCTGCAGATCAGGCTGAATGTGCAGGATATCACAGAAGGGCTGAATCTCTAAGTGCTGGCAACCGTCCTCAGAGGGCGGGAGTAAAGCTGGCATGAGAGGTGATGAGTGAGAGCCTTGCGACATGATGCTCTGGGTTCCTGTATCATCAGCGACACGAACCCCCAACCCTTGACATTTTGAGAACCAACCAATTCTCCTGTTGACCTAAACCATTTTAGTTACTTTTCTATAACTTCCAAGTGGTAGAATCCTGACTATGTCAAAGGAGATCTTAGTTGGAACTTAGCTTATTTACTCAATGATAGAGCTATGTCTCAAGTATGTCTGTTGTTCCAAGTACACTATTGAGGCTGTGCGGTTCCATTTCAGGCCCAGTATTCAGAAAGCTTGTTTCCCTGGGTGCAACAGCAAAGTAGCCTCCAAAATTTGAAATGAAGGTATTCCCTTGAGACCTGAGGTATTAAACTCAAAACACAGTGGGCCAACATAGAGAAGAGTTTATATCTGAGATTACCTTCAATATTGAATTGGAGTTAATCCGACTGTAAAGGCAAAAGTAGAAAGAGAGATGGAAGGAGAGGTAGGGATGGAATGAGGAGTAGGGAAGTACATTCTAAACTTTAATGTGCACCCAGATCCCTGAAGATCTTGTTAAAATGTGCAATCTGATTCAGTAGGTCTGGGGTGGGGCCCAAGATTCTGCATTTCCAACAGGTTTCCACGTGACACCAACGCTGCTGGTCCCTAAACTACACTTTTGAGTAGTGAGGTACTTTACCACACTTCAAAAGATGAAAATAGTCTAAGGAACAGACTAACAATGATGACAACAAAAATAATGATACCTCATTGATGTTATTATCATATCTAAAGAAAGAATACATCAATCAGAAGGGTAGGGAGGAAAGTCAGAACTAATACAGAGACAAGAGAGAGTCAGAAAAGAAAAAAAAAAAAAGTCAGAAAAGCAATGTCTAAAAAAGGACAGTGTCTTGGCAAGAAGAGACCCACTTTGCAGTTAATCCCTGTTGCGAATACAGATGTACCGGGCTCTAAATTTCTAATGACGATGAACTTTTTTATTCCATATTTGTGTAGCAACCTTTTGAATTTTATTTGCCTCTTTGTATGGCTTTGCCATAGGAAGAAAATGGGCTCTCCAGGTCAAAATGAATAATCTACTCCTCATGCGAGTTATGTTATTCTTTGTAAATTATTAAATTGTCATTATGTTTATAAATAACAGCCTCTGTGAGTTTAGTTTGTGTGACTCAGCATCCCTACCTCCAACTGTATTTGCAGCATCGAAGAGCTGGAATTTCTGATACTCCAACCAAATAAAATAAAATAAAATAAGTAAAACTGAGGGTGTTTAAATTATCACAATGAAATGCCACCACTTGAAGTCTATTAGCAACAAGATGTACCTCCTCACCTACATCTGAGACTGTCAGGTACTTTCTTTGAAATTTATCATGTCCTATAATATAGTGGGTCAGAATACTGATCTTTAATTTGTTAACTGGTGTCATTTTGTGATTTTCTTTGTTTTTAACCTAATTATTGTTTTTTTTTTTACCCATTGAATAGATCCTGATATTGGAAATAGCCTTTCTCCATCTTCCCCATTCTCTCTTGATGGTCTTGGGGGCCCCATTGCTTTATTTACAATTTGCTTTTCTTTACAGTTTCAGAACATTGTCTTATTCACTATTCCACTGTACTTTATCCCCCAATTATTCTTTTCATTCTTCCTTTTCTATTCTCAACAAAACAGGAGTGTTGTTTGAATACATTTCTACATAACTGGTTGTGTGTATTGTATTAGAAGGCCAGTCAAATTCACCTTTTCCATTAATAAACCTCATATCAGTACGTCACACGTAAATTAGGAACCGTTAGAAAGGGATGTATTCACTATGTGAAAAGCAGACGTACTTTGGCTGACGGTCGTCACTGAGTTTCTTGGTTTTGTGTCCACATTAATACTAGTCTTTTAAACTGAGCTGCCTTGGTGGCATCTTGTCAAATCATTCATCACGGAATACAAAAAGGGGTGGGATGGACTTTAAATCACTCTTGTGTTAGCTGACTATTTAATCCATGCAACAACTAGACCAAATTAGTTTAGATGTCGATGGTATTTTCCTCTATTAATTTATGAAAATACGAGGAGCAAAAATTGGGAAGATGGGTGGAAGAAAAATAATGGTTTGTTATAGAGTCTCTCAGGAGAAAATAAGAAAGGATCAACAATTTATTTTCATCTTTGTAGGATTACTTTTTTTTTGACTTGGATTCAGCTCAGCAATTTAATTTCAGGTGTACAGACCTGCCATCATGTGAAACTGTTACTCAGTTTTCATCACATGTACACCACTGGGGCATCTGCTGTTGACTTCATTCCTCCCCAAACACTGGAGAAGCTAAACATGAGTTATCTGAATTTTTTGTGTCTCTTAGGAACCAAGCCAAATTTGTATAAGACGTTTCAGACATCTGAATTTCTGTCCATAAACCAAACTTTTGGGCTGCGTGTTAAATATGTCATTCTACCTTATTCCACATCTATTCCTCATTTCCTTTTTCTGTATGCATGCATAATCCCTTTTAGATTAAGATTTATTCTGGTTTGTGGCATTCTTAATTTAACAGAATATTAATTGTTAATTTAAACCTTACTGTCTACTAACTGTATCTTTAAAAAGGACATAGAAAAACATTTCATTAAATGACTAAATACATTTCTCATGCTTGTTAAGTTCTCACTAGACCAAACCTTGCTGGAATGCAGACATGATGACTGGAGCTGGAGCAGCCATCTTGGATCATATGAAAGAAAGCAATGGATGGTGAAGCAGCAAGATGACCATGGGGTGAGATGCCAGCTCGTGACTACTAAAATCATTAACTGTTTTTTTACACCTCAGTCCTGTCCCTGGGTATCCTCTTCGCGTCCACTGCTCACGTACCTCAAGGTCTGTTTCCTTTACACCAGACATGTCCACTTGCTCAGTGCAACCCTCCTTAGCTCTGAAGTGGTAGTTTCCCTGAGGTAAGGCTGAGATTTCCATTTGGTTCCTGATCCTGCAGGGCAAAGTGACACTGTGGTCTCTCCTGCTTTGAAAGTCACAGGTGGAGAGTGAAACAAAAGCCTCTCTACTCTTGGATTTCCCCTGGTTTTATCTACACTACCTCCCTGCTACAGAACTGAGGCTAAGAGTGGGGATGACAAGATACATATGTCTCATAACCTGTTTCCCTACCCCCAATATCTTCTTCCCATAATCCACTGAGACTGCCAGGGACTAGAAGTGTCCCTTTTCCTTACACTGTACCTAGAATTTTCTCTACCCTATAACTTATAAAAGGGCTCCATGATTAAGCCAGCTAGGCCTCAGGTGCTAATGAGAATATGAATTTAGAAAATCCAATTGATCATCTTGCAGTGCACTCAGAAAATATTCTAATTTTCTAGAAAAAGGGGAATTCACCTTTCTTATAAAGCACTAAAGCCCACTGTTTTAGTTGGTGTAGAGACCCCAGGGCAATAGAACTTGGTTAGAAAGATACACCTGGAAATTTAAAAGAAAGTGATCCAAGTAATATCCTTGGAGCCAAGTTCGGTGCCTAGCTGCATGTTTGTTGAATGACTATATGAAAGTGAACCACCAGCCATTGTAAGCCTGGCGCTGCAGACACAAAGAGCTAGAACCCAGGGTCACTCTCTTCAAGAGCTTAGGATCTATTTGGGGAGACAGCTGCTAAATGCCAAATGAGCTAGGCAGTAGGTGCTTTAGAACAGTGCTTCTCAAAATTAATGTTCATATAAATCTCCTGGGGTTCTTTTAAACTGCAGCATCTGATTCAGTAGATCTGGGGTGGGGTCAGAGAATCTGTACTTCGAACAAGCTTCCACGTGATGCTGATACTGTGAGCACATGGACCTCATTTTGGGAAACAAAGTTAGAGAGGGCCAGGGA
>NW_006777418.1:1477917-1490168 GCF_000442215.2 Lipotes vexillifer
GAAAGAAAAAAAGAAGGGGGGGGGGGGGAGGGGGGGGGGGGGGGGCGGGGGGAGAGGGAGAATGAAAGAGGCAGCCCAGGTAGGAGTGATGTTGTGAACCAGTGTTTGGAGGTAGGAATGTCTCCAACATGCCTAAGGGCTGGTGAGCAGATTAATGGAGAAAAGGGTTGGTGATGGGACTAGGAGAGGAGGTGGGAAAATAGAAACCAGATTCGGAACAACTCGTGAATTGGGTGAATGTCACAAGCTGGCTCTGCCATCAGATTGAAGGCTATCAGTAGGTTTTGAGGCCTTAGCAACATCTGGACAAAGAATGTATTGACCTGATACAGACAGAATCCGTACCAGAAAACCTAGTTATTAACAACTTCCTCCTCAGCCAAGCTAAGGAGGCAGGGTTCCAGTAGTCCCATAAATGAAAAGGAAGCAAGGCCTGCTATGGTGCTTCAGCACTGACCAGCCTTTCCCACTCCCAGGTGACCACAGGGCTTCAATAAATTACTTGCATCTTGGAGTCATAGTGATAGCCAGCCCCATAAATCCATTGCCGGTGCTCCTACATATCTCTTCACTTGAAACACAGAGGAGACAGACAGGAGGGGATGGGAGGAGTAGAGTTCTCTGTAGGGAGATACAATACTGAACTTGGAAGTCTAAATTCAGGCCATTTTGATCAAAACACAGGAAGCACGAGTCATTCTTCTTACCCAGTCTCTTCCACTAATAGATGGCAGGCAGCTGGCCATGGGGCTCTCGTAGCGAGTCAGGTAGTTTTATTTTTAGCTGAGCACAGAAGGGGAAAAGATCCAACCTGTTTACACCAGAGGGGCTGTGCTTGCAAAGCCCTGGGAATGGCTGCCCTGCGCTGGTGGCATTTGCTACCTCTCACACACGTAGGTAAGATGACAGAGGTCTTCACCTGCTCCCGGCTTTACCACTGGAGGGCACATTGTTTCTGTTTGGCGCCGCTGAAAGTTACTTACCGGCATGAAATTTGGCTGCCAAGATGTGCTGTCTAAAACAATCCTCGTTACTAGTCTGTTGAAAAATCTGAATATGCAAGAATTTCTCTCTTCTATTTTTATGTCCCTT
The DNA here is from genome assembly GCF_000442215.2 of Lipotes vexillifer. Classification (NCBI taxonomy): domain Eukaryota; kingdom Metazoa; phylum Chordata; class Mammalia; order Artiodactyla; family Lipotidae; genus Lipotes; species Lipotes vexillifer. Next base: position 1,479,010 of record NW_006777418.1, read on the forward strand.
TCATACGTTTCCAAGTACCCTCCCCAGCTTCATTCCCTTTGGGTATCCTCTACCCTCCTCGTACTGCTTTTCCTTTGTTGTAGAGAAAATAAATCCATAGTATAGGAAACTAGATGTGCTGCTACCTCCAGGTGGAAAAGTTTGGTTTGCAATCTAGGCTCTGCCTTTACCAGCTTTAGGTCTTGGGCTTTGACATTAAAGCTGTGCTTTTCGGTATTTAGGACTCACATGTGGTTCATGGGTCCCCTCTGCCACTGCACCGCTGTCAGTACCACTCAGAAGAGGGCATCCTTGGCAAGTCACATCCTTCCCTTGCCCTTCCAGCAGCTGCACTAGATAGTAGTGTTATTTGGGAGAGCACAAAAGAAGCAGCGATGGGCAGCGGAGGTGTGCGCTCCTCCAACTGGTACCTAAAAGTAGTCACAGGATGGGCAACTGCCCACCCAATGCAATCAAAGATCCTCAGAGGGCTTCCAAATGCCTCCCGCAGTGGCCTGCCCTCCAGAGAGCAGACAGGAGAGAATAAGACCCTTTTATGGGAGGCCAACACGTTCCCTGAGAAAGGATAATACGTTAACTATACATACTCATTGCTAGGATAATTTGTCATAGTAGCTAACGTGAGAGATAAGGATTGTGAGGGAATGGGCCATAGGATATGTAAATTTTGTCAGTGAATAAAGTTGGACAACCAGGAAGCAGCATGGGAGCTCTCAGCGTCTGTAAAAAAGTGGCACTGACACTTTTTGGAAGTGTTGCAAGAAACCTTGCAGAAGCCAACTCCTTTCATGCAGGAGACAAATTACTCCCATTTCACTAATAACTGATAGGTAGTTACAAGGTCCTTGTGCCCCACTTAGAGCCTTTTTCATCTCACTTTGCTTAGTCCAATACACTTTGAAGTTAAAAGAGGCTACTTTTATTTATTGCTCCCCTCTTATATCCCTCACTTCCTGCTGCTTCTGCTGGTCATTTCTGGATTTGTCCACCATGGGGTTCGAGCAGGAACCTTAAAGCACTAGACATGAAAGGGAGAGCAAGGGACAGATGATCAAACATTCCCAGGGACAAAGACAACCAGACATGAAGAGCAGAGGTCTTCGGGGCAGAGAACGTAGAAGGCAGCAGAGAAATAAACATGCATAGTATAATGGTGAATACATCCATGTTAGAGTAAACAAACTTGAAGTTAACAGTCATTTAATTTTAGAATTTGAATGAGCCCCCAGAAACACTGAGGTCTAAAATCCCACCACCTTCTCTCATACCCTTGAACAGCTAGCTGGTAAATCGTCATATGGTCCACGTTTGTATATCTCCCATTTTAAGAAAGTTCTCTCTCATGCTTTCACTGTGTAAACATATATAATGTGATGCACATGTGGTTTTAATTTTACATCTAACATCAAATTTAAAATCCAAAAATAAACTATAGCATATCAAAAGGTCACTTGTAGAATGTTGTTCAAACCCAATCTATGGGGCTTCAGTTACTAAATAAAGACACTCACTTTATCTTGCTTATGCTGATGTCCAGGAGTGTTGTTAAGGTTTATATTTGAACCTTTTAAATTCAGAATATAAAGACAGGAAAGCTCTGCTTTCTCCAAACTACTTTATCAGCTCAAAATATTGGCTGTTTATTCAACTCTATTCTCCTCAAATAAAACTAAAAATGTATAGGTAACAAAGATGAAATACCTATAATCCCATGTTTGAAAAAATTCTGCGCTAGGGGATATTTCACAAAGAATTCACACTTAATAAATATATTTTATAGACTCTGGGCAGATATCTAAAATAAAATAGATTAAATGTCTCTTGCTATTGAAGAATCTCTCAAAAATTATTAATACATAAATATTTTCTCTGGTTTCCCAGGCATTTTATATATTGCTCTCCATTTTTAGAAAGTTTCAACATGTATTTTCCTTTCAAAACCAGCTGGTTTATGAAAAAGGAGGAAATCAGCCATGAGAAAGAAGGAAATTCTATCATTTGTGACAACGTGGATGGAACTTGGTGGCATTAATAAAGGGAATTATTTGAATCATCCAAACAATTCCATTTTAACTTCTTATTGGCATTGCAACTCTGCATTTTTTTAGTAGTTGTTCCAGGAATAATAGCATACATCCTTAACTTTTCACAGTCTACATAAAGTTAATGTTGTAGTATTTCACATAATACATAGAAACCTTAAAATCATATAGGTTCCTTTAATTTTGGCAAACTGGGTGCTATAGTTGTTATCTATATTATATTGAAATACATTTTAAAATCACAAGACAATGTTCTGACGTTTTGTTTTAAATAGTCCTATTTGTTTTAAAAAAATTAAATAGAAAAAATATTTTATATTTACCAAGATATTTACCATTTCTGATATTCCTTACTCCTCAAAGATCCACATTTTCTTCTTATGTCATTTCCCTTCAGGCTAAAGGAATTCTTTTAGCGTTTCTTGTACTAAAGTTCTGTTGGCAATGAATTCTCTTAGATTTATTTAATCTGAAAGTGTTTTTATTTTACCTTCCTTGCTGGAAAGTCATTTTTTGTTGAATACTGAGTTCTAAATTGCCATATGTTTTCAGAGATGTTCAGCCCAGCCAATCCCTTTGGTTTTCATGCCCTGGCCATATGATTACTTCTGGAATAATTTACTGATTGTTTTCAGTTTTTAAAAAGTGCCCTACCCAATTTCCAAAAGCCAGCACCTGCATCTCTTTGCCTACTCTGCCCACGTGCACAGCAGATGGAGACAGACCAGGTACTACCCCTTCCAGGAGCAGTGCTACAGTACTAGCAGCCCGGGTATACAAACATCACAGCTCAGTCCCTCTGGGGTGGGTGACTTAATGCTGAGGCATCTGCTCTATACCAATGCTTCTCAACCCTCAAGTTGTGAGGTACCAGTTTTTTGTTTGTTTCTGACCAATATTTTTGTAAAATACCATAAAAATCAATGTGTATTTCATGACAATGTCCACTTGCTATAAGTGTTTGAAAACATTTGGTCTCAACTTTTGGATTTATCTCCCTGTTAACTGGTAACAAGCAGTTCCTGAAGCAGCACCAGGTTGCTCACTGTAGTAACTGGCTTCATAAACACACCCCTTATTGGCTTTATTTCCTTCCCTGTCTCACTTCTCCACTTCCCTACCGGCGTGTTTTGGGATCACCTCCCAAATAAACTATTTGCTCTCAAATGCTTGCCTCTGGCCTGCTTCTGGAAGAATCCAGTCTAAGACACAAGGAAATCCAGCTAAAGTATCAAATATAACACTAATTAGAGTGGTTAGTACTGTCAATAAACAAATTAAAATGTTCTCTTTTACTCAATGAAAAAGAAACTCATAAATTTTAGATGTTAAACCGCTGACTAGAATCTCTGAAGTTGAAAGAAGAAAGAAACTAAAAACAAACGTGACTCAGACCCATAATTGCATTCCAAAGTGGAGAAAAGATCTGATCTCAGAATTCTGATTATACGCTGCTACCGTCCATCTGGTAAAAGGATGCCATTTTCTTTGTGAGTCATGTGATTTGATGATTTCCTTCATAATGTCATAGTAAGCCATCAAAACAATAACTTTTTTTTTTCCTTTGGCTTGAATAGTAGCTTATAATTGGACATGAAATGTTTCTACATCAGTTAAAATAAACACAGTCCCTTCCTTTTTGTCCTAAGATGACCTTTTTCCTTGTGCTTGACTATGATCCTTCAGTTGCGAAAAGAATGTGTAAGGGCCAGAGTGCAAAAATATAATTTGAGTTTGAGTTTTTAAAGGTAGAGTGTGCCCCAAGACAAGTTATTGGTAGAGAAAATATCTTCTTTTTATTAATGGTGTGTATTATCTAGGGAAACTCAGCAAGATTTTAGCATCATGTAATAGAAAGTATATGACTTTTGAGTTTCAATCCTGACTGCTCTGGCTTGAATTCTAATCTTGCCAGTTAACCAAGTATGTGATGTGCGTAAGTTTCTGTAATGGATCTAGTGACTATATCTATCTCTTAGGAATATTGAAATTTAAATAATATAATGACATATTTGAAAATATCTGGCTCAGTTGAAGACATAAAGGAATCAAAAATTACTTCAATGCATAGTTCTCTGATTTTTGTAAGTGGGAAAAAAAGCATGTGAAAGAAAGAGTATCACATGATATTGGGGGTTAAGGAGTATTCCAGTAAAGGTAATAATTGTCTAGTGTTGTTTATCATTGTTCTACCAGATAGAATTTGCCAGCCCAAATTCCCCCTTCTCTGTCAACCAGAAGGGAGCTAGCTAAATGGAGTACAGTGCATTGAACAGGAGCCTCTCTGGCTTTTTTTGATTGTGCTCTGTGGAATGAAATGAAGCTCGAAAAAAAGAAAATCAAAGTAATGTCTGCATATGAGGCCACAAGGACACTCAATGTAACCATATCATAAATCATCAAAGAGAAATGCCAGGGAAGATCTATGCTTCTAGGACAGCTCGCTGCATTTAATATATCTGATGCTGCCATAATAGCGACTCTTTAGTTCCCCTTTTCCCTCTGTTCAGTGGTAATTGTCCTTCTGCTTGACCACTCATCCCTCGGAGAGTCGTCTCCTGACTAGGAGATGTGTACAACTCCTGACTAGGAGATGTGTACAACTGTGAGTTATGGGTTCTTAGCCTGGAAAACCTTGTTTCAGTTCAGTAGTGTTCAAAGTGGAAGTGAAGCTCAACCAAAAGTACAGAAGGAAAAACAGGACCCTTGGAAAAGCTGGTTGAATAAGAGTGGTTGTTTGATAAGAATTCCTTCACTTTCTGCTGTGTTTCTTTAATAAAGAACAAATAATGAAAGAACTAGTTTTGGAGAATAATTAAAAGAATATGACAATAGTGATATAAATAGTCATGAGGACGCCAATTTAAGAGCCCAAATGTGGTATGTCACGGTCTTTTACAATCATAAATGGGTCAGGATGAAATCTTCATAGTGTAGTTTGAAGCCAGTGAGTTAAAATGATCAAATATATTTTCACCTGAAATCAGAGCTCTAAAACAATATACAACCTACAAAATTCCTTAGGATGTGACAAATCCATTAGGACTACTCACAGCCATGATGCCGTACCAAACGTTTAAAAGCTTTAGTCCTTCTCAAGTTGGTAGCTACATCTCCCACTAAAGATCTATTCATGCACAAAAGAGATGAATGAATTTAGCTGAGAATTTGAGAGCAAAAATTGATCAAAATACAAAGGCTCAGCCCAAAAGAAAATTATGAGTGAGTAAAAATAGAATAAGTAGCATTAGTATTCTGATTTTACTTCACGCACTACTCATGAGTCCTTCATAAAGAAACATCCCAATAACACAAGGAAACATTGCAATAACACAAGGGATCCAACGTAAGCCTACAAAAGGAAAAAAATTAAAAGCTGAGAACAGAAAGCATGACAAGAGGATAACGGAAGCAGCCAGGGTAGCTGGTTAGAAGCAGCAGGTATAATAAATATATTTCTTGATGAGGTGCACAGTCAAACCTTTTTCTTGATTTGTAGCTACAAAAGCAAGGTAGATTTACTTATTCTCATTCACAGCAGTATGTGATACGAAGATAAAACCCAACTTTTCAGGGGCTAGAACACATGCAGTCTAACCAAAGCATTCACTTTATCTTCCAAAGGACCAAGACAACAGCAGCAGAAAGCAAAACAATGCTCTGAGGATATGAAGCATTCAAGTTCCCTTTAAAATTCATACAGCAGCTCCTGAAATTTTTACTATTTAAGTGATTCCATCAAAATTCTCTTTTCCTGTCTGGTTGAGTTCATTTAAATTGATCGCCAGTGGAGTTAATCGTCACAAGTCAGAACATACACTCTGACTTTAACATGATTTAATGCTTACTCCTGACCTCCTCTCTTCTCCTTTTAAAGGACACACCTGGCCCCATAGTTGGAAAGCCCATGAGGATTCCTTCTGTATCTTGAGGAGGAAGCAGAGCAATGAGCCTTGTTACCGGTAGCTTGCAGCCAGTCTCTTCCGGCCTGCTGTAGTATACTGGGGGACCAAAGCCAACAAAACTAGAGAGCCCCAGTTGGGTGGCAGATGTGAAGGTTAGCCCTTTTAGGCTTTGCATGCCACTAAAATCTCTTCAGACATTCAATCGCAGGCATTACCTGCACGCCACAAGTTTGCATTTGCTTTCTGGAGCTGACAATGCATCAATTCCAACTCCACGTAGAATCTCCTATCTTATAGGCTACATTTTTTAGCATATCCTAGATTAGTGACATTTACGTAGAGGTAAGACTTTAGAGAAACTCAATTCATGGTAGGACACAAAGCCCATGCCTGAGTGGTCTGCTGTTTAATTCAAAGTCCCCAGTTAGTACCGAAGCCTCGGTTCCATTCTCACTGAGATCTGCGAAGGAGTTGACTATTCCCTGTAACAGTCATGGGAACATAAAGCCAGCAACACATAGACACTCCCTCCAGCTTCTTTGGTCGCATACTGCTTATAATTCAGGGAAGCTGGCCGCGTGCAGCATACTCAGCCAGGAGAGGTGACTTCCACCAGATAGAAGATTTGGTTCAGCACTTTAGTACTTTTCACCTCACACTTAGTCACTGAGTTTAGCAGGAACCTCCATGCTGAGTATTCAGAAGAAAAGATAGAGGTGAAAGCCCAGTACTCCCAGTACTAATCATTTGTTCATGTACCTCCACCCAAAGTGCTAATCCAGACAACTATGATGATTAAAAGAAAGATACACCAGTCTCCACTACATACAGGAACTAAATGATCGAGGAGGTTATAATAGGGACAACAAACCATCCAACCTAGGAAAAAAAAAAAAAAAGACAACATAAGACTATGGCCTCAGAGGATTAGCAGAGAGGAAGACTGATGTATCTGAAACTAGTCAAGAAAACTTGGGGAAGTCCAAAGAGTTTGCATAGATCTGGTCCAAGTTCTGCTTAGGCCATGTCTTGGCTATGTCATTTTTAATAAATTGCTTAACCTCTCTAAGACTAAATTTCCTATTCTGTAAAATGGGAGTGATAATACCTACTGCAGAGTGTGCATAGAGGAATAAAATGATGATGCATAAATGTTAGCTAGAATGATGTAAATGTTACCAGAGCAGGGATAATGAAGACCTAAACAGAAGCCACGTGTTAATCTAATGGGGTCAGAGGCTACGACACTGAGTGATGACCTTAAAAATGGTATAATGAGGCCTATTAAGAGTGCGCCTTAGATATTCAGCCAAAGAGTTTGGGTTTGGAGTATGGAATAACGAAGATTCACAATCATGTGGAAAATATAAAAGAAGGAATGTTTTTGATGGTTAGGTTGGAGGTGATGAATAACAGTACCTTTTATGATACTTACTATGTCCCAGGCACTGTTTTAAGTGCATTAAGCATTATCTCAGTTAACAATACTACAGAGGATAGAGCAGGGAATGGCTGGCTCAGGGAAAGCTGAGAGGCAGAGGGAGGAATCTAGTGGTGAGGGGATAAGAAGCTTGAGTATCACAGTGGCTACATAGAGAGAAATGGAGAAATATGGTAGACACTGGGAATGGGGACAAGAGAGCAAAGGGTCACAGTGGTTGACACCAGAAGGCTAGAGAATATGATTCCTCAATTAAGATGAAGAGTCATGGAAAGCAGTTGTAAGAGAACATTCCACTGACAATTCCCTTTTCTTGTCAACCTTGATTCAGTTCTTCAGCCCCCTCTACTCCTCTACCCTTAAGGTCCCACCATAAGGGTCCCATTTGAACTTAATCACCTCTTTTAATACCTTATCTCCAAACGTGGTTACACTCTGAGGTACTGGGGGTTGGGACTTTAACATATGAATTTTAGGTTGAATTCAGTCCATAACACAGTACAGGTGACTCAAAAAACATGAGTTTGAACTACTCGGGTCCACTTATACACAGATTTTTTTCAATAAGTACTACATAACTACACAATTAGAGGTTGGTTGAATCCATGGATGCAGAATCACAAATACAGTAATTGAACATCATGGATTTTGGTATTCAAGGCAGGTCTGGAACCAATCCCTCGTGGATATTACAAGATGACTGTATATAGCTTATTTTGTTCAATCATCACCACAATCTTAGTATTGCTATTTTGCAGAAGAGGCAATTTGAATCTCGGAAAGATTAAGTAACTGGTCAGTGGTCGTACAGCTAGCAAAGAGCCAAATGAGAATTTAAACATAAGTTTACTGACCTCAAAGCCCTCATTCTTTAAAATGTACTCCAACAGAAGAATAAAATGGAAGTTAAGGGTGAACTGGGAAAGAGAAACTGATAGGTGTAGCACTAGCATCATCATTAGACTTAGAATATAAAGGTAACCTAAAGATACTGTGGGACTCTTTCATCTCACAGATGAGGAGACTGAGCTTCAGGAAGGGAAGTTTGGTCCCTAAAGATTCATTCTGTGTCTAAAATTTCCAGTTCTGTTTCCTAAGAATTGCTCCCTCAGTCAACATCAGGTAAACTCTTCCAGTCTCCAGGTGAAAGACTAGAGACAGGGCTTCTGAGAAAAGAAACAAAGAACACACTGGAGCCAGCCCCATGCAGTACAAAGCATGACATGGAAATCTGTACAAAGACGGGACTTTCTTTTACCTCTAGGAACCTATGTTTTCATGGTGCTAAAAACATGCTTTGTTGTGGTTTCTGCTTGCTTTGAAAGTTTTTAAAACCAAAGCTGCTCTTTTTCTTTTAAACTCTGCTAATTTCTTCTTGTTCATTTAAATATAATGTCTCTAGAATTAAGTGGCAAAATTGCCCTGTGTTTTCCTGAGAAGAAAAAAAAAAAAAAAGGAAATGACTTAAAAAATTCCAATCAGTCCACTTGATTCTCCTACTAAGGAAGTGATTTAGTTTTCCATTGGTAGAGATTTAGGAGACCCCCAGAAAATCAGCCACTCTCCAGGCCTCTCCCATTTGATGAGGACTCATGAGGGCCTCATTTATAAACTGATGCAGAGAGAAAAGGTGGCAGCTGACAAATTCTATTTCAGCCTCTGACTGTTGCTTGCTCTCCATTACCTTTGTAAATTTTCAACTATAACAATCCTATTTGTGGAATCCTCCTCATGAGGGACAAAGGGTCTTTAAGAAGAAAATTTGTCTTGCAGGCTTATAGGCACCTGAAATTAATAGATTGATTGGGAGGTCCACCATATTGGGCTATGTGGAGCCCCAGAGTCCTCTGCACGGCTCTTGGCTCAATCAGCAACAGGGTATGTTCCAGGGAGTTTTGGGCTGCTTGTTGGGGCTCTTTACTTTCTGTAGCCCCACTATTCCTCCCTTCCTCGACCCACTAGACTCTCTCATGAGATCTAGAGTTTGCCTCCTGAAGCAGAATTGGGAAGGACCCAGGAATTTTCCTCAAATTAATGGCTCTACAGCTAAATGGAACTGATCTAACAGAACTCTTTGGGGATGGATATGCCCCCTCTCCCAGCAAGAGAGTTTGAAAAATTGGTAAACTCTACACATTCCTAAAAAATGATCTTGCTGCCTTGTAATTCATAGCACACAGCACTCAATGAAATGAGATGAGGCCCTGTTATAAGGCATCTAGCCATGGAGGGGATCATGTTAGAGACAAGGCCATACAAGGCAACACTTGCAGCACTTGGAGAATCATGATTTGGGAAGGATGGAAGCAAGAGGGAGGTGCCCAAAGGGAAGCAGGGAAGCTCTCAAGGTACTTCTGTAAACTCCAACATTTACTGAGCACCAGGTCTGTTCCAGACAGTGTGCTGCAATCTGGGCTGAGTGCTAACATAAATAATGCACAGTCCCGTCCTGGGAAGTGGTCAGGGCTGAAATCAAACTTTTTTTTCCTGTTTTTTCTTCAGATGAAATTTCAATCATGAATACAGTGGCATATGTTATAAATTCAGAAAATCCATAGCAAACCTTTGACGTAACTAGCGCAATCGTGAGAATATGCTTTTCTCCCTAGTTACAACTCTCCTTCATAGTCTTCCAAATGGTATCGGTCACCTTAGATGTTTAAAAAGGGATCTTTGAATTCCCAACAAATGATTCCATTCTCAATTTATGAGTTACATGAGAAATATATATATAGTCAAGTGTTTCTACGTATTGTATAGAAGCCAAAATTTTTTTAAAGATCACAATTTAAGAGTTCAGATCTTACGGTTAAGGAATTGAGAGTGGAAACTAGGCAATTTTTGACCATCCCCATTTTGTAAGAGAAAGGGCGGACTGTGCGCACCTCCAGAGGGAAGCGCTTCAGCACAGAGAGCCTCTTCCTTTCCTCTCCGTAGGTTCATCCCTGGCTTCAGTAGAGCTCAAACCCTGCCTATGACAAATAAGAGCTTGAGCAATTAAATAATTACTGTGTCTGCAAGCTCTACAGAGAAAAGGCAAAATGCTAGGCATTGACAGACACCAAATTAGAATAAAAACTGCTTTCACTGAAATTATAAGGTGCATCCTGTTTCTTGTCAACCCATCCCAGCTAAGAGAAGAGACTGTAAGTAATCTCGGAGAAAAAGCAAAATGAACGACACTCATGGTGGCCAGGCCAAGACAGGGTGTCTTGAGAACAAGCAAAGAAGCCACTTCGTGGAGAAATTAAAGCTCCTCTTCACAGCCTCTAAAGAGGAACTATGAATGTTTTCTTCTCTTGCTGACACACTTGTTCCCTTCTCCACAGTTCATTTCAATCCCTACGGCTACTGTCATTCTTTTTGTTCTTTGCCAAGACAGCTGGATAGTTTAAAAGTCATTTCAGACTGAAGTTAAAGATCTGTCTTATCCCAAGTTTTGCTTCACTTGTCTAGTGTCATATTTTCTCTTTAGAAAGGCTTAAGTGGTGAACATAAGAAAGTGAATTAGAATTATTATAGTTATTCTTTTTATTTTAAATGAATATCAACTTTAAAAGACTAGACTGGCATTGGACCAGCCTAGTGTAAAAACTGGACCACTGGCATTAGAGTCATCTGGGGATTATTATTTTATATAATAGCTTTATCAAGAAGCAATTCATATACCATACATTTCACCTGCTTAAAGTGTGCAATTCAATGATTCTTACCATATTCACAGAGTTACACAACCATCAACACAATCAATTTTAGGAGATTTTCGGCATT
>NW_006777418.1:1490288-1492427 GCF_000442215.2 Lipotes vexillifer
TTAGGAGTCATCTCCATTTCCCTCCAACCTCCTCGGCTCTAGGCAACAACTAATCTATTTTCTGTCTCTACGGATTTGCTTATTTGGGGGCATTTTATATAAATGGAATTATAAAATATGTGGTCTTTTGTGACTGAGTTCTTTCACTTATCATAATGTTTTCAAAGTTTATCTTTGTTGTAGCATGTATCAGTACTGCGTTTCTTTTTACTACTGAACCCCAGTCCATATTTTAAAAAATCCATTTATCAGTTGACAGACATTTGGGTTGTATCCACTTTGGGACTATTACGAGTAATGCTGCCATAAACATTTGTGTACAATATTTTTTATAGACATGTGTTTTCAATTCTATTTGGTACATATCTAGGAATGGAATCGCTGGCTCATCTGGTAACTCTTTGTTAACCCTTGAGGAACTTCCAGACTGTTTCCAAAGTGGCTACACCATTTTCCACTCCCACCAGCAGTATGTGAAGATTCTAATTCCTACACATCCTTGCCAACACTTGTTTTTTTTTTTTTTTTTTTTTTTTTAATACAGCCAGCTTAGTGGGTGTGAAGGTAGCTCACTATGGTTTTGATTTGTACAAAACAAATCCCTGACATTTGGGATTAGTATTAAAATGCGTATTCCTGGGCTACGACCTGACCCTGAATTAGAATCAATGGGTATGCATTTTACTGAGACTCATATATCAATTATTTATTCCTGCATAACAAATATTTATTCTCTCTCATAGTTCTTATGGGTCAGATATTTAGAGGAAGCTTAGTTGAGTATTTCTGGTTTGGTATCTCATACCGTTCTGTTAGATATCAGCCAGGGCTGCAGAAATTTGAAGGTTTGACTTGGACCGGAAGATCCTCTTCCAGGGTCTGCTTTGAGGGCACGCAATTTATGCAGTCACACAAGACACCATGCTCAGAAGGGTTTCGCACACTTGATTTAATGCACTGCTGTTGCCATCTTGATTGTCTTATATAACTTGTCATCTTTGAACTTGTGCTTTGTAAGAAAAGTCCAATGAGACAAGGGAGCATGTGTGAACAGAGGAGATCTGTGCAACATGTGTGTCTGTGTTCCTTGGGGCCCCATTTGCATTTAATGATTATAATACATATCAATACAGAACTCTGGTGGACCTGTCACATGTGAGAGTTCAGTGGGACTCAAAGTCAGTACAAGATAGGCATGTTATATTTATGACTGTGTAAATGGAGGTTCTGACAGTCCAGAGAGGCCACACTTTCTGCTAGAGCCAGAACTTGCTATGAACACAACAATGACTGCTTTTGGCCCTGGAGGTGAAGAAGGGAAAGACAGGAGGAATAAAGCTGTTGAGATGACCAAAGCCATACAGTGCACGATGGGCCCCCTCCCTGTTCCCTTTCAAATTTCTAGGAAAGCTACCAAACCCACTAGATGCTTTGCAGGAGTGAGTCTTTTTTTGTGAAAATCTGTAAAAGGTTTTAGTTTGGAGTATGGGTGGATATGGGAGAAGAGAGAGATGCACGAGTGGGCACAGACATAAAGGGACAGAGGCGACCAGGAAGAGTTTTAGCTTTTAGGACTAACTGAAATCATGAAGACGACTTTGGACTGTCACTGGCCATGGAATAGGGGGATTTGAGTTTGAGTCAACTTTGAGATCTTCAAGGGTCATGGAAACCTCAGGTGGCCCCTGAGTTTTATTTATAAATTCTGTACACTGGACATAATGCATAGCTTCTTGATTCCAAATGAGTAATGCCTACTTATCATTTATCTCCTATATTTAAACATCTTGTGACGACAGATGCTTGAGGCATATATCATTGCATCTTTAAGAGGCATGTAGAAATGATGCTCACTTTCTAGACAGGAAGAACGAGAATATCCCATACTCTGAAGTAAGTGTGTCACATTGCTTGGGTGCTCCCAAAATCTCAAGTTTTGGCTGCTGTTCGGGGCAAATTTGGGCAAGAGATCACAATGCTGAGCCTAACTGAAATCCACTGATCCCCCAACCCTAGTGTTAGCTAAACCTGAGGGATGGGGAAAGGAGGAAGGCCTTGCTGAGGCTGTGGGAGAGCTGCTGGGGACTTAACATCAACATGAAACATTGGTATTTGAGGAACATGAGGCAAAGGGAAAGA
>NW_006777418.1:1492471-1506872 GCF_000442215.2 Lipotes vexillifer
GGGAAAGAGGGAATGCAATGCTCTGGTCTCTAGGTACAATTACTGCTGAGTCTTGGCATGGCTTGCCCTGTAGCCCAGTGTCATTCACTAATTGGCACAAAATCCTCCTTGTTATGCTCCTCCGTTGAAAACCCACTGCAGGAGCAAACCTGCTTGTCAAAGCACTGGCTCCAACGATGCTGTGGCTCTTCAACCTGCATGGCCTTCATGCCTCAAAAACGCTGGGTACAGCAGGACGCTGTACACAACCAGGCCAGCAAGCACCAGACTCAATGAGACAAAGGATCTCGCCTCTGCTCAGTTGAGCCTCACTGACAAGCCCTTGCTTTGCTGTTTCAAATGACCAGCAGAAAGGCGACCGACCACAGCTCTGAACCAGAAGCTTTTCTTCTTGTACACGAATTGCAAGAGCAAATTGCTTAGGAAGAAAACTGTTCTTGCAATTTATTTTATATTTCAAAATCAGTGGATTATCTGTTAGTGAGGAATATTTATTGTTATTTTAACCTGTATTACATTAAGGTGGCTATAAATTTGGCCTTATACCTATTTTTAATGTAATTACACATGTGCTTTGACCTGCAATCCCATATAACTCAACCTGCACTTTTGCTTCTAGACTCATCTACCCAATTGTTTACTCAACCCTTCAGTTTGGAGGCTTAAAGGGCATTTCAAACTAAACACATCTAAAACCAAACTCTTAATTTCCCGTACACTCCTGTCCCACCCATCCGGCCAAACCTGTCTTCATCTCATTAAATGTTACCTCCATTCATTCTGTCACTCAGGCCAACACTTGTGATCAACCCTTGTACTCTGCCCTTGACCAACCTTTGTCTAGAAGGATCCCTGCCAATCTGGTCACATACCTCGCTCCTTCAGGTCACCCATGTGTCATAGGAGTATTTTTTTGGATCCATCTCCTGAAACAAAGGAAATAAAAGCAAAAATAAACAAATGGGAGCTAATTAAACTTAAAAGCTTGCACAGCAAAGGAAACAATTGACAAAATGAAAAGACAACCTACTGAATGGAAGAAAATATTTGCAAATGATATGACCAATATGGGGTTAATATCCAACATATATAAAGAGCTCATACAACTCAACATCACAAAAGCAAACAACCTGATTAAAAAATGGGTAAAGACCTGAAGAGACATTTTTCCGAAGAGGAAATGCAGATGCAACAAGCACATGAAAAGGTGCTCAACATCACTAATTATCAGGGAAATGCAAATCAAAACCACAATGAGATATCACCTGACACCTGTCAGAATGACCATCATCAAAAAGAACACAAATAACAAATGTTGGGGAGGACATGGAGAAAAGGGAACCCTTGTACACTGTTGGTAGGAATGTAAATTGGTGCAACCACTATGGAAAACAGTATGGAGGTTTCTCAAAGAACTGAAAATATAACTGCCATATGACCCAGTAATTCTACTCCTAGGTAAAAAACACTAATTTGGAAAGGTACTTGCACCCCAATGTTCATAGCAGCCATATATATATATATGTGTGTGTGTATATATATATACACACACACACACACACACACACACACACACACATATGTATCATTCCAAAACCTGTTTTTTCACTATTAGGTTTTTAAGATTCATCCATCTTGTTGCATAACATTCCATTGTGTGAATATGACCTAATTCCACTGTCCTATAAACAGGCACTTGGGATGGTTCCAATTTATCCTTTTACAGACCGTGCTGCAATGAACACTCTTTTATTTCTATCACAGTGCACACCTGGAAGAGAGTTCCTCTGAGGGGATATACCTAGGAGTGGAATTGCTGGGTTGCAGGTCATGTAAACATTTATTTTATAAGATAATGACAAATTGTTTTGGAAAGAGTTCTTGCTAATTTGCATTCCCACCAGCAGTATATAAAGTGTATGTTTATCCATATTCTTGCTAACACTTGGTATTTCAGACTTCTTTTTCAAAATTAATAGGTGGAAAATAATACTTGACTGGGGTCTCAGCTCACATTTTCCTAGTTGCTAATGAGACTGGACAACTTCTCAAATGTTTGTTGGCCATTCAGGTTTCTTCTTCTAGGAAATACCTATTCATGTCATTTATCCATTTATCTATTTAGCTGTTTTTCGTTTTTCTTTCTTTTTTTTTTAAATGCATAGATCTTCCTTATATACTTGTTATATTCATTGCAAATATCTTCTCACCCTTTTTTTTGGAGGGGTGGTTATTTTTTTCACTTCTTTATTGTACTGCTTGAAAGACAGAAGTTTTTAATTTTAATATAGGCAAACTTATTAATCTTTTCTTTGATGTTTAGTGCTTTTTTATTTAAGAAACTTTTTCCTTATTCCACTATCAAAAAGATATTCTTCTATCATTTCTTCTAAATGCTCTAAAGATTTGCCTTTTACGTATAAGCCTTTAATCTTGGTAGATGGCATGAGGCAGGGACACAATTTTATTTTTCCCACATAGATAATGGTCTCAGCAACATTATCAAATAGTAACTCTGTAATATATCATGTATTGATAAATGTGTGTATCTGTTTCTAGGCTTTTTCTTCTGTTTATAACAGAGGGCGTACCAATACCACACTGTCACAATTAGTAAAGCTTTATAATAAATATTGATGTGGGTGGGGCAAATCCTACTACCCCATTGTCTATTCTTAGCTTTTTGTTTCTTGATATACGTTATGGATATACATTATTTCAAGTGCCTCTAAAAATTCTATTGCGGTTGTTTTTTTGTTTATTCTTCACTAGAATGCATTGAATCTATAGATAATATTGGGAAGTATTAAAATCTTTATGATATTGGATCTTCCAATCTGTATACCTGATAAATTTCACAATTTAAGTATTCTTTAATGTCTCTCCATAAAGTTTTATAATATCTCCAAAGAGGTTCTGCATAATTTTTGTTAGATTTATTTCCAAGGATCTTATATTTTTTATTGCTATTTTAAATGTCATGCAGTTTTAAAAACAGCAAAGTTATCTAGTACTTAAAAATGCAATTAATGTTTGTATATTGATCTTATATATGCTCATTTTGCTTTATTCTCTTATTTATTCTAATAAATAACGTAAGTCAACAATCTTCAAGTAATGAACATTTTATTACTCTCTTGGTAATTTTCATGCCTTTAGTTTTTTTTCTTCTTGTCTTACGGAACTGACAAGGGTCTTCACTAAATGTTGAATGTATGCAGTAAAGTGAGTATCCTTATCTTGATCTTAATTTTAAAGACAGTACCTTCAGTATTTCTCCATTAAGAATGAAGTTTTCTCTGGGTATTTTTAAATAATATTTATCAAGCTAAAAATGTTTTCTTCTATTCCTAGATCACTAAGTTATCTTTAAATTGAATAGGTGTTGTATTTTATCAAATGATTTTTCTGCTTAAATGGAATTGGTATATAGCTTTTTTTTCTTTAATTCATTAGTATGATGAATTACATTCATAGTTTTTCTAATGTGAAACCACTCTTGGCATTCCTGAGATAAACTCAGTTATATCTGTGATATAACAGCTTCTTTATATGCTGCTGATTTGGGGTTGATAGTATTTTGCTTAGGCTTTTACTTCTATGTTCACAAAAAAAGTAATATGGTTATAAACAATGTACCAGGCTATGTTCTACAGTTAGAGCGTATTGTTGGTTAACTGCAGAATCTGTATGGTGACAAATACTTAATAGCCACTCAGCAGATACTTTTGATATTGATGATGAAAGTAGAGGAGTTGACAGAGTGTCCTTCTATGTTAGAAAAATGCCCATTTAAGACTACGGTTTAGAAGATAAAGGAAAGTGATAACAGAGTCCATCATAGACACTGTAACACAGCAAGTCCACAGATCTCCAAATAATATTTATATGGCCAATAGAGAATAAAAATATTTTCAAAGCAGGATAATATCTAAGTTTCTGAAATACAATGGCAAAATTATTTTGGGGAGTGGGATGTCTTTGTTCACAGAGTAGAATTTCCTGACCTTAAACAGAATAGCCTGTCTCTCCAAGAATACATTTCACTGAGAGTCCCTAATGCTGCAGTGGAAATTCAAAGGGACAAGGTAATTGACTGTTCCCTCAATTCAGTGTGTCACTTGTTACCATAATAATGACACTCACTGTCCTCCTCATATACCTTGCCTTTCACCTTGCCTCAAACATCAGAATTTATATTTGTTTCTCAAATTGATTTTATATCTGAATTACAACAGAAATCATCTCATTTTTAAGAACTTGGTTATAGTGCTTACTATCACACTAGTCTTTCTTCATCTTTCTTTGATTTAATCATTATTTCAGGACTTCATATTATTGTTCTGTTATCAGTTTTTGTACTATGCTATGATATTCCTTTGTGACTTGCTTTCATATACCAAAAGACATGCAATGAATCAAAAATCCACACTACAAAATGATAAAGCAACTTCAGAATAGATAAGCAACTAAAAAACAAATAAAATATGTAAGGCAGAAAAATAAATACACATCTACTGACGGCATGGTAATACAGTCTAAGGACTCAGGTTATTTTACAAGTAACAATGACCCTGAAATTAAGAAATGGCAAGAAAAATCAAAAGAACATATGGGCCATGAAATTTTACCTCCAAAAAGGAGAGAATTTCTCATATTAGTCTTCTCCCAATGTCTTATTTTTATCCTTCAGCTTCTATGAGAATTATAGAGGCTAACAAGTGGATTGCTTTTGCCATGATAAAAATAGAAGGAGAGCTGCGTGGCAGGAACGTGTCTTAGGCTGTTACTTTGATGAAGTGGCCTAAACCTGGAGATATCACTGAACATAGAACATGATGAGAGTCATTTAAATTCTAGTAGTGAAACAAAGGCTAAGAAACAAAGGGAAAGACTTCAAATGAGAGGTAATGTAAGGGTCGATTTTGTTCATTTCTGAGGTATACCGTGTGATGGGACAGGCCATCTTGCAGTATTTGTCCTGATCGACAGTCACAGGTAATTTATTTTTAAGACTTGCACTGTAACTATCTAAGTATGTGATTCACTATATGGCAACTCTGGTCCTGAATGCTAATAATCCACATTTCTGTCACTGATATGTTTTATTAGTCATTTATTCAACATACTCACTTCTACCTGACCAAAGGAGAGAGCCGTGACAGTTATTCCAAAGAGCTGCAGGTTAAAAAAAAGCAAAATTGTCTTAAAATATTGAAGACAGCTTAAGGCATCCAGCATAAAGCTCCCCAAATGATCAGTCACTTTAAAGTATCAAGCAACGTTGAACTGGCTTCTTTTACTTTCTGCCCTTTCAGGAGAGCTTTCAGGTATTAAAACTTCATGGATAGCTCGTGACACATAGCAAAGGAAAGGACTTTCAAAGGAGTCCACACATTTAAATTAACATTGGCCTCCTACCTCCACAATAAGCCATAGAATTTTTAGTGAGACTTTATTGGTTTGTTCTGTGTCCCTGTACAATTCCTTTGGGTTTTAATGAAATATCAGAGATAAAACAGTGAAAAGCATTTGACCTAGAAAGAATCCTGAAAAGTCCACCTTTATAATACACCTATATAATACATCTATAGTCACCTATTATTCCATTAATATTCTAGTGGATGCCACTGAGGACATATTGCAAAGACAAGGGATAAGACATCCATACACCAGGTAAGCCACTGTCCTCTGATCATAGGTGCCACTCCTAGGCAGATGGGAGAGTGAGGAAAAATCCTGAATTACCTGTGTTAAAATCTGAAGTTACTAAATTATCCCAGAATGGATTAAGGTTATTTTTCCCATAATCAGATATAGTGAAGTTTAAAATAGAGATTACATTGTTATAGAAAAATAAAGAACATTATTTTCTTTCCTACACATGAGTAAGTGGCCGTTACATTTTTCTTTTGACTTGTGTATTAGTTATCTATTGCTGCATAACAAATTACCCTCAAAAAGTGGCAGCTTTAAACAACTCTAAACATGTAGTTCACACAGTTCCTGTGGTTCGGGAATTCGAGAGTGGCTTAGCTGAGCGCTGGGTGCCGGGCGGTTCTGGATCAGGGCCTCTCACAGCTGCTGTAAACATGATGATTGGAACAGCAACCATTTGAACGATGGACTGGAATTGGAGGATCTGATTCCAAGATGGCTCATTCAGTCACTGGCAAGTTGGTGCTGGCTGTTGGCAGGAGGCAACAATTTCTCACCACGTGTAATTTTATAAAAAGTTGCTGAAATGTTTTCAGGACACGGTGGCTGACTTCCTCCCAAGAAAATAATTCCAAAGAGCACAAGGTGGAAGCCATATGTCTTTCATCATCTACCCTCAGAAGTCACATGCCATCATTTACGCAATAGTCTATTGGTTATAAGTAGTCAACCCTATTTAACAGGGGAGGCGAGGATCATTGGGGGGCCCTGTAGAAGATGGCTACCACAATGTGCAGACTAGAACTACATCCTGTCTAGAAGGCTTTTCTGCGGTAACTATAAACCTGGAAATGATATTTCAAAGAATGTACGTTCAGACAGGCAAACCCAGCCAAACAGTCTGAGAACTTAGTTTTGTATTGTTTTCTTGTTGGCACAACATCGTCTGATAAAAATAACAGGATTTCCCATAGTACGTAGTTCCTTTTTTTCCACTCCACAGCGTTGTACAAATGTCATTTTATCAGCCCTTACATAATGTTAAAGCACAGATTCCTTGTTAAAAGTCACACAGCATGTTAGACGGGAGTAAGGCTTCAGCTGAAGTTATTTCATACACATCAAGCATTTGGTTTACATCTCTTTGTTACTACAAATAGAAGCCAATAAAATAAGAGGGATGGAAATAAATATCTTAGTAAAAGGAAGAAATACAATAGTTGGAAATGGTTGGCAGTACTATAAAATATAGACTTCGTTTCCCAAGTAAAGTAAGTGGTGAAAGGAAGGTAAGGAAAGAGGAATAAAACAAAGAGAGAACTCCAACAGGGTCTTCTAACTCACTCCCTTAATTTTACAAATAAGGAAACTAAGGTCTAGCAGATTTAATTCGCTTATCCGAAACCACCCAGTACAGTAAGCAGTTATATATTCAGAGGCCATTTCATAGGCCTGACCTCTTTTCTCTTAATTTTGTAATTATAAAACATCACACAACGGGTCAAAAGGACAAAGTCGAGTTGAATCAGTTGTTGGTTATCACCTTGACAAAAACCAAAAGTGATTTCTTGGTAGACTTCGACTATCCACAGTTCTTAAGAAACATAAATTTAGTTAAGCGACTTTGCCGAAATCTTTCTTTCTAGCGCCAAAACTTTAACTTAAGGTATTATTTTAAATTAAAGAAACATTTTGTCACTCTTAGGGAGACACTGCTACAGAAAGAAATATTTCTGTTTATTTTTCTTTTTAAAAATGCTTTTTTAAATATAATTTTGAATGTAAAGGATACTTCTTTCACGTAGGAAGCACTAATCATAGAAAATAATTTCACATCGTGCCAAAAATTCTGATCAGCTGAAACTGTTATCCTTTAGCTGAATGTCTCTTGAGTTGGCATTTCACAAGTGTGTTTTAGGAATTGTTCTCCAAACTGCAGTGTGACTCATTGCCTCCTTTCAACTGTGCATTGTCTGCTCCTCTTTAGTGTGCAAAACTTTCTGATTGTAGTAATTTTATTTTCATGCCACATTACCCTAGAAAACATTCTTCCAAACAAACAACTGCTGTCAAAAGGCATAAGATGCACTGTTTGTCTTGGATTCTAGTGAATGAAACTAACTCATAACAGTCTATGGCTTGGTTTAGAAATGTCGCTGCCTCATAGGGAAACTGATTTAGCATATGCTAAATGGCAACTCTTAGTTGCTAGGACAAGGTGGGAAAGGTCCTTGGACTAACTGATTAGAAAACGTGAAAATTATTGGGTTCTGTGATGAAAAAGCACACTAATGATACACAGGCACCTGAATTTCTCTATAAAATCAAACATTTACTGAGCACCTATCGCTGACTAAATACCTATCTTTGACCATGGACGATGCTGTTGTTACGGGTTCAAGGTTGAATGTGGGTTTTAGGGCTCAAATCCTATTTCCCACTTCTTCTATCCTCCAGGTTTTGTGCTAAATGTATTAAACACAGAACACAGAAGGTAAAATGGTCAAATATCTCAGTAAATACTAACTAATCAGGGCTCCTCTAGAAAAGGTTTTGTAGCATGGCTAAGGCCAAGAGGCTTAAATAAGTCTCAGCCTGTTATCAACACCCAGGAACCTCCACCCCACTGGAAAGCCAATTCAAAACACACTCACCAGTGCCAGCAACAAGGAAACAAGAAAGAAGTTAAAAAAAAACAAAAAATCATGTAGTTATCACCAATGCCTACTGTTTATAGCTGCCTAGGCTACCCAGACTCCACTATCTGCGCTGTCGAACTGATAGGAAGCTGTTATGTGAGATGAAAGACAGCAAAGGAAAGAGGCCTTGGCTTCCTCTTACGGGGAGAAAGGGCTCTGGTGGAGCCTGCCTCTGTGAGGTAGGTTGAGAGCTCTGCCCATGTGGCCCTCCTGTTTGAGAAAAGAAAGCCCAAGGCAAGAATGCAGGAAGTAAAAGTGTGAGCAAGAGGCCTGCCCCGAGAAAACTGCCATCGGAAGCAGAAGATGCTCAGCTGATCTCAACGCAATGACCTGACCCATTAGTGAACTCTGACCAAATGAAAGTCAGGCTCGGACAAAAAAAAGAAAATCCTTCTGTCTGGTAAGGAAATCCAGTTTCAGCCACTAACATTTCCTTCTGTAGTCCTCTGACCGGGGAAAAGAAGACTGGGCAGAAATTGTTTTCCTTTGGGCAGAGGCTAAGTCCAAGGGAAAAGGAGTCTCCCTTCCTATCAGGTATCAAAGTGCCCCTTATGGAATTTGGAACCAGAAAGCTTGGGTTCAAGACAAAGGCTGTCACCTTCACTACCGCCCAGCTGGATAAGATTTGGCAGCTATTTATCATCTAGAAATCTCAATTCCCTCTGAAAACTGTGAGTGTCATTCACCACTAGCTGTGAGTGATAAAAACCTTCTCCCCGTTGGTTTATCCAAGGAATTCTCTGGGCCAATCCTGATCAGGCCTGGGAGTCTCTTAGAAGTCTCCTGTTCCCTGAAGGAAGAGGTAGGATGCAGAAGGAGTGGAGAATTAGTCTTGCAGCATGAAGTCTGTGTGCCTGGGGTGAGCTTTTGAGTTCAGGG
This sequence comes from Lipotes vexillifer, assembly GCF_000442215.2. Lineage (NCBI taxonomy): Eukaryota > Metazoa > Chordata > Mammalia > Artiodactyla > Lipotidae > Lipotes > Lipotes vexillifer. The sequence continues at coordinate 1,501,708 of NW_006777418.1, forward strand.
GCCCATTGAACAACATTTCTCTCTAAGTCTTCCAGAGGTTTCCCAAGACTGGCCTCTGCCCCTGATCCCTTAAGTGTGTTCCAGTTTTCCCAGGTTGAAACCTCTATACCTGCAGTATGACTCCTCCCCTGGCTCAATGGAAGGACCTATTTTTCCACTGTAGTTGACTGGATCTCACTGCAAAAACAATGCTGCCAGCTGGCTAGTGTGTCTGCAAGGAAATGTTAGGATCATCCCTTGAGTGACAGCCCCAAGTTCAGGACAGCCTTGGTTTAGTGTCATGTGTACCATGGGTTAGCTTCTTTGGGGCCAGCTGCACACCTGGGTTAGCCCTGTTGGCTCTAGCCCACACTTTTCCAGCTTCCTCTCCAATGTCTACTTGTGTGCTACTGAAGTTACAGCATGCTTCCTGTCTAAGGCTACAGCTCTCCAATCCCGAGAGGCCCACAAAAGTGATAGGCTTTTACGTTGTAAACAACCCAACAGCACCAGTCAGAGATGGACGGCAATGGTTTTCATTTGACAACGCTCTCTGCTTGGGTGTAGTATGGCTAAGAAGTGTGTAAGCCTTGCTTGGAAGGAAGACCAGCTGTTTTCAGGACCAGGAATGTCCCTGCTCCATCTCAGCAGCAGGTCTAGGTCTGTTCAGCCTTCCAAGCAAAGATGTTTGCTTGTTCATTTCCTTGTAACAAGTACCTACTATATATCTCTATTGTTTCACCAATAGTATCATATTGTGACTATTGGGTTTAAGTCTATTTTTCAAAATTTTTTTTTATTTTTATTTTTTCGCGGTACGTGGGCCTCTCTGCTGTGGCCTCTCCCGTTGAGGAGCTACAGGCTCCAGACGCACAGGTTCAGCGGCCACGGCTCACGGGCCCAGCCGCTCCGCGGCATGTGGGATCTTCCCGGACCAGGGCACGAAGCCGTGTCCCCTGCATCGGCAGGCGGACCCTCAACCACTGCGCCACCAGGGAAGCCCTTATTTTTCAATTTTGTTGCAAGTTTCATATTAACTATCATTGTATTGTCAGTATCAAGCATTATGCCTGGGCCTTCAATAAATATATTGTATGACTGGCTGCCTAGATGGATGGATGGCTGGCTGGATGAATAAATGAATGAATCCTACAACTGGACTGGGGTATCATGGTATATAATTGTAAAAGATCACTACATGTCCATCCCAAAGTGTCATAGCTCTTGGAAGACCTCTGACAAATTCCAGTTTATAGGGCAAGGTGTCACTTCTAAGACACAGATATTTTTCTGCATGTTTTACATCTATGAAATGGTGAGGGATCTCCTAATCCCTGTTGGACAGGCAGAGTCAGGATATGGTTGTCATAGTGTGTTGGTACATCCAAAGTAATAAGGTCGGTGTCAGTGGTTTTGAAGGAATTCATGGAAAAGATGAGGACGGTTTTAAAGCAATGTGACATCACCAACTCTCCTGACACCATGGAAGATAACAGTGAGACAGGCTGGGTCCTGGGAACTGGGTTCCTCTGCTGCAGCGCTTGCACCTGGACACACGTTCCTCAAGCAACAGATACAAAGAAACTATAAGGGACTAAAAATAACTGCGTGCATGGGCAGTTGGGGCAAATTATGAACAAGATACACAAAGACCAAAACCCAGCTGCCACTTCTGAGATGTCCGGAGCAAAACCAAGGTACTGCACTGTGATCCCCGCACACAGCACCCTCCAGGGGGTGGGCAGATCACCTAAGCCACCCCTCCTGCCCGACCCCTGGACACACCCCTACACTCACCCCATTTAAGGAACCAGTTCGCCCCGTCTCCAGGAGCGAGCAAGGGAACCTGTTACTTGTTTTCACTCTCTCATGCTGCAGCACCAGTCCCGATAAAGCCTTGTCTGAATTCCTCTTGTGGCCTCTTCTCAATTTCTATTGATTAAAGGGTCCAAGAACCTGGGTCAGTAACAATAGTATGTGGAAAATCACAATATCTACTGCTTTGTGTGAAAAAGTTTTTAGAAGAGACAGCATCTAAATGTGAAGTTTTAGGAATATCTCAACCAATTTAATTTGCTTATGTTTTCCTTTTTAAGGAAAGTGCAAGAATTCTATATCATAATAATCTATGCCTAAATAACTCTAAAACAGCCCTTTCGATAAGAAGAAAATAAAAACTGAGAGAAAAATGTTATGTAAATTTAATTGATAGCAGTTTTTCTTTCTTGAGCTATCTATACAATAACGGTGGTCCTTACTGTCAATGACATTATAGTCTATGAAATATGGGATACTTGCTGTAAAATTAGTGACTTTTTTTCCCTCTTTTGGGAAACAAATGGGATTAGTAAATTGTAACTGTTATCTCTTTTACTGAGGTAAAGGCACATGGAGATCTGCATGTACCTTTCTCAGAAAGATAAATTTCACACTATTGCAATAAACAGAACACATGATGCTTGCAAATTCCCCTAGAGAAGTTTCTCCGTTCCCAGTGAGGTTCTGTTATTGTTTAATGTTGCTCAGGGAAGCCACATTAAAAAGAGTCAATATGTTTTGACAGCACTTCCACACTCCCCACCCCAAAAGGGGTGTAAGCAAATAAGATGGAAAAGCCTCTGTTCTCACTCACCCTAACTCTGAGGCAAATGTGAGCTGGCTGCCAAAAATCCTTAAAAGAAGGTCGTTAGTCCATATCTTAGACAATCAAAAAGAAAAAGAAAATAACAGTACCAAAGGGAAGAATCTTGTGAGCACAGAGGTAAACCATTAAAGAGAAGTAGGAAACTCTTCGGATAGTTACGAGGTCTCTGCTAAGGCTCTCTGTGTCCTAAACTTTCTATTTCGCTGCTTATTTTAAAGAACCAAAATTATATCTCAACCAAGTGGATGCCAACCCTGACATTCTGGCAAAGGCCCAAAACACACAGAAACGTGCCCATATTAGGTCTACCATCTCTACACTTTCTTCACTGCTCCCCACCCAGGTGAGCCCACCCACTCCATGGCTTCCAAATTCTTCTCATCCTCCACTTCCCCTTCAAACAAACAGTGAGCAGCAGTGTCAGTAGGGGCATAAATGATAGCCTTTGAACTCACTCCATGGATGGTGCATTTGACAGCATCAGTCCTGGATGTAATGCAGGCAGCACACACAGCCCAGTTCCGGCCCATCCAAACAGAGGAAAGATGACTAGAGGAATAAATAAAAGCCTCCCTCCCATATGGATGTGCCCCACTGTGCAATTATAGCAAAGTCTGTAATTCCCAGCAGTGTCATTTAAGTTCTTGCCTCTTCAAACTCCCATGGTAGACTGTAAAAATGCTGATTTACCACCTTTCTTGGCGAGCTGTCTCTGGAAACGCTGACCCTACTCCACCCAACACTTAATAAAAAACTGATGTCCAAAAGGGTTATAGGTTCATCTCTAAATTCCGTACTTGTTCCAAGAAGAAAAAATAATATTTGTTGTTTTGGGGGTCCAAAAGAGGAAAGCAAGAAAGAGAAAATAGTTGATATTCCAGGAGTGCCAAGTCCCAAAGCTTCAAAATTCTCTCCAGCAGCCTTCTTCAAAATACCTGTAGTCCCTAGAGCACTGGTGGCCTTTGCCCAGGTCCCTAGTACTCTCCATAATTGCATAAACATGCGACTGCGTGCATTTAGAGAGAAGCAGCTACATATGCCACTTAAAAAAAAAATTTAACTTCTGTATCTCTTCTCTAGAAACATGCCTGGTTCCATGGGAGGAGGCTGGACAACCCCCTAGGCAGGTTACACACAGCGAGCAGCTGCTGTGAGCCAAGGGGAGGGCGTGTGGAGGCCGTGAGGTAGTGTCTCGTCTGAAGGAAATGAAATACTGCATGCAGAGGGCTTATTAAAAGCTTCATGCTTGAAAAATCCCTAGTAAAGTCAAGTCCTGGAAGCAGACAGTTTCCCTTTTGCTGGTCATGTTAACTTTATAGCTGGAAATGTGAATGCAATTTTGACATTTGTATGGACTTAGGAAAAAAAAAAAAAGATAGTGAAGCATGCAGCCAGTTTTTACTGAAAAAACATAACGGAGAACAAAACTTCTCAAGTCAGCACCTTTCCAGTGACTAAGGTGGAGGCGTCTCTTCTGCGCACCACCTTGTCACAGCTACAGTAAATAAAAAAGCAAAACAGTATAGTGACCGTGGAGGCCACGGCCCTCCTTCTGAGCTGCTCAGACAAAATGACTGTAGAAATTTCGCCGAGGTATTTCGGGACACTGTACTCCAAGCAGCAGTGAGACAGCTCACTGTGTTCCCCAAATTTAACTTTAAAAAACTCAACTGCGTTTATTTTTTAAATTTTAAAAATAAATCTTTTGTTTAAAGCTTTTGAATGGTAACTTATGCACATGGTACAAAATTCAAAAGCTGCAAAAAGTATATATGCTGAAATGTAGGTCTTCCCAAACTTCTCCTTGGTGATTCTACTCCCCTTCCTAGAGGCAGCTCTTGTTACCTTTTCTTGCAGATTCTTCCAGACTCCTATGGCATATATACAAGCACACCCTACACAAACCTCTTCTTGTTTCTTATATGCGCTTTTCTTTTGTTCACCCAAAACGGTTTAATAAAAAAGATAGTGGGCGGTGGAAAGATGGCGGAGGAGTAAGACGCGGAGATCACCTTCCTCCCCACAAATACACCAGAAATACATCTATATGTGGAACAGCTCCTACAGAACACCTACTGAACGCTGGCAGAAGACCTCAGACCTCCCAAAAGGCAAGAAACCCCCCACGTACCTGGGTAGGGCAAAAGAAAAAATTAATTAAAAACAGAGACAATAGAATAGGGACGGCACCTGCACCAGTGGGAGGGAGCTGTGAAGGAGGAAAGGTCTCCACACACTAGGAAGCCCCTTCGCGGGCGGAGACTGCGGGAGGCGGAGCGGGGAGCTTCGGAGCCGCGGAGGACAGCACAGCAACGGGGGTGCGGAGGGCAAAGCGGGGAGATTCCCGCACAGAGGATCGGTGCCGACCGGCACTCCCCAGCCCGAGAGGCTTCTGTGCTCACCCGCCAGGGCGGGCGGGGCTGCGAGCTGAGGCTCGGTTTCGGTTTCGGTCGGAGCTCAGGGAGAGGACTAGGGCTGGCGGCTTGAACATAGTCCGAAGGGGTTAGTGCGCCACGGCTAGCCGGGAGGGAGTCAGGGGAAA
>NW_006777418.1:1507606-1508770 GCF_000442215.2 Lipotes vexillifer
CTTAATAATTAATTTTAGTTTAAAGAACTCTATTATACTTTACCTTCTTTCTATCTTTCTTTCCTTCCTTCCCTTTTTGAGACAACGAATCGTCCCAAATTGAGGAGGTGGACTTGGAGAGCAAGTTTTATGATTTTTTCCACTTTACCTCTTTTTGTGAGGGTATATGTGTATGCTTCTATGTAAGATTTTGTCTCTATAACTTTGCTTCCACCATTTGTCCCAGTGTTCTATCCATCCATTGTTTTCTTTTTTTTAAATTTTTTTTCTTAATAATTAATTTTAATTTAAAGAACTCTATTATACTTTACCTTCTATCTTTCCTTCCTTCCTTCCTTCCCTTTTTGAGACAACGAATCGTCCCAAATTGAGGAGGTGGACTTGGAGAGCAAGTTTTATGATTTTTTCCACTTTACCTCTTTTTGTGAGGGTATATGTGTATGCTTCTATGTAAGATTTTGTCTCTATAACTTTGCTTCCACCATTTGTCCTAAGGTTCTATCCGTCCCTTTTTTTTAATTCAATAAATTTATTATACTTTATTTTATTTTACTGTATCTTCTTTCTTTCTGTATTTTTTCCTTCCTTCCCTCATTCCTTCCTTCCTTCCCTCCTCCCTCCCTCCCTCCTTTCTTTCCTTCTTGCCTTCTTCCTTTCTTTTCTTCTTTCTTTCTTTCTTCCTTCCCTCCTTCCTTCCTTCCCTCCTCTCTTTCTTTCTTTCTTTCTTTCTTTCCTATTTCCTCCTACTTATACTAATTCTCTCTACTTTCTCTCCCTTTTATTCTGAGCCGAGTGGATGAAAGGCTCTTGCTGCTCCAGCCAGGAGTCAGGACTCTGCCTCTGAGGTGGGAGAGCCAACTTCAGAACACTCGTCAAGAAGAGACCTCCCAGCCCCACATAATATCAAACGGCGAAAATCTCCCAGAGATCTCCATCTCAACACCAGCACCCAGCTTCGCTCAACGACCAGCAAGCTACAGTGCTGGACAACCTATGCCAACCATATAGCAAAACAGGAACACAACCCCACCCACTAGCAGAGAGGCTGCCTAAAATCATAATAAGTCCACAGACACCCCAAAACACACCACCAGACGTGGACCTGCCCACTAGAGAGACAAGATCTAGGCTCATTCATACACCACAACACAGGCACTAGTCCCC
>NW_006777418.1:1512929-1520420 GCF_000442215.2 Lipotes vexillifer
CGCATGGCACAGGGAAACCGGCTCGGTTCTTTGTGGCTGTCTGGAGGGGTGGGATAGGGAGGGGGGGAGGGAGGGAGACAAAGAGGGAAGAGATATGGGAACATATGTATACGTATAACTGACTCACTCTGTTATAAAGCAGAAACTAACACACCATTGTAAAGCAATTATACCCCAATAAAGATGTAAAAAAAAAAAAAAAAAAGATAGTGAATTTGGTGAAATGGATTTTAAACAACCTGATGAAATGGATTATTTTACTAGATTCAACCAGATATTTTTAAAGTATTAGCATGCTATTAAATCACTCCCCAACCTCAAAATGATTTTTAAAAATAACATATTCATCCAATATTCATACCAGATGAATTCCAAAGTGAGAATTTCTCTCACTCCTCTTATTGTTCATGGGATTGTGTCTTCCATCAAGGAAGGTTTCTCTTACCCCACTTTATTATGATCTTTAAATATTCTCACTGATGTTCATTATCTCAGCTTTTCTTTAAAATTCTTTAAATAATTTTGCAATGTTTTCTAGATGGAAATGGCAAAAGTCATGATTTTTTAAATTGGCCAACAGAAATCAAATCCCTTACTGCTGGCTGATCACTGGCAAGAACGAGAGTAGTGTTACAATGTAAAAGGACTACTGACGGGAATTTAAGTGGATTCTGATCTATTTTTTCTAACTGCATTAGCATCCAGATCTCAACCATGTCTAAAAATCTCTCAAGCCCCCTACTTCCTTTTTTTTTTTTTTCTATAACTGAGAGGAAATCGCAATTAGAGATTTCCTGCTTAAACATTTTGTTTCTCATCTGACACTTTTCAGTGATTTCCCCCATATATATCTAGTCCTTAAAGTCTCAAATTGATCAGTGCAACAAACTTCTTTTTCTCAAGTTACAACGAAAACGATGAATACAATCAAAATGAAATTTGCTAGGTGTTATGGACTGAATATTTGTGTCCCTCCAAAAGTCATATGTTTAAGTCCTAACCTCCAATGTGATGGTATTTGGAGGTGGGGCCTTTGGGAGGTTTAGATGGATGGGGCATCCTACCCTCATGAGGGTGGGGCACCCAAGGTTGGATTAGTACCCTCATAAGAAGAGCTCTCTCTCCACCATGTGGGGACACAGTGACAAGGTGACAACTTGCAAACCAGAAGTGGGCCCTCACAGAACCATGCTGGCACGTGATTTTGGACTTCCCAGCTCCAGAACTATGAGAAATATATTTCTGTTCTTTAAGTCACTCGGTGTATGGTATTTTGTTATGGCAGCCCAATTTAAGACACTAGGCATTTCCTAACTTTTTTTTTTAACATCTTTATTGGAGTAAAATTGCTTTACAATGGTGTGTTAGTTTCTGCTGTATAACAAAGTGAATCAGCTATATGTATACATATATCCCCATATCCCTTCCCTCTTGTGTCTCCCTTCCACCCTCCCTCTTCCACCCCATTTCCTAACTTTTGACAGCAAATAGTTTAGCCACCCAAAGATATGGTTTCAACTGATGCCAGTTCTTCTTTGTTTCATTCAGTCACGTAGGCCTTTTCAGCATTACCGCCTTAGAAGTGCATGTTTCATCCTGCATACATAGCAGGCCCCTATTCTTGGAACAGATGCTGTCCACTGGGCACATTTCCAGCTCCTGGATCCTGCCACTGAACTCACTGGAAACTAAGAACTGGAGTAGGACAGTGATATCTGCCTAAACTTACTTACCAACCAACCTGAATTCTAGGTGATTGAATTGAACTGGGCTTTCTGTAAGAACCTAAGACAAGATAGAACAGTGGGCTGCAGCGACTGAAACTAAGAGACATGTGAAAAATTCTTTCTAGGGGTGAGGCCAAGGTCAGGAACCACAAAACTGGCCTTCTTAAGGAAGGGGATAAGAAGTGGAAATCAAGTATGAGGCAGCATATATTTTGTTCTTCTAATTGTTACATTAAATATGTGTTTTACTCAACAAATTTATACTAAGGGCAAATTATGTGCTCAGAGCATTGTTCTAGGTGCCAGCAATACAGCAATGAAGAGACCTCCCTACTGGGAAAAAAAAAAAAAAATCCTTGCCCTCACAGGACTCACATTCTCACATTATGTTCTCCTACTTCGGCTCCACCACCTAATTAGTGTCTCAAATAACAGCTTATCTTTAACATGAGGATAGTGGTGCCCAATTCTTCTTTTACAGCTGTACTTGTACTTTGTATAACATCAGGATTTTTAATGTCTTCATTCTGTTTTTCAAATATAAATAGGTTTTCCATTCTTTACCTAAATAGGTTGATTCTAAAAGTCAAAAATCTATTAACAGACTTACGTTATCATACCTATGTAAATGCCAATGACTACAAAGACAAATAATAGGCTAGAATTATATATTTTTTTATAAAAGGTCTAATGGCATAACCCCTGAGCAATTTAAAGGAGAATATTTATATCTTAATCATTCGAGTCAAATAAATTCCCTTTTCTTATGCCAAATCAATTAAGTGCTGAAAATCATGACATTCCACATCCAAAAAAAAAAAATTATGACACACTTTATTTCATAATATCTGAACTAGAATTTCCTACATAGTTTTTTGTTTTTCCTGAAGTTTGTAATTGCTTTCTTTTTTCTTGCTGATAGAAGAATAATTCACCTTCACCTTATTCTCAGGCTTATCTAGACTATCAGTCATGCTGGAGTTCACCTTTTTCCCCAGAACTCCCTGAACTCTGCATTCTCCTGCTCCAATCAGGAGTATCTGCTGCTTAAGCCCATTGTATAGCTTTTATCCTCATCTTTTCACTCTCTTTCTGGGATTTACTTTTTCTTGGATCATACCTGTTCCTCTTTCTTGCTTTTTCACCCCTGTCTTCTAAGAGGACATCCCAGAATAACTTACTAAGAAAGGATATTAGGAGATCCTGAGACATAGACCTCTAAAAAAAAGTCTTTATTTTTATTCTCATACTCAGTGGATAGTTTGACCAAGTATAGAATTCCATAAAGAAGTGAAATAAATAAGTTAAATAAAGAAGTGAAAAGGCAAGCTGCAGACTAGGAGAAAATATTTGCAATACACAAACCTGAAAAAAGCCAGGACCTAGAATTTACAAAGAACTTCTAAAAATCAGTAAGAAAAAGATAAACAACCCAATTTTTAAACATGGGCCAATACGTGAATAGGGACTTTGCAAAAGAAAACAACCAAATGGCTAAGACGTATGTGACAAGTTGCTCAATATCAATGCTCATCAGGGAAAATCAAACTCACAGTGAGATATCACTGTGCATTGACGAAAATGGCTTAAATTAAAAAGACTGATAATACCAAGTACTGGGAAAGATGTAGAGACACTAGAACTTCAGAATACATTGATTATATGAGGGTAAAACTCTTTGAAATACTGTATAGCGGTTTCTAAGAAATTAAACGCACATCTACCTATGACCAAACCAGCAATTCGAATCCACCCAGAAGAAATGGTCAAACAAGTCACAAAAACTTGTGTAAGTTTGTTTGTAGTTGCTGTATTCAAAATAGCTTCAAACTAGAAACAACCCAATGACTACCAAAAGGAGAATGGAGAAACAAACCATACCGTAATAATACAATGGAAGACTTCTCAGCAATAGAAAAGAATGAATTACTACTACACCCAACAACTTGGATGAATACTAAAACAATTATATCGATCAAAGGAAGCTGGACATAAAAGTATATACTCTATGACTAAATTTATAGAAAGTTCAGGAACAGGGAAAACAAATCTATGGTGATAAAAGTCAAATACCGATTATTTGAGGTAGAAGGTAATGTGTATTGATTGAGAGAAGGCATGAGGGAACTTTCTGGGGTGAAGGAAATAGCCTACATCTTGATCTGGATGGTGTACATTTACTCACCAGGCTCTGCATTTAAGATTTGTGCATCTCACCATGGGTACTACATTTCAACTTTTTTTAGAAAAGAAAAATAGCTAGGTTGAAAATCGTCTTCCTTCAGTACTTTGAAAGCTTTTCCTCATTATCTTCTAACATCCACAGGTGATGATAAGAAGTCTTGTGCGAGTCTGATTCTAACTCCTTTGAAGTCCAAGTTTATTCTCTCTGGAAGTTTAGGAACTTTTCTTTAACCTTCTTGCTCTGAAATTCCATGAGGATGTCTCTAGGTAGGAATCTTTATTACATTCATCCCATTTGCCCCTCAGTATGCCTTTTCAATTTCAATACTTGTGTCTATCCTTATCACTGGGGCATTTTTCTATTAATTTAAAAAGAATTTTCACCTCTTCTTTTTATTAAAATCTACTGTTCTTGAATCTCTATGGTCAGAAGATGGAATTCCTAAATTAAGCCTCTATGTCTCTTTCTTTCATATTTTCTTTGTCTTTCTGCTTTGTTCTGTAGATTCCCTCTGCTTTATCTTATAGCAATTATGCTTAATTTCTAAGCAGTCTTACTTATTCTGTGTTCCTGTTTCACAACAATTTGATTTTAGGACACAATATCTTCTCGAATCTCTGAGAGTACCAGGAGATTTTGAAAAAGTCCCTCTCTGTTTTCTGAATAACGTCTATTTTCTCTGATAATTGTGGTCTTTCTCTTTCATACTACTTGCCTTCCTCGTGTGTCGGATCCTCCCTAGATGCTACATATCAATAATGAAGATGCGTGTTTCCTCCTCTGTTCAATAGAAAGAGTTTTTTTCCTTGCTTTGGGGGTCTTCCTGGAAGATCCGTGTACAAGGGAAGGGCAGGTTGAAAGATCAGCTTTATGGTAAGTAGGCTTGGAGCTCCCTGACAGTTCAGGGGTATCTAAATGCCAGAATAAGGAATTCTTTTGCTGAACAGCCAAAACTCTCAAAAGAAGTCATGGCTTTCCCTGGTTTACTTATTGTCTTTAGAGAAGGATCCTGGAGGCAATGGCCAGGTGGCCTGCAGCTCTGAGGGGTCGGGGAGCAAGCAGGGCTGCCAGGCACTGACTTTCACACAACTTTCCCCTGTTTATGGCTTCTGCTCACCTCTTCTTTCTTATCATTCCTGTGACTCCAAGCCTTTAGCCCCTCCAGGCAGATGGGTGCTCTTCTGCACTGCAGACCATCATATAGCACATTCTGGGCTATGGTTTTGCTACTGTGTTTCATCTGTCTACATGCTTCCAACCACTTGCCATCATCTAGAAGTTTCTTGAAGTCTCTAATCTACTCATTTCCTCCTCTCCACCCTCTTTCCATTCCTTTAAAAACTTTTATTATCATTTCAATGTAGTCTCTACAGGGAGAGAGGTGAATATGTATGTTCAATCTATCTTGAGTTAGAATGTACATTCTTTTCTTTTTTCCCCAGAAGTAAATTAATCTGTTTAGAAAAACCTGATAAAACGTTAAATATAATAAGTTAAAGACATTACCAGACAAAACTCATTTATTAAGGCATCACCTGACCCTTCAGTGCAGATGATTCCCAAATCTATACTCTCAGCATCCTTCCGTATTTCCATGTACCTGCTGGTCATTTCCAATTCTTTGTCTACTTTTCCCACATTTACACCAACCCAAGCCCGTTCTCTACTCCTTGCCTCCCCATGAATATCTTCTTCCCCAACACGACTAGCCCGCTTGATCTTTCTGCAGGTTCCACCCACATCCAGGCAGGCTGAACACTTCACACAAGTTTTTGACTTTTCTTTGCCCTGTTTCTTTGTAGTTGGTGAGTGCTCAAATCCTCTCTCTTCTTCCTATTTTATTCTATGTTTGGAGAGAATTCTCTCCTTTAGCTCACCTTGCTCCTGGAAAAATAAAGGGGACTAAAAGCAGTAATGGGTACATCGGCTGCATCACTGCCCGGAGAAGGGCAAAGGAATAACCACTTGACACCAAGCAATATCTTCTCCTTTATACAGGTGTGCACAGTTGATACTGCAGCTGAACAGAAAAAAAAGTGCCTATTAAACATTTAAAGAAAATAAATTGTATTTGTCACAGAGAATAATTTATAAACATCTTCTAAGAGTTGAATGCCAAATGCATATATTCTTAGACCTAAAATTATTTTCAAGTTCAGTAGACTGATTCCAATCTCTCCTACGTTGCAGCCATTCTGATAAAGTTTCAAACCCATCTCATCTCTTTCCTTTCCTTTTTTAAAAAATATTTTTTAAAATTAATTAATTTATTTTTGGCTACGTTGGGCCTTCGTAGCTGCGTGCGGGCTTTCTCTAGTTGCGGCGAGTGGGGGCCACTCTTCCTTGCGGTGCACGGCCTTCTCGCTGCGGTGGCTTCTCTTGTTGTGGAGCACGGGCTCTAGGCACGTGGGTTCAGTATGGGCTTTACAGCACAGGCTCAGTAGTTGTGGTGCACAGGCTTAGTTGCTCTGTGGCATGTGGGATCTTCCTGGACCAGGGCTTGAACCCATGTCCCCTGCATTGGCAGGCAGATTCTTAACCATTGTGCCACCAGGGAAGTCCCTCATCTCTTTCCTTTCTTTATGTAAATAAGACACTACAAGTGCATATATTATCTGAATGATCATATTAGCGGAAGCCAGGATCTTCTGAAAGCTGTAGTCTATGTGGGTAGAGATCACCTTCATCCTCCCTCAAATGCCATTGTACTTATGTTTTTGTAATGTTAGTCTGATGTCTGCATCATCAGCTGTAATTAGAAACATATAAAACTGTTATCAGGCTGAACTGTTGATAAACCTAGTTCAGGAATTTAATGTTTTTCTGCTTTAGTTCATACTCATATCTCTACTGATAGATGACTGTAGGGTTTACACTCAGACACTTGGAAAATTCAACTTGCCATTAAGTTGTAACTTGTGTGTCTCTTTTGTAGGAATAAATTGATTAGAGAGCAGCCCTGAAGTCTGTTGGGAGGATTTGGTGGGGGTGGGGGAAGCAGAGAGAGATGCGTGGTAATGGGAGGAAGGAGGGTATTTATATTCGGTGAGGTTTGGATATTAAACAGAAAGGAAATCACAGATGGTGTCTGATTACTGTTGGACTACTGCCAACAACTTATAGGTAGATACTGCAGGAAAAACCAAACATGGCACCCATGGGAAGCTCATTCTCAAACCTCAGTGCCCTTCAAGGGCTCAGGATCATGTTCTGTGTCACTGTTGCTGATTATACACACATTTATACATATATATACATTTCACTTTTAGAAACATCATCGTACAAAAACTTCAATTACTGAATAGGTACACTAACCAGAACATATTTCCATCACAGAATAAGCCTTCATTTCACAAAATGATTTTACAGAATACTACATTTCCCTATGAATTTTAAATTTGATTTATTTACAAAATTAATTTTTCATGCAGTTTTTATTTTTATTTATTTATTTTTTTCGGTACGCGGGCCTCTCACTGTTGTGGCCTCTCACTGTTGTGGCCTCTCCTGTTGCGGAGCACAGGCTCCGGACGCACAGGCTCAGCGGCCATGGCTCACGGGCCCAGCCACTCCATGGCA
>NW_006777418.1:1520605-1523485 GCF_000442215.2 Lipotes vexillifer
CCTGCATGGGCCGGCGGCCTCCCACCCACTGCGCCCCCAGGGAAGCCCTTTTTTTTTTTTTGCACTTTTTTTTTTTGCAGTTCAACTTTTTATTTTAATAAAATCAGAATATGCACAACATGTGCAGTTCTAGCATCTAAACTAACAAGCAATTACTAAAGCTACAGTAACTTGAGGTTAACTCAATCACTCATAAAGGTTTATTGATGACTGCCATATTCACATTTACAAAAACACATCAGTTAATGTATAACAAGACAAATATACAAATCAGGACAGGGCAAGATCCTGATTTAACATAGTATCCTTTTGTTTTCACCCATAAAATTGACAGTGACTCATTTTTGCTAAGTAAAGCGTGCTGGTTGGCAATTGATATCTAAGCTTATCATTGACATCATAACTTTAGGATTGCATCTGATTGTCTTGATTCTCCAGCTTTAGAATGTCTCCACAATTCCCTGACAACCTGACAAAAATTAAAACTACCTAAATACCCAGTCGTTTGTCCATTGTACATCATTGTAACTGAATCAGCAGGTTTCCCTTGGAACATGATGGACTTAAACTGAATAGTCTCAACCTGAAGGGTTTTGGATTTCTTTAACAGTGAAAAGAAAGGCCACTCACTGCGAAAAAGAAATGCAGAGTCCTAAGATGTTCTCTCAAATTCATGGGAGCCGTGTCTAAACAAAAATAACAGTAACAAAACTCCCTTTTATCTCTGTGGAAAGAAAAACCACACTGTTACTATGGGTAGGGGGACATGAACATTAATCCATATGAGACTTGAGATTCCCAAGTGAAGAGTACAGGTCTAGAGATTGAGAACCAGGACCAGACTGCCTGGGTTTGAATCCTGAGTCTATCTTATAAGCAAGTGTGTGTTTTAGGGCAAGTTACTTAAACTTGCTGTGCCTCAGTTTCTTCACCAGTAAAATGGAGATAAACTTGTACCTATATCATACAGCTGTTTTAGGATTAAATGAGCTAACGCATAAACTGCTTGGGAAGGAACAGTGCTGTGTAAGTGTTTGTTACCATGACTGGGATAAATCCCTACTTTAGTCCAGGTGCTTCACATTAATGATTGCAGTCGATACCTCCAAGTGGATGCTGGATATTATAATCTCTATTTTCCTTGAAGAGAAAATGGACTTCAGAGCAGTAAGTAATAAGTAATTTTTCCAAGACCACATACTGAGTAAGCGGTTAGGCTACAAGTCCTAACCAAGTCTTTCTCATTCCAGACCATCTCTTCACACGTGTGAAAAGGAAGCAGCTAACTAGCTAGCTGGCTGACTTTCTCACTTTTCAATTAGTTGTCCTAGTGTTCCATAAGCGGGTCTTGGCCGGTCTTGGACAGCCACCTCAAAGATGCCCCATCTGTTCCTGTCCGCTTTATGGCCGGGGAGAAGCCAGTGTTTTCACCCAGCGTGGGGCCGCCAGCTCTGCAGGGAAGCTGGGGAACAGATGCAATGATCAGAGGGCCCTGGTGCCAACCACTTTCTCTTCCCTATTGTCAGAGAGGCCCCCTGCAGTGGTTGCCACTCAGAGTATGTGATTTGCTTGCTCTTTCTCTTCCAAAATGTTTTAATTTTTTTACATCATATTTAATATTTTATTGCTTCTTGTGGATGAAAGGAGAAAACCTTGTTCTGAAAAATACATAACTCCACCTTCCATAGAAGAGATCCATCCTGGATCAGTGTTCACAGCCAGCGCTGCCAAATTCAAAAATAAATGGCTCCGATATCTTCAGAAACCAGATTTTCATATTTGTTCTCCGAAGAGCAGAGGGTACATTTTTAATAAAACTTTAGTTGTGGTAAATCGCTGGCTCAAAATCAGCAGGCAGAGGCTCAGCACGTACAGTGACCTAGGAGCCACCGGGATGAGTAATTTGCCTATATAAACAGGAGCATGGAGGAAGTCTTTTGTAAGGCTCAACACATTTTAGCTGGGTGACTTCATTTCCATTATCAGGTCTGATCTCGGCGAAGGTGATTTGCTTGCAGTCTAGCTCTAGATGAGCCTGGCACAGACTTACCCAATCTAACCTCAGATCTAAAGCAGAAGGGCAGATATTCATCTTCCCCATGACATTATAGTGTGTTTAAGCACGGCATTAACATAGCTTGTACATACTTATTCGTGACAAGGCTCAGACCTTGGAAAATCTCTGGTTTAATTTCTTACACGCAATGACTGAATACAGATTAATTTTTATGCCTAATAGGAGGGTATATGCTTAACATCAAAAGCAATCTCTTGCTGCAATAGTTGGCTCTGCTTAAATCTGATCAGGAGTAAGGAAGAGCTAGGAGGAGTGAAGTCAGCTATGCAGGAAAATTTGGCAAATGGTCATCTTACCTCTCTCCGAACTCATCTGTTAGGCATTCAGCCCAGCTCTCCACTGTAGGTGACAGGACGAGGTGGTCTCAGAAAGGGCCCTTAGGTAAATAATTTTTGACTTAACTCCTGCTTGAGCCTTTGAAAGCATGCGTGAAGTCCCCTGGGTTACTCTTTCAAGTGAAGGAGTGGAGGTGTCTCCAAATACTGAGAATGGAGTTAAGGAAAAGGGGCATACGACACAGCCACAGAATGTCCACCACAGGTTGCTATGTGGGCAGGCAGACAAGTGGAAAGGTGTGAGGGTGCTGTCCTGCATTTTAGGGGCACTGCTGATACAATGCTGGGCTCCTCCTTTGCAGCTAGAGGACCCGACGTACAGAAGAATATGGAGGGGCTTCCCTGGTGGCGCAGTGGTTCAGAGTCCGCCTGCCGATGCAGGGCATGCGGGTTCGTGCCCCGGTACGGGAGGATCCCACGTGCCGCGGAGCGGCCGGGCCCGTGAGCCATGGCCGCTGAGCCTGCGCG
>NW_006777418.1:1523714-1526004 GCF_000442215.2 Lipotes vexillifer
CACAACAGTGAGAGGCCCGCGTACCGCAAAAAAAAAAAAAAAAAGAACATGTCAGAGAGGTCCTAGTCTACTCCAGTGTGTTCCTCCTCCCCTGCCCCCGCGACATTCATTGGCTGGAACGCTGGGTGTGCCATGGGGATCGCATTCCAATGAAGCAAAAAACGCTGAAAGATCCTTCTCAGTCCCTAGCTCTGAAAAAGGAGGATAGTTTCTTTTGGCCTTCTAGATCTACTCTTCACCTTATCCCCTCTGCCCTGGGTCCTGGGAGACAGAAATTTTATGGATCGTATCAACGGGCTCCCTTGCCCTTGTGCTTCCAACTGGATTCAGTCAGTGGGAAGCACCAGCAAGAGAAAAGGACAGAGAAGAAATGAGGCTGGGGTATTTCTCCCCTGAGCCCTTCCCTGTGGGGTCACTGGAATGTGGCTACATCCTTCAACTAGTGGCACAGCTCCTGTCTGAGCCATCTTGCAGGGATAGGGATTAGCTTTAGAAAGGACACCTTCTGACGCTTCCACTGCGACCTCAGAGGCGGAAGCAAAGCCACATTTGGATGCAAGTGTGGGTAGCAGTGACAGGAAGCTAAGAGATCTGACGTGATGGCCTCCTTTTATTGTACGTATATGAGGAAGGAGATAAATGCATTCCTGATGCACAGGCGGAGAAGGTAGTAGAAGAGAGGGCTTGAGGGGTGTGGGAAATGTTGGAGAGAGATGACTCAGAAGAGGTATAAATATAAGGCACCTTTGAAGAGTGCACGAAATTAGAGAAGATGAATTTATAGCAGCACCAAACTTTATGCGTAGCACTGGGAAAGAAGCCTGTGAGTGAAGGCAGAAAAGGCAATCAGCTGGAGATCTGTAAAATCAGGAGTTTACCGGGTACAGGAGATGAAAGGAGGACACTGAGAATTGAAGACTTTGGCAAGAGCGTGACTGAGGAAATCTGCCTCGTGGTCATGATGGGACTGAAGATGATGTGGGATGACAGTTGAAGGAACAAGGCAGTAGAGATCACAAAGAGCCTGAGGAGCAGACATAGTGAGAATAACAGATTGAGGGAACCGTGATCAGGAAGTGTGAGATTTGGATGGAGGGAAGCAGTTCCTGGTAATGACAAGTTTTAGGATCTGATCATGGGGATGGAGTGGAGGTCATTAAAGTTCAAAAGGTCAAGAAATGGAAAGTGTTTTTCATCCAGAATGATACCCATTTCTTGTTAACACAACTAACATTTTTTTAAATGGAAATTAATTTGTTGAGAAAAATTTATTTCAATGTGAAACTGTGCATTGTGTAGAAGATATCCTTTCCGGGTTTACCAGACTCTAAACATCTCTTTTTTTTTTTTTTTTGAGCTATATTATAACTCTATAATTGTAGATGACTGAGAGACATGCAAATTATGTCCTGTCTGATTAAGGTTAGACTGGCAAACCCATTTTGCCTCCATTTACAATTCATTAATATACTTTTACTCCATATAAATTTGAATTTAACTTATTGTTTTGAACTGTTTGTAATATCTGCTTGGTTCCCTTACCAATGAACAAGTAGAACAAGATCTTTAACCTGTACTCATTTTTATACCTGTATGAAAGTCATGATTTCACTTGATCTTTTTAAAAAATTATCTTTTAACAAAGTGTATTTTTTAAAACAAACGAAAAATTGGTGAGAAGAGTAGAGTTGTTTGGCACTTTTACAGATCTTTTAAATGTCTGGAAAAATACAATACAGCTGGTTTCCCATATCTGCATTCAATCTCCTATAGCTATGTTATTTTAGTTGAAGTATATGAAGAAAATTTGGTCTCACATAGATATGTAGTTGGAAGAGGGGGGAGTATTTTAATATCCTTTTCGGATAATTGTGAATATTCTTATTAATACTGTATCAAAACTTGCCAAGTTGTAGTTTCTTAAAGGTTAGTTGCAAGGTGGGATCTGATACCATTCCGATGAACTTTACATACTCTGTTAAATTAAAATTCATTGGTCTATCTTTCACATTGAAAGGATCTTTTATCTATGCATGATTTTCTAACATCATGCATTGGTCACTGGGAAAACAGTGGTTCACTAAGTCATGCAGATCTTTCAAATGGTTACACATCTCATTATATAATATGTATTTTAAAAAATCACATTGTTAATATCACAACCAATCTCAAAAAAAGCCTTAAATATTAGGAAGCTTTCAAATTTACAGGTGTATATGTTTTCCAAAATTCTAATTTTCACTTGCAAGCTTGACTTTTTTTTTTTTTTTTTTTTGGTAAACGGGCCTCT
>NW_006777418.1:1526228-1534415 GCF_000442215.2 Lipotes vexillifer
CATCGGCAGGCGGACTCTCAACCACTGCGCCACCAGGGAAGCCCTGAAAGCTTGACTTTTATCATTAGCAACAGATACAGTCAGTTATTTTCTGTGACAGGCTCACTCACTCATTTTTAGGATATATTTGCCAAATACTCAAGTCTAAACAACCATAGTCTACTCCTCAGTCATTCAAGTAAAAATAGCATTTCACAAACAGCAACTAGTCTACCTTACAATTCAACAATTCCACAACAGAGAGTGGCCAAGACGGCGGAATAGAAAGACCCTGAGCTTATCTCCTCCGGCAAGCACATCAAAGTCACAACTATCTGCAGAACAACCATCAATGAAAAAAGACTGGAACCTACCAGAAAAGATCTTCTACAACTAAAGACATAAAGAAGGAACCTCAGTGAGATGGGTAAAAGGGTAAGACTCGAGATGTAATCAAATTCCACACCTCTGGGTTGGCAGCCCACAAGCTGGAGAATAATTACAAGGCAGAGGTTCTCGCACAGGAGTGAGAGTTCTGAGCCCCACTTTGGGCTGTCTAGGCTGGGGGTACTCCACCGGGAAGATAAGTCCCCAGAGCATCTGGCTTTGAAGGCCAGCAGGGCTTAATTTCGGGAGCCTCACAGGACTGTGAGAAAAAGGGACGTCACGCTTAAAGGGCACACACAAAATCTCACGTGCACTGGGACCCAAGGCAAAAGCAGTAATTTGATAGAAGCCTGGGCCAGACCTACCTGCAGGTCTTGGAGAGTCTCCTGGAGAGGTGGAGGACAGCTGCAGCTCACTCTGGGGTCTCAGATACTGGTGTCAGACATACATACTGTGTGAACACTGCTGCTGGTGGCTGCCATCTTGGTTCATTAGCACCAAGACCTGGCCCTACCCAACAGCCTGTAGACGCCAGTGCTGGGATGCCTCAGGCCAAACAACTAACTGGGCGGGGACACAGCCCCACCCAACATCAGACAGGTCGCCTAAAGACTTCCTGAGCCCACAGCCACCTCTAGACACACCCCTAGACACAGTCCTGCCCACCAGAGGGCCAAGACCCAGCTCCACCACCAGTGGGCAGGCACTGACCTCTCCCTCCAGGAAGCCTGCACTGGCCTCTAGACCAGCCTCATCCACCCGGGGAAGACACCAGAAGCAAGAAAACTACAATCCCACGGCCAGGACACCCTGGACGCCATACCCACTGTGCCAGGAACCAGTCTCCCCACCAATGATCTGAAATGAGCTCTGGATCCCTGGGTCCTGCAGCCAGACTCCAGGAACCAGCCCTGCCTACCAGTAGTCCAGCACTAGCCCCAGAACCTGGCTTCACCTGCCAGTGGGTGGGCAACAGCCCCGAGTCTTTGGGACCCTGACTCCAGCCACAAATGAGCCAGCACTAGCCCTAGGGCCCCCTAGAGTTCTGCAGCCAACTGCCTTATGACTGCCCCAATGAACAGCAGCCAGCAGCATCCACACAAGTCAGGGCCTGGAAACCAACTACCAGACTGCCCACATAGTCAGCCCGCCACAACAGAAGGACGCATGCAGCCCTCTTAGGGGGAACCCCTAGAGCATATAGCTTGGGTAATGAGGGGGGAGCTCACTGCTGGGACACATAGGATGTCTCCTGCAGACGGCCACTTCTCCAAGGTCAAGAAATGTAAATAACCTACCACATACATAAAAATAGAAACAGAAACTTAGACAAAATGAGGCAGCAGAAGAACATATTCCAGCTGAAGGAACAAGATAAAACTCCTGAAGAACTAAGTGACGTGGAGATAGGCAATCTACCCAAGAGAGAGTTCAGCCGATCAAAGAACCTGAGAGAAGAACAGATGCAGAGAGCAAGCAAGTTAGACGTTTTTAACAAAGAGAAAATATAAAGAACAACCAAGCAGAGATAAAGAATATCATAACTGAAATGAAAAATACACTAGAGGGAATCAATAGTAGACTAAATGATTCAGAAGGATGCATCAGTGAGCTGGAAGACAGAGTAATGGAAATCACTGCTGCGAAACAGAAAAAAGAATGAAAAGAAACAAGGACAGTTTTTTTTTTGTTTTTTTTTTTTTGCGGTACACGGGCCTCTCACTGTTGTGGCCTCTCCCCTTGCGGAGCACAGGCTCCGGACACGCAGGCCCAGGCCATGGCTCACGGGCCCAGCCGCTCCGCGACATGCGGGATCCTCCCAGACCGGGGCACGAACCCGCGTCCCCTGCACCGGCAGGCGGACTCCCAACCACTGCGCCACCAGGGAAGCCCAAGGACAGTTTGAGAGACCTCTGGGACAACATCAAGTGCAGTAATATTTGAATTGTAGGAGTTCCAGAAGGGGAAGGGGGGGGCTGAGAGAATATTTGAAGAGATAATAGCTGTAGACTCCTTTAACCTGGGAAAGGAAGCTGTCACCCAAGTCCAGGAAGTGCAGAGAGTTCCATACAGGATGAACCCAAAGAGGAACACACCAAGACACATCGTAATTAAAATGACAAAAATTAAAGCTAAGGAGAGAATATTAAAAGCAGTCGGGGAAAAGCAACAAATAACATACAAGGGAACTCTCATAAGGCTATCAGCTGATTTTTCAGCAGAAACTCTGCAGGCCAGAAAGACGTGGTATGATATATTTAAAGGGATAAAAGGGAAAAACCTACAACCAAAGATACTCTACCCAACAAGGCTCCCACTCACATTTGATGAAGAAATCAAAAGCTTTACAGACAAATGAAATCTAAAAGAATTCAGCACCACCCAACTGGCTTTACAATAAACGTTAAAGGAACCTGTGTAGGTGAAAAAGAGAAGGCCAGGACTAGAAACGAGACAATTACAAAGTGAGAAAAGCTCACCAGTAAAGGCAAACATATAGTACAGGTAAGAAATCATCCACACACAAAGCTAGTAGGGAGGTTAAAAGACAAAAGTAGTAAAATCTCGTGTCTCCACAATAAGCAGTTAAGGGATACACAGAACAATTCGATGTAAAATATTATATCAAAAACAGTGATCGTGGGGGGAGGAGAGCACAGACGCAGGGATTTAAAAATACATTTGAAACTAAGAGACCCGCAGCTTAAAACAATCGCATATAATATAGGGATTACTATATAAAAACCTCCTGGTAAGCCCAAACCAAAAATCGATCACAGATATACACACAAAAAGAGAAAAGAGAGTCCAAGTATAATACGAAAGATAGTCACTGAATCACAAGAGAAGGGAACAAAAGAAGAAAAGGGGCAGGGGGCAGGGGGAAAGGCCTACAAAACAATGAACAAAATGGCAATGAGGACATACATACCAATAATTACCTTAAACATAAATGCACGCCAACCAAAAAACACTTTGAGTGGCTGAATGCATACAAAAACAAGACCCATATATATGCTGCCTACAAGAGACTCACTTCAGACTAGACACACATACAGACTGAAAGTGAGGGGATGGAAAAAGGTATTCCGTGAAAACAAAAATGAAAAGAAAGCTGGAGTAGCAATACTCATATCAGACAAAATAGACTTTAAAATAAAGACTGTTACAAGAGACAAAGAAAGACACTACATAATGATCAAGAGATCGATCCAAGAAGAAGATATAATGATTGTAAACATATATGCACCCAACAGAGGAGCACCTCAACATATACGACAAAGGTTAACAGACATAAAATGAGAAATTACACAATTTCCCCAAGATAAACATCGTACTTCAGTATATGCAACAGAAGTACTTTACGTGTACTTCTCATGTTGTCACACAGACTATTAAAAAGACTTATACTCAAGGGCTGAGATTTAAATTTTTTTTTTTTTTTTTGCGGTACGCGGGCCTCTCACTGTTGTGGCCGCTCCCCTTGCGGAGCACAGGCTCCAGACGTGCAGGCTCAGCGGCCATGGCTCACGGGCCCAGCCGCTCCGCGGCATGTGGGATCTTCCCGGACCGGGGCACGAACTTTTTTTTTTTTTTTTTGCGGTACGCGGGCCTCTCACTGTTGTGGCCTCTCCCGAGGTGGAGCACAGGCTCCGGACGCGCAGGCTCAGCGGCCATGGCTCACGGGCCCAGCCGCTCCGCGGCACGTGGGATCTTCCCGGACCGGGGCACGGACCCGTGTCCCCTGCGTCGGCAGGCGGACTCTCAACCACTGCGCCACCAGGGAAGCCCAAGGGTTGAGATTTAAAATTAATAATTTTATTGTTTCAAAAAGAACATTCTCAAGTGATCTTGGTATTTTCTTTTACTGTGAGTGGGAGGAAGTGAAGAATCCAACAAGTACTAGTTTAGTGCCACTGCCTAAAGCACCAAGATGTTTATCCACTATTGCTTTTGCATCATCAGTGCAAATATCAATATGGTGGAAAAGTGAATAATGCCTTAATGTTATTATGAAAGTACTTTTGCTTTTGTGGACACCCTGGGAGAGTCTCAGGGATCCCCCAGGGGCCCACAAACCACACTTTGAGAACCATGGCCTTACCAGATTCTCTTGCATGCTTCCTTTACTAAAGGAACTTGTACCTCTTCAGTGACTTCTCTGCTGCTCTGTGAGCTTTTTTCATTTCTCTTTCTCTAGGGCTTGACATAAAGTACAGTATCAATGAATGGTTGTTGGAAGAGGTTTACCAGAGTGAAACCCAAAAGACAGAGTGATCAGCTCTACCTGAAGGAACTGGATAAGGTTTAATGAAGATGACATTAAAGTGGGTTTTGAAGGATGAAAAGGAGGTGGACATGTGGATCTTGCATAGAGGAGCACTGTGGGTAGAAGGAGCACAACACGTGCTTGAGACCTTTGCCATGTTGAGATGATTTTGACAGATGAAGACACGCATTACACTATTGGACATGTGCGGCTGGTACTTGTGACATACATTTAGGTTAGATTTGACAATCATCAAAATATTGATGTGAGTTAGAATCATGGCAGTGGATGCAATCCAACAGGAAAAATGTGCAGAGTGAGGAACAATGGAAGGGGGAGGAGGAGAGAATAATGGAGTCTTGCACACATCTGCTTTAAAGGTGGTCAGAGGAAAGGATGTCCGCACAGGAATCTGAGAAAGAATAGCCAGAAATCAGGTGTGGGATTTATGAGGGAGTCGAATCCTGGAATTAAAGGAGGAAAGAGCCTAAGTAATAAAAGAGTGCCCCAAAGTATCAAGAATCTCAGGGATATCAATATTGAAAACTGTCCATTAAGAGTTGGTAACAATGAAATGTTTGGTGGCCTTCGCTTGGACAGTTTCATCTAAGAAGTAAGGGAAGAAACCACATTACATGAAGTTAAGAGTATGTTCAAGGATGATAAAAGGGGGAAAAGACTGTTACCGACTCATTTAAGAAATCTCACTACTAAGAAAATGAGTGAGTACAGGAGGACTATAGTTTCAGAGAGGATTTTTTTAATGTAGGAAATATGTGCATATGTGCAATTTACAGGGAAGGAGCCATAAAAAAGGAGGCAGTGAAATTAGAGAGAAGAGGAAGTTACAGCGAATGGCTCACATCACAGTCTTTGAGGAAGGGGAGTCATAAGCTCCAAAGCTTAACGAAGGAAATTAGACTTATATTAGAGAACTGATACCTCTTCTCTGAGACTGGAGACAAACATGGGAACAGGTAATTAAATTTACATCTACAGAGCACGAGAGCTGAAAATCCTCATACCCAGTAGCCTCCATTATCTCTGTAAAATAGAAAGCAAGTAGTCTTTTGAGAGTGAAGGTAATGGGGCATAGAAAGTATTCTAGCCAGGCTTACCCAGCAAACAGAACCTAGGACAAAAGCTTATTTTCTAACACTTTACTGGAGGAGGAAGTGTGGCATAATTCCGAAGAAATATGAGGGAGGGAAAAGGGAAGTGAGACAGAGAAAGAGGAAGAACAAGTATGAAAAGGCACATAACTGAAATAATGAATGCTTGCTACCAAGTGCAGCTAAGTATGTGACATCAGACATCCAACTGCAGAAGGTCATGGGAAACACTGCAGGACAGGCCAGGGAGGGAGTGAGAATGGAGAATAATTTTTCCAGTAGCTCCTATCTCCACTGGTCAACGTTTTGCCCCAGAAAGCATCAAGTCTCCTGAATTACTGGTTTTCTAATATGGGTGCCTAGAAGTTTCCCAGGGAAGCCCCAGGGTGGGAGGTGAGTTACTGTGCCCTCATGAAGATGGTGGGCGAAGCAATACTTGGAAAGAGCCCACATAGAGCAGATCATTGCGGTACATCTGGGGCAAAGCTAATGGTTGAGGGCCCCTGAGAAAGGTAAGGACAAGAGGTTCTGGCGTTATGAGGAAAAGGTGTCTGAAACAGGAAGTTAACCTGCAAATAATAGTAAGACTATGAAAGTCAACTACTCCCTAAGAATAGAAAAATGTGAGCCGCACTGAAGGTATATTGGATACCAACATTCATATTCCATAATAATTTACAAAGCCATGTTATATTATTCTCCAACAACACTCAATGGCCCCAATATAAGACAGCCTGATCCTGGATCCTCTGCTTAGCTGCCACATCACCCGCCTATGCGTCCCTCAACATCTCCCTCCCCCCAAAAGCTCTGTGGCTGCCATCAAATTCACAAAGGGGCCTGTGATCCAGAAAAAAGCTGTTCTACCAGATCTTCAAGATCAATGCAACCAGTTTCCAGGCTGGAAGCATGGAATAAGTCTATTCAGTCAGTCAGACACAGTTCCTTTGGAGGAACTTGAGGA
This sequence comes from Lipotes vexillifer, assembly GCF_000442215.2. Taxonomy (NCBI): domain Eukaryota; kingdom Metazoa; phylum Chordata; class Mammalia; order Artiodactyla; family Lipotidae; genus Lipotes; species Lipotes vexillifer. The sequence goes on from NW_006777418.1 coordinate 1,532,941, forward strand.
GGCTTGATGTCAAGTTAGGGGTTTTGTTCATTGCATTTTACCACGTACAAAAGCAAACACTATAATGAAGAATCTTAAAGAGTTATTTTGTTACATCATCTGTCTCTCAGTAAATATTTCTCAATTTGAGGAAAGACCTGGCAATAATTTCCTGTAACCCAGAAGAAAATCCAAAGAATATTCATATACTGGATCTCATATCATTGGTCAGGTGAATCCAAAATAAGGAGAGGGGACTTCCCTGGTGGTCCAGCGGTTAAGACTCCACACTCCCAATGTAGGGGGCCCGGCCCGGGTTCGATCTCTGGTCAGGGAACTAGATCCCGCGTGCCACAAATAAGATCCCGCACGAGGCAACGAAGATCCTTCCTGCTGCAACTAAGACCCAGCGCAGCCCAATAAAGAAAGAAGTAAACATAAAAAAAATGAGAGTATTTGATATGATTGTTAAGGTGCTTCCTCAGGGACTCAAATCTCTCTCATCACAGGGAGGTCAAGGAAAATTAAATGATTCAAGGAAGCCTCTCCAGGGACACAATTCCAATGATTTAACAGTAATATTTCACTTCAGACAAGACACTTACATTTACACCTCAGTTTCCTCACCTATAAAACAAGAAGTTTGGACCAGATGGGCCTCATCAGAATCTGAATTTTTAACAAGCTCCCTTGGCGAATGTTTCATTCACTAAAATTTGGGAACTACTGAGGTTTTTTTTTTTTTAATTTTTAATTTTTTAAAAAATTTTTGTCTGTTGGGTTTTCGTGGCTACGTGCAGGCTTTTGCTAGTTCCGGCGAGTGGGGGCTACTCTTCGTCAGTGTGTGGGCTTCTCATTGTGGTGGCTTCTCTTGTTGCAGCTCGCGGGCCCTAGAGTGCGTGGGCTTCAGTAGTTGTGGCACGCGGGCTCAGTAGTTGTGGCTCACGGGCTCTAGAGCGCAGGCTCAGTAGTTGTGGTGCACGGGCTTAGTTGCTCCACAGCATGTGGGATATTCCCAGACCAGGGCTCGAACTCATGTCCCCTGCATTGGCAGGTGGATTCTTAACCACTGCACCACCAGGGAAGTCCCACTACTGACTTTAATAACTGATTCATCCCTTACAAATTTAGGATTCCATAAAACTCCAATTTGGGTGACAGTGGCAAAGCATTCCTTAACGTCAAAGATAGATGACAAAAGATATTTTTAGCTGTTAGGAAGACTATGAAAAATATCAAAGACTAAGAACTCTGGAAGTGAAACTTTTTTAAGCTTGGCAAACCTCTATCTAGGGAACAGATTTAGAAGAACCAGTTAGTGCGTGGGTTAGGAAGGCTTCTAGGGTAGGTTGTAATGCCTGGCCCATGCCTGGGCAGAGAGTTCCTCTGCCTCTCTACATCTGCTATTGAGAAGAACGCAGGCTTTGAGAGCAAGATGGGCCAAAGCAGGCACTAGTATAATTCTGCTATGCCTACCAGCATTGTTCTCATTCCTG
>NW_006777418.1:1534687-1536079 GCF_000442215.2 Lipotes vexillifer
CCTGCTAGTCTGAGTTTTCAATAATTTTAATAAATGAATTCTCTTCCAAGTCTCCAAGGCCTATTTTACTGTTAAAGAAATAGAACACAACAGCCTGCTGAAGGCCTTGGAACACTGCTAATCATCCTCAGAAGAGCTGAGCAAGGAAAGGGCTGGAATTCCAGTTCTTCTGCCACTTGTGGATTATGACATCATCCAAGTTAATTGACTGCATTCCTAAGTACCTTTCCATTTGGGACCATCCACTATTCAGAATATTTTATTAATCCAAAACAAAAAGTACTCACCCTCTGGAGCAGTGCCCTGGTGTGTGAGATCACGTTATTGATGGCTAACCGCTGTCAACTACTGGAGAGGGACCACAAGCTGCCAGCTGTTGCCTGGTAACGGCCTCAGAGTGGGCAGATGAGACCGTGACAAGCTCCAAAAACGAAAGAGGATTTCAACACTTGGAGTATAATAAATGAATGGTTCCTTAACAAACTAATAATATAGAAAGAAGGAATGCAGGAAGGCCCAAATGGGAAGCAATGAACTTGGAATGAATACGCTCAAAAGTACAAACACGTCAGCAGAGGAAAGGTGAACCATGGAGTCACTCTGTCCTGCCTCCTCAGCTGCCTAACTGCTTGCTTTTGTCCTCCTTCCTTCTCTGTTCCTCTCTTCCTGCTACCTTCCCTCTCTTCTCTCTCTCTTTTTTTTTTTTTTGCGGTACGTGGGCCTCTCACTGTTGTGGCCTCTCCCGTTCTGGAGCACAGGCTCCGGACACGCAGCCTCAGCGGCCATGGCTCACGGGCCCAGCCACTCCGCGGCACGTGGGATCCTCCTGGACCGGGGCACGAACCCGTGTCCCCTGCATCGGCAGGCGGACTCTCAACCACTGCGCCACCGGGGAAGCCCTCCCTCTCTTCTCTTATTCGACATTTAAATGAGCACCTTTTAAACAGAACCAAAGAGGACTGGAGAAATACAACGAACACAAAAGACAGTTTCTTTCGAGGAGCTTGTAATCTAGTGGGAGAACCTGACAGCTAAACAGTGACAATTAAGCATAAAAAGTGCTTTAATGAAACTAAGTGCCACAGGAGCCCAGGGGAACAGTTGCTTTACTCTCCTTAGGGAAGCTTTCTTACTTTCTACCAGTGGTTCTCATCCAGTGGACATTTGGTGATATCTGGAGACATGTATGGCAAAAGGACAAGACAGCAGCGTTAGAAAGAGAGAGACTTCAAATGGTGATGTAGGTCTCACAACTGTGAAAAAAGAAAAGGGGAGGAAGGCGGGTTGAGCAGCCTCAGCCTGCAGTGCAGCTCTGTAAAAGTTGTGGTCAGGCTGGTGAGGAGCCCCTGAGCACATCCTGCCCATCAGAGGAGTCCTATGTCAAGCAGGAAT
>NW_006777418.1:1536089-1550894 GCF_000442215.2 Lipotes vexillifer
AAGGAATGGCCCTTCTCTAGTATCCCCACCATGGCCATTTGCTGAGTGCTGTCTGGGAAGACCATGGTCTCCGGCTGTGGCAGATCCAGAGGTGTGACAGCAGAAGCTCTCAGCTGACAGTGCTTCTCAAGAGGTTCTCTCTAGGAGGGATTGAATGGTGCACCTCCATGGCCACCACAGACAGACTATGACCCTGTCTGTGTTGTTAAGAGGAATTTATTAACGGTCTCCATTTTCCCTCCCAAAAGCTAAGCTGCACATCTGCACTGAATGAGGAGAATGTACAACTGCAGTTTTTCTTCCTAAAGGCTTTTTGTTAATAAAGCTATTGACCTGATTTTTTGTTATGTGTGTCTTTACAACACTAGAAGAGAGACTTGTCCTTTTGTGTCACAAATTAAGTGAAGAGAAGTTGCGATTACGTGCCACTATGAGACCACAGTTTCTGCCCCTGGAATGTCAGTTAATAAGAGGGATCAGAACACAAACACACACACATTTTTCTATAATGATTACCTGTTATCTCCACAGGGCATTGGCAGTAGGTTGCTGAAGCCACCTTTCTATGGATAGCCCATCACCACAGGAGCAGTTTCAACTCCAGGATCCTAGATCTTTCAGATGTTTAAAGAATCCTCTCTTGGCAAATAATGAAAAGCCATACAGGAAATACCTGATATTTTGTCATTTTATTTGGAAGAATACAATGAGACAGTGAAACTTGACTAGTTTCGGTCGCTCTTTGCATCTTGATTTTGGCAGGTCTAAAACAACATCACCTGGGGAGCCATCTGCCTCCTGTGCTTGCCCCCAGGAGGAAAACATGGTGCTCCTGCTATGTTGCTGATTGCACTGGAGCCTACTAGGTTCCTTAGGAAATGATGTGACCATATTCCAAACAGAAACCTGTGGTCCCTGCCACGAGTCAGAGCATGCTGTCCCTGGAATTAATGCAATCTTCACTCAGTCACTAAGAAGACCCCTATCGTCAACAGCTGGAGTTTGGACCCGTTTACCGTTGGACCATAAGGACCCACTCCAATGTTGCGGATTTAAGAATAAGATGTGCAATATCATGTAGTCCTAGGTGGAATTTCCTAAACCCCAAGTGTCAAGAGGAACTCCTCTAAAATAGAAGGGAGAAGGTAAAAGAAAGAGGGAGATACTGTGTTTGTGTGAGCTGGTTTGTTCACTTCTCATCTTTTATGTGATGTTTTGAGGAAAGTAACTAGCATTAAACCTCACAGCGAGGTTCTCTAGTTCACACCCAGCTTTGGGAAAGTGATAAAGAACAGAATGCAGTTTTTCCAGAAAGTTCAGTTTGCGACACTTATGAAATCCCATCACATTAATTCATGAAATCCCCAAAGGGAAGTGACCCCATATCAGGTGCTCTCCTTTGGGAAACATCACACACAGCGTAGTTTATAGGAAAAATCCTAAGTTTCCAGCTCTCATGTGCCAGACATAGCTAGGGAGCTGAGGAAGTAGGAGCTTCTTATATTATTATTTTTCCAGAGGACTTAGCATATTTATTTTATCTGGAAATGACTTCAGGGAAAGGCAAGCTACCGCACTCTGCCTTGTCAATGTCAGAAGACTTATCATACACAAACACTCAATAATGACTTTAAAAAGTGATTATGAGTGGCGCATTGCTCGATGCAGCACACACTACGGTAATAATCCAAATTGCCTGTAACTTATGAGTATATTTGGCAGCAACCACTAGTTTCCACTGTAGTGTGAAATTAACACCACAGGCTATAGCTGTGGCATTTACTGAGCACAAGGGAGCTGATTATAGCCTCATAAATTTAAAGGCAACCTCTGCTATTACTTAATTAGAATCAGTATCTGTGCATAAATTACAGTAGCAATAACTAGTACTGCTATACTTAAAGATTTGTCAGCTTCCTTATTATACAACAACCCCTTATTTTTCCACATAAACCTATACTTTGGGGAGGTTGTAAGTTGTCTGTAAAAATGGTTCAGAGGGGAAAATTGGCACATGGGAAGCCACTAGTGTTTTGTTTCTAAGTAAATTTTTAAAATATCAATCTTGTTCTATTGCTTTTTTTTAAAAGACTAAAACTACTATATCTCTAACCCTAGTAATAAATTGTTTTGGCTACATACACATGTTTCAATAGCACAACACTTTACTTTAAAACTAGTGTTGGGCCTCCCTGGTGGCGCAGTGGTTGAGAGTCCGCCTGCCGATGCAGGGGATACGGGTTCGTGCCCCGGTCCGGGAGGATCCCGCGTGCCGCGGAGCGGCTGGGCCCGTGAGCCGTGGCCGCTGAGCTTGCGCGTCCGGCAACGGGAGAGGCTACGACAGTGAGAGGCCCACATATGGCAAAAAAAAAAAAAACTAGTGTTGTCTTGGCGCTTTTCCTTCTAGGATGTTTTTTATTATTTTAAGTGTTATAAATCAAACTTTGTACACACACACCTGATGAGCATTAGATTATTACTCTCCAAACCTATTTTTATTCTTTGCTGATGTGTATAATACTTTTACATAGTTGTAATCAAATTGCACATTTTCTTTTGGGTCCAGCTTTTAAATTTTTGGCTTAACATTTTTTTCATATGCACATGAGCCCCAACAATATAGTCCACGTATGGCTCAGTATTCTGTCAGTTAATCTTCTAGAATACTTTAGAAAGATAAAATCATCAGAGTCAAATAATATCTTTGCATCATGCAAATATATGTTCCAGTTTAAAAGGTAATTTTTAGCCATAGGAAGAGCCAGTTGTGATAAATCATCAGGAAAATAATTGATCAAGAATGTGCTACAGATCCATGAAATGAAATGAATCCATTAATTTTTGGCACTACACTTTATTTTTAAATATCATTTGACTAAATTAACAATTTTTCAACTGGGTGTTATTGTATTCTGTACGTGCTACCTGTTTCATTGACAAAATTAGAGCCACATCACTTACAAAATGAGAAATTGCATGTAAAAATGCAGGACAGCTTGCTTTCTGCTATAAATTATAGTCAATAACCTTTTTATCCTCCAAATGCATATAGTCAAGCCTTCAGTAGTACAGTATTTTAAAAAATCACATTTTCAAATTTGTCTCTGTACAATTGTTTTAAAATACATCAGGCTGGGCTTCCCGGGTGGCGCAGTGGTTGAGAGTCCTCCAGCCGATGCCGGGGACACGGGTTCGCGTCCCGGTCCGGGAGGATTCCCGCATGCCGTGGAGCGGCTGGGCCCATGAGCTGTGGCCGCTGGGCCTGCGCGTCCAGAGCCTGTGCTCCGCGACGGAGGAGGCCATAGCAGTGAGAGGCCCACGTACCGCAAAAAAAAAAAACAAAAACATCAGGCTGATAATTTGAAATATGGGATATACTACTGCTAATACTAAATTGTTATTATTGTTGTTATTACTGTTGTTGTTGTTTTCCTTTCCAACAAATGCTTTTCCAGCCTACCTTCCCTTGGTGGTTGCTGGGATGTGGGTATCAGTGTCAGCAACATAAAGTAAACAAACACGTTTTTCCTCCATACCCAGAAATAACCATTATTTACTCTGGGCAAACGAAAAGGTAAACAGCTATTTTCAAGCCTGCACTTGACTGTCCCCAGGGATAGATTGTACAAAACTTAAAAAATTCAGGGGCAGATTTTAGCAAAGTAATTCAGCTATTAATACCACAGCTCACCTGCTTTGCTATCTAGGTTGTCTACCTGACTCCAAAACTTAAAACCCACCCACACACCATTCAGATGACAGCCAGCAAGAATGGGCTTCTGGACATTGTATCAGTATACATTGATGCCTAGGCTCATGAATTTGGCTGCCTAAGTGACAGAATTAGGTTGGCTCTGTTTAATCCCATCAAATAGTTATAAGCTGTTATGATGATGAGTGGGGGAAAATATTGCTGGACGATGGCAGCTGTAATAAGTGTGTGGGTATGGAAATGCAGAGAAATTACTACAGACAAGCTCAATTTATCCAGAGGGAGGGCAGGATATGGAATTCTGCCTGCATGGAATAATTTCTGGGCTTCTGGTATGACCTTCCTAGCTAAAAAGAAGGAAAAAAGCTTTCTTATTTTATATTTTAGGTTAGAAGTCATCAATTAAGACACTGAAAGGCAATATAATTGCAAACAATGCTGAGGGGGTATATTTTAAGAAATGTGGACCATCTTAGTTTTGGAAGAAAAGTTAGAAGAAGGTTAAAGTTAATCCAACTCAATCCAAGTCAATAAGATTATTACAAGTATTTCACTGTAGTAGTGTTTGGTGTGTAAGTGGGGGAAATATGTCAAAATAAACCTGCACCCACAGCGTCTCCTCTTTTTACCTCTTCCTTCCTCTGATCTGCTGGATATGAATGAGAATGCAAATGGCTGAAGGCTGGGAAAGATAAGATAACTGAACATAATGGAGGGTGGGAGGGGAGAGGGGAGTTTGAAGAGAAGTTGGGGAGAAAAGAAAGAAAGTGAGAAGGAATTCCTCACAGAGTAAGACTTTGGAGAGAGACAGGGAAAGAAGACATCCTCTAAGATGATTTATTGTGTGATGTGCTTTATACCCTCAAGGGACTACCAGGAAAAATTTGCCTCCCTTAAAGGCTGGTTTTGAGTCAGAGTTATGTTTCTGTTGGGTATATCAGCAAGCTAAGATGGACCATAAGGGCTGCATACGGGTTTATATCTTAGAATGAATGGGCTTGGGATCCTCTGCCTTGTGCATATTTTAGCAGGAAGACACATTAAAAAACAATAAGAAGGGGGCTTCCCTGGTGGCGCAGTGGTTGAGAGTCCGCTTGCTGATGCAGGGGACACGGGTTCGTGCCCTGGTCCGGGAGGATCCCACGTGCCGCGGAGCGGCTGGGCCCGTGAGCCATGGCCGCTGAGCCTGCGCGTCCGGAGACTGTGCTCCACAACGGGAGATGCCACAGCAGTGAGAGGCCCGCGTACCGCAAAAAAAGAAAAAAGAAAAGAAAAGAAAACAATAGGAGGGCACACAGTCTTAGAGGAAAGAGTCAGGTAATGCCCTTTTGGGTAAGGTTGACAGATTTAGCAAATAAAAATCTAGGATGTCCAGTTAAATTTGAGTTTCAGATACACAACAAATAATTTTTAGCATAAATATGCCCCAAGTATTGCATGAGATATACTTATACTAAAATTTATCGTGTATCTGAAATTCAAATTTAACTGGACACCCAAGATGTTTATTTGCTAAATCTGGTGTTCCTACCACGGGGCAGAGTCAAAGACAGGTAAGAGGGGTGTCTAGTGGGCAACATCTATTTCATTTCTGAAATCAGAACGTAATTCTGGCGGTGTTACTGGTTCTCGCTCTGCTTTGAAAAAATTAGTTTTTTTTTAGTAAGGAACATGAATGTTACTACGTAATAGACATCTGGTAAGAAGGACAGCATGTTAATATGAAATGATGAAGGCCCAAATGCATACAATTTATAATTCATAAAAATCAATTTCTTTGAAAGCTGATTTAATACAGTTTATCACCAAAAGCCATAAAAGTTCCAAATGACTTTCTAATTTATATGAAGTAGAAATTCTATGATGTGCGTTTTTGAATCTGCCTAAGTATACATCTGCATTTATTGAATTTCCAAAACCACAGTATACTAGAAGTGGTTGTCATATCAACTTTCATGTGCTATACTGAGAGAATATCTTATTTTTCTTGTTTTTAATAAAGCCAATTACATAATGAAGTCAAATAAATATTGCTGCAGAAAATGGAGAAATATATTTGGCATGTCTTCTAATGTACACGGAATGATACTAACCAATCACAGCCAGAAATATCCCTTTTGGCACCTTATTACCAAAGATGTGACATACAGAAAATAACTATTAAAAGATACTGCCTTTGCTCCTCTGGTCCAATAATCACATTGAATTCATATTCTTCAAGTAGTCACAAAGTGCACCAGGCTGTGTTACATGGGATGTGAGTGTCTTCCAGGTGAGGACACTGTTTCTAGGAGCACTTGATCCATGAAATTTCTGCATACCTAAAACACTTTTTTTTTCATGAAGCTTCAGCCCCTACTGACACTAATATTTTTAAATGGATGATAATGCTTACTGTAAGTTAGGAATTATGGCTTTTTCCTCTTAATAAGGAAATACCACCTATATATGCTGTTGCCAGAGATGGCAGGTCAATTTTTACTGTCAAAAGGGCCAAATACTGTTAGCTTTTACCACATCCACCTCCCTTTGCTTTCAAATGTCCCCTGAAAATCAGTCTGACAGTGAATCACTGTTATGTGTACACTTCCTGCAAGAGTAATGATGATGGTGGTGATTAAGAATAATAATATGGGAATGAAGGTGATGATGATGATGATGATGATGATGATGATATCAATAGGAGATACTTAGTGTTTTGGCTACTCAAGCCTCGCTTCCCGCCATTCTTTTGTAATCATATCTCCTTTTCCTTTAGGAACTGCTGTCTCCCTCTCCAAATGGTTTTGGTGAATGTGTCAATTACACAGTTCAACACACTCACACATACGTGTGTGTGTGTGTGTGTGTGTGTGTGTGTATGTATATATATACATCTCAGAGATGGGCTCAGCAATGTTCAAGTGACTCAAGCCAGACCAACCTGAGTTTTAAGAATTTGTGCTTTTGTGAATGTGCCTTCAAAGACCCTGTAAGACACTTCATAGACACTGAATGAAAAAGATGTCTTCTTTTTCCTCTGGAGTTACTAAACTGAAATTATGAAGACCTAAAGTTGTCTCTGGTCATGTCCCTGTTCCAATTTAATAACTCATTTACAGTAGGGATCACAAAGCCAATGGCCGTTAGGGAAGCAGAGGTGACACTCTCAAACTTCCTGGAGTCTCTTAAGGCCAGTTCTTTACCTCAACACCCCACCCTAGCTCCATGACACATGAACCAATAAATTCCACTTTTTCTTAAGCTAATCTAAGGATTAAATAATATAGCTACCATTTATCAAGAACTAAGTTAGTGCTCTAAATTATATATTGATATGACATATATATGTAGAGTTGGAGCTTTTATGCATACCAAAACTCTAGATTATAAGTGTCAGAACACCATTGTAACCATTATTCTCAAAATACATAACTGGATACAAATAATTTTAAAAAATAATTCTTTTTCTCCTACTGTCTATTCAAAATGTACAGAGAACAGTATGGAGGTTCCTTACAAAACTAAAGATAGAACTACCATATGACCCAGCAATCCCACTACTGGGCATATACCCTGAGAAAACCATAATTCAAAAAGAAACATGTACCACAATGTTCACTGCAGCACTATTTACAACAGCCAGGACATGGAAGCAACCTAAATGTCCATCGACAGATGAATGGATAAAGAAGATGTGGCACATATATAAAATGGAGTATTACTCAGCCATAAAAAGAAACAAAATTGAGTTATTTGTAGTGAGGTGGATGGACCTAGAGCCTGTCATACAGAGTGAAGTCAGAAAGAGAAAAATACTGTATGCTAACACATATATATGGAATCTAAAAAAAAAAAAAAAAAAAAAAAAGGGTAATGATGAACCTAGTGGCAGGGCAGGAGTAAAGACGTAGACATAGAGAATGGACTTGAGGACACGGGGAGGGGGGAGCGGGAAGCTGGGGCGAAGTGAGAGTAGCATGGATACATATACACTACCGAATGTAAAATAGTCGGCTGGTGGGAAGCAGCAGCATAGCACAGGGAGATCAGCTCGGTGCTTTGTGATGATCTAGAGGGGTGGGACGCGGAGGGTGGGAGGGAGGCTCAAGAGGGAGGGGATATGGGCATATATGTATGCATATGACTGATTCACTTTGTTGTACAACAGAAACTAACACAGTATTGTGAAGCAATTATACTCCAATAAAGATTAAAAAACAAACAAACAAAATGTACTCATGAAAAGAGACTATCTCTTTGTGGATTGTTTCAGCAAATTCTCAGGGAAGATTCTAATTGGCTAGACTTGGGTCATCTGCCTATATCAGAATGAACCATTGTAGCCAAGTACTCTGGTCCCCTGGGTCATGTGAACATTCCTATTGTCAAACCTTGTAGAATACGAATAGGAAAGGGTGGTTCCCTAAAGAGATGCTGGGCAGGGCAAGAAAATAAATGTATCACTACAACAGCATCATTTCATTTGTTTTTCCTTCTCATTCTTATGAAGTAATATCTACCTTTATTTTGCAGATTAGAAAAATAGCCTTATAAAAAGTCAGTCATTTGCTCAAGTAACTTGGTTAGTAAAGAGAAGTTGGCTTTCAAATCCAGGTCTATCTGATTCCAAAGCTCCCTGATACTATCTGGGAAGATAATGGCAGGAGGGCTTCACTGGTACCTGATTGCCTGTGGTGGCTGCAGCAGAGAAGCTGGCACATGGCTGCGTGGGGTTATGGAGTGAACATTTGGGAAGAATCTGCTCATCAGATTTGGAACCAACCAGTTCCTGTCCAGGAAAGTGGATGAGGTGACTATATGAAGAAAAGGAGTTTCAAGTTGTGCTTAATGGAGACAGCAGGCTCCATGGATGGAGGACAGGGGGCAGGAAGATTAGTTCATCAGACAGACAGTCAAATGTCAAATTAGTGAGGAGGATGGTTGAAGCAAAAGGACTTGGATGGGGCTTCCCTGGTGGCGCAGTGGTTGAGAGTCTCCCTGCCGATGCAGGGGACACGGGTTCGTGCCCCAGTCCGGGAAGATCCCACACGCCGCAGAGCAGCTGGGCCCACGAGCCATGGCCGCTGAGCCCACGCATCCGGAGCCTGTGCTCCGCAACGGGAGAGGCCACAACAGTGAGAGGCCCGAAAACCCCATTAAAAAAAAAAAAAAAAAAAAAAAAAAAGGACTTGGATGAATCTGGGCAGCTCTAAGGAAGTGAACTCAGGAGGCAAGTTACAAGCACAGCACTTCCTAAGATGATCCTAAAAATTATTTACTTTCTATTGGTTCCTAAAAAAGTTCAAAGCATTCAATTCCTCCCAGAGTCAAGAGTCATCATCCAGGAATGAGTTTTCACAACATTTAGCCACAAATTAAAATGTTAACCTTTTCATTGCTGGAGGCATGAGAGGAACCTATGAGGGCAGTCAGGGCATCAGGGCACAGAGGAGGAGTAAGTGGGAACGTGGGGCAATGGCTGGTTACCGATTAGCAGGGTAGCATTCCCATATTTTAACAACTAGCACGACCATCATGGGTATTTGCCTGTTAACTAGAAGCTTTGACTTCACCCCTTTCCTCATGAGAGTCTGGAGCCAGCAGCTACTTTTCACTACAACCCCCTGCTTCTTGCTGCCAGGCTTCTTGGGAGTCTGGTCTATTCCAGGTACATACACCAGAAAAAAAGAGGCTGAAATCCAGACATACAACTGTTCAAATGTGGCCAAAGCAGGTTCTTAACATTTTCTAGACATGAAGGCATTTCTTTGATGCTTGTTCTCATTAATCTTGCCTTTTTGTCTTTTTCTCAGTGTCTGTGTCTCCATATTTCACTAGGGGCTGAAGCTGAACTAAAGGCTCACACCAGATGCTCATGCATATTTCTGCATGTGTACTTGAAAGGAAACCCTTTGAAAGGAAGTGGTCCCTACTAGGCCAAGCTGTGGGAGGAGAAAGTAAAGTCTGAAAGGTTGAAATGAAGGACAGAGATACAGACAGGTACTGCAGGAGAGTTGGGAGGAAACTTTGGGAGAGAGTTGGGACGTCAGTTACATCCATTAGAGTTAGGCAGAAATGCAACAGGTCATGCCCAAATGAACTAGAAAAATCAGTGGTGTACAACAACTGGGAGTTATAGCGGAAACAGAATCCAGGATGCAGAGAAGTGTCTAGAAACCAGATTTATAGATCCTCAGTGGAAGCAGAGAAGTAGAGAGAGAGTGCACCACAGTCAAGATACTTTATGAGCTGAGCTGCAGAGAACCTGCTATCTCAGCCCCCATGACACTTAAATTCTTATGTTCATATAGGTCTCCCCCAAAGAAAGGTAGGTGAAGTCAAACTGGATTAGATTAGACTGGATTAAATTGGAATGGATTGGACTAGACTGGATTGAATTGAATTGAATTGACCTCCAGTGGCTGAAGAGACAGGCAGTTCTCAATAACTATAGCCAGAGAGAGAAGAAAAATCACACAACTTTCCACAGTCTGAGAACAGGTTGGAAGGTGAAAAAGAAAACATTTGATTTCTTAATCACAGGTTTTGGCCCCGAGCATCTTGTGTTTAATGTCCGAAAAGACTATCTGGTCTGCCAACTTTCTGTTTTGCACGACTGCCCAAATGGGTTACAGCTGTTCAGTTTGAAAGCTCCTGATTCTAAACCAACTATGTATCTTGTTCTTATGATGTGAATGCCCTAGGAACATTTATGTTCTTTTCTGGAGGAATTTCATATCTTCCCTTTCAGAAATCAATTCTTCAATAAGCCAGAGTTGCACATGTCCCCAAATTCTGTTACTACAGGAGTTAGTCATCACAGATTCCTTTGAGGCTTTCACTTCTAGTGCCTGCAGACACGTTTTCTCCAGGATCTCAGAGTACGTCTACACAAGGACAATCCAACAATATGTCCAGGAATATGCTGAGGTTTGCCAGAAACACAGTAAAAAGGACTTTTCTGGTTGAGTTCTTTTTGCATTTCTTCCTTTATTTTTTGCCTCCTTGTCCCTATACATAGAAACCTGAGATTTCCTTACAAATCTAATGAATCTGAGATGACTATATATTGATCATCTACCATATAAATAATGTTAGAGCTCAGCTGGGCATGAGACATGAAGTTTTATGGATCATATATAAGCAAATATAGCTAGAAGGAAAGGAAGACTAGAGCTGGGACCTTATAAAGTTCAGTTCCAGGGCCAGGGACTGAAGGGTTTCTGCTCTAGAAGGCATCTCCAGTGGAATGCAGGAAGAATTCTAGAAGTTATTTTAATGATTATCAGTCCATTCCAGTAGCCTGGTGGACAAACAAAATTGAAAAGTCACAGAAAGCTTGGACGTATGGAGAAGGCAGTACCAGTGGAACCAATTGGGTAGCATCTTCATCCAGTTCTACACGTGCATTCAGAATTCTAGCCACGTTTTTGAAAAAGAAACAGCTTAAGCAAGGAAGGCCAACTGCTCTTACAGCCACTCTTGGTTTCAGAGGCGTGTTCTAAATAGAATTAGCAATAGAAACTGAAAGAGAAAACCATGAGGGTGAAGGCAGGAGCAAGGTCTTAGTGTTAATGTTGATGCCTAATCTAAAGAATAAATAAGTAAACAGAATTAGCATACCAAAATCTGTCCTGGATATGGTTTTCAGCAAAAGACACTGGATTCTACATAGGATCCTAGCAACATTCAGATCTCACTTGGGAAGGGCCAAGGCTATTCACAGTTAGGATCAAGACAGGAATTGGCCAGGCTTCCCTGGTGGCGCAGTGGTTGAGAGTCCGCCTGCCGATGCAGGGGACACGGGTTCGTGCCCCGGTCTGGGAAGATCCCACATGCCATGGAGCGGCTGGGCCCGTGAGCCATGGCCGCTGGGCCTGCGCATCCGGAGCCTGTGCTCCACAACGGGAGAGGCCCAACGGTGAGAGGCCCGCATACCACCCCCCCCCCAAAAAAAAAGACAGGAATTGGCCCTACAGGTTTTAGGAATTAGGGCACCAACTCTGAGCAACCAGAGAATTCAGAGGTAGTAAAACAAGGAAGGTGCTGCCAGTTGGCTCATTCCAAATACCGTGATGTAGATCAACGTCAAACAAGAAACAGTAAAGTATTAAAGACACAGTGAACACCAGAATTTAATAGTGTGGATCTTTCAAATCAGTGATTCTCAATGTTTAATATGCACAAGAATCATCTGAGGATCTTGTCTAATTGTAGATTCTGATTCAATAAGTCTAGGGGAGGGCTTGAGGTTCTGAATTCTAAGAATTTCCCAGGGGATACTCTTGCTGCTGGTCCACAGAAGACACTGTGACTAGGAAGGTCTAGAGCAATGGTTCTCAACTTTGGCTGCATATTAGCTTTAAACAATGCTGATGCCTGGGTCCCATTCCCAGAGACTCTGATTTAATTGGTCTGGATTGGGCTATGTTTTCTGATGGTCTAAAAGCTCCCTCAGGTAATTCCATTTAGGAATCCATTTAGGGCCATTTCTATTGGTTCTCCAATGGATTTTAGGACAGTGTTTTTGTTTTTAAAAAATTTTAATCTGACCAGTAAGTTCTCTATTGATACTTACAGGAATTGTAAGTGTTTAGAGTCCTAGGCACTCTGGGTGTTTTTTCAATCCTGACACATTTCAGGATAGTAAATCCTGTTTAATTTTTTGTTTTGTAATTTGATTTGATAGTGATAACATTGTGTAACTCAGAGATATTTTTGTTTCATTTGCCTTTAACTTTTTTTTTTTAACCTACTGTAGAGTAATAGGTAAATTGGAAATTTATATTTTCCCTTTCTTTTAAAAACCAGTGCTTGGCTTCAGCAGTCTTCTCACAGCCCTCTCCTATTGTGTTCATTAACTTGGGTTGCTTGGATTGCACCCTAATGATGTGTTTGTTCTCTTATTACCCTCAGAGATTCGAGCCAACTCCAAGAGCACATTCTTAGGAAGCTGATGCCTTTGTTTAATTCTGCATATTTCTTCTCTCAGAGAGAAAAGGCAAGTGAGGACAGTTATCAGTTACAAGATGTGTGGAACACATAGATAGTCTAGCACTCTACTGGGAAGATCCTTTGTGTGAAGATCCAGGAACTTTCCACTTACATCATCTATTCTCTCAAATCTTGCTCCTTCCCAACCTCCCTACCTCCCTACCTCCTCCACTCCCATTCCACCCCTACCTTCTATCATCCCAGAACAGAAGGGTTCCATCAATTAAAAGATTGACTTATGAGGCCTTTGATTCTCTATTAAGCTGATTTTTTTTTCTTACTTACTGTTGTTCTGTAGCATCTCAGAAACTATTTCATCCTAGACACGATGCCTACAATTGGGGTTGGCTGCAACCAGAGGAATCTTGGTTTTATCCTTTGGGTATGAAAAGCTTGGTTTCTCCTAGGCAGAGATGAGTTCAATATAAGTGTGCTTTTCTTTACAAGACTGTTTTAAAATAAATAGTTAATACAAAGATATAATGTTGTTTCTCAAAGGACCTTGCTATGCACTGATTTTCAGACTATAGATCATTACCCATTCGTGGATTATGAAATAAATTTGGTGATTCTTGACCAGCATTGTCTTTAATAGATGAGGATGGAGGACAGAAGACAAAATATCAGAGACTATCTCACATTGTACGTGTAAGAATAATCTTTTTTGGACACACAAATTTTTCACACAAATTTTTACTGTGAGTTGTGTTTAAAAGGATTAAAAGCCACTGTCCCAAAGCATTCATCCAACAGTCCACCTTTATTCAAAGTCTTCCAAAACTATGATAATGCAATGATAATTTACTACGATTTTAAAATCTTCAGATATCAGCCTGCTGTTTTGGCACAAAAAGGCAATAGGGGTGTGTGTGTGTGTGTGTGTGTGTGTGTGTGTGTGTGTGTGTGTGTGTGTGTGTGTGTGTGTGTGTGTGTGTGTGCACACACCTCTCATAGATTAAAACCCCAAATTTCCATTTTTAATCAGATTTAAACATTGGATTTTATTTAGTTCACTTTTATGCAGTCTCCTCATTGCCTACTGGGCTTCCTAACCACAGAGCTTTTTCTCCTCTGCAGTTTACATTTATTTTTTCCCCAATCACTTTGAGACCCTCTTTAAAGTTTTTTGAAGCTGTATTTTCCTTTTTAGGAGAAAGGAAATATCAGCAGTTCTTATAATCAAAGGGTCAAAAGGAAGTGAAATCCCATAGTTCAGTAGGGTTCTGGACTGCTGCTACCTCTGAGAGTTCACAAAGGCTTCCCAAGGGATAGAATGATTTGAAGGGAATCAAATTGGATCCTCATCCTTCACATATTTTCTTTCCTAAAATTGATTGGACTGGCAACATGTAAGAGTCAAACCATCCCTTTCACAATTGTCCTCTTCCACTTTACAAAAAGGTAGCATACGTTCCACTGCATCTTAATATGGTGCACTGCCCCAGGTGTAAAAACTCATAACACTGAATGAATTCAAAACACCGGTGTTGGTTTGGGAAAGTGAATGACCTTAATAACTGAATAACAAACCCGTGTGCATATCAGGTAATTTCCAAGTCATGCTTTCCAAAAATTGAAACAGCAAAACTGTGTTGTCAGATTCTAGATCATTAAAAATAATTTTTCAAAATACATCATGTGATTTTTGACAAATAGATCAAAAGGAGTTCCAAAAAATGAGTGACATTATTGTAACAAAAGTCTATGTATTCTCATCTACTTAATAGGTAAGCCCTTATTGATTACATCTATAAAAGTAAAAAACTAGAATAAAAAATATGCTGAGCCTTTTCTCATTCTGGAAATGAGAAGTACTTATTCATGATAATGTGAATTAATCAGGAAAAATGACTATATCCATCTCATTAAATGATTCATTTTCAATACACTTCCACATTTTATATTTAATACGTTTCAAAATTTGTGATAGATTTATACTGCTTTGAGTAACTTGCTGTTACTAATGATCATAATGATAAATCAATAAAAATAAATTTAACCTTTAGAGCCTTAGAGTTACAGGAAATATACTGCTATTTCAATTTACTTTCATACATATATTTTTACATAGAGTTAATCAATAAAGACAATTAATTAAAGACTGCCCAGTGTAGGGA
>NW_006777418.1:1550904-1580578 GCF_000442215.2 Lipotes vexillifer
AGGGAATTCCCTGGTGGTCCAGTGGTTAGGACTCCCTGCTCTCATTGCCAAGGGCCCTAGTTTGATCCTTGGTAAGGGAACTGAGATCCTGCCTGCTGTGCAGCATGGCCAAAAAATAAAAAATCATAAGGAAATAAATAGAACATCAATATTATTTAAACAAAAAGACTTTCCAGCCTAAATATATATTACATTAGGATAAAATTCAGAGGGGGAAATGCAATGAAAATGTACTACTAAAGATAGCTTACTCATGTATTTTTTAATGGATGGTAATAGGTATAAATTCATATTATATTTAGATTCCATTGGGTAAATTTTTTAAAGTGTTGCAATAGTTTAATTTTACATGTGATACTTATATCTTTTGCAGTTATTTAATCTTTTGAGAGGCTGCTCTCAACTTCTGAGATGCTTTCCATTCTGTCTATGCAATGTGTATCTCTCTAAATAAACTTGCTTTAACCTAAAAAAAAAGTCTTTTGACAAATAAAATTGCATACTTAAAATACAAAAAGGGGTATTTATTGAAAGTAAGTTTTCAAATTTTTTAGGAGGAACATAAACAAAAATATTTAAGGTCACTGATCTAGACTTCTCACAGCCTATTATTGTCAGAAATCTGTAAGGTCATCCCAATATAAGAATATGTATTTCTTCTACAAAATTGTTTTATGAATATTCTATGCTATACTTTTCCTAAGGGTAAAGTATATGCTGAATACAGCCTCTCATCACCCAGACTAGTCTTAGTTGGCATGCTAAAACTGGCTGGAGTAGAAACTAGCAACATTGACCAGAATAAGCAACACAAAATGAACTTCACAACAACTTCATTAATTCAGGATGCATTTAACAGAGGGAGATGATTAACAGTATGAGACATTTGGTATTAAAATACTTTAATCAGTTCTTGATAACTAGGCAGCCTGTTTTGGGAAGTACATGCACCATCAACTGGTAAACGAAATGAAAAAACTTTCAAAAAATGTTAAAAGTCAGAATTTGTTCCACTGTTCAAGACCTTGCACTGAACACATATATTTATTGCCTTTTCTCAGATATCCCTTAAAGTGATGGCAGAGATACATAAAGGTATTTTTCCTAATAACAAAGGAAACGGATGTGGGGGAACACTAATGGGTGAGAGTTTTTAAAACTTTCTGAAGAAACAAAAACCAATGGAAACAAATAGAGGAAGCTATATTTTCAGAGGGTACCTCAGCCAAACAGGGAGTCAGGCAAAACCCCAAAGAGGCTATGGATTCAAAAGTGAAAAAGCGCAGGAAAAAGGGGGGATTACATTGAAAATCTAAGCAATGAACTGCTACCATATTATCTTCCTCCAGGTGGAACTAAATAAAAGGGTATTTCTTTAAGAAAATGTTGGGAAGGAAGAAAACTTTTCTCTACTTTTCTAGGTTCTTCTCGCTGGTCTAAGAATTAAGTTGACAAGACCCAGATTAACAGGAGAAAATAAAATTTAATTTTGTATGTATGGCAACCCTACATACATGAGAGGGTCAGAGAGTCCACATACACAAGAAGTTCAAAAACAGAAAGGTAAAATAATCCACATGCCAAAGTGACATATCTTGAGAAGCCTGTTCTGGACCCCTACAAAAGAAATTAATTTTTTCTAGTTTTTATTTTTGTTCTCTTTTGATCTCTTTTTGAATTATCTCTTTCCATGTGAGTCAAATTTTCCTAGTTTAATTTTAGTTAGCTTAATTACATTTCATGTTGCAGGCTTTCCATGAATGCTTAATGATCCTTGGTTATCTGTTCTCATTTAAGCAAAGGTGAGCTTTTGCACAGTAAAGGAAACCATCGACAAAACAAAAAGACAACCTACTGAATGGGAGAAAATATTTGCAAACGAAATGACCAATAAGGGGTTAATATCCAACATATGTAAACAGCTCATACAACTTAACATCAAAAAAACAACCCAATAAAAAAATGGGCAGAAGACTTGAATAGACATTTTTCCAAAGAGGAAATGCAAATGGCCGAGAGTCACATAAAAAGATGCTCAACATCACTAATCGTCAGGGAAATATATATCAAAACCACAATGAGATTTCACCTCACACCTGTCAGAATGGCTACCATCAAAAAGAACATGAATAACAAATGTTGGTGAGGGTGTGGAGAAATGGGAATCCTTGTACTCTCCTGGTGGGAATGTCAATTGGTGCAGCCACTGTGGAAAACAGTATGGAGGTTTCTCAAAACTCTAAAAATAGAACTACCACATGACACAGCAATTTCACTCCTGGGTACATAGCTGAAAAACACAAAAACACTAATTCGAAAAGATGCATGCACCCCAATGTTCATAACAGCATTATTTACAATTGCTGAGATATGGAAGTAACCTAAGTGTCTATCAACAGATGAATGGATCAAGAAGATGTGGTACATATATTGATATATATATACATACATACACATACACACATACACACACACACACACACACACACACACACACAATGGAATACTACTCAGTTATAAAGAAGAATGAAATTTTGCCATTGGCAACAGCATGGATAGACTTGGAGGGTATTATGCTAAGTGAAATGAGTCAGAGAAAAATAAATACTGTATGATATCACTTATATGTGGAACCTAAACAATACAACAAACTAGCAAAAATAACAGAAAAGAAGCAGACTCACAGATATAGAGAACAAACTAGTGGTTACCAATGGGGAGAGGGAAGGGGGAGGGGCAATTTAGGAGTAGGAATTAAGAGGTATAAACTATTATGTATAAAATAAGCTACAAGGACATATTGTACAACACAGGGAACATAGCCAATATTTTATAATATCTATAAATGGAATATAACCTCTGAAAATTGTGAATCACTATACTGTACACCTGTAACTTATAAAATATTGTACATCAACTATAGCTCAATTAAAAAATAAACAAAATAGGGCTTCCCTGGTGGCGCAGTGTTTGAGAGTCTGCCTGCCGATGCAGGGGACACGGGTTCGTGCCCCGGTCCGGGAAGATCCAACATGCCGCGGAGCGGCTGCTCCCGTGAGCCATGGCCGCTGAGCCTGCGCGTCCAGAGCCTGTGCTCTGCAATGGGAGAGGCCACAAGAGTGAGAGGCCCGCATACCACACACACAAAAAAATACACAAAATAAAATAAAATTCAGGAAAATCTAAAAAAAAATGGTGATAGAAGGGCTGAGCAGAAGCTCTGTGTATGTGAATGGGGTTTGCCAATTACAAGGTTTTGCTTTAGGCTAAACAAATTAGGAAGCATCTTTTACACTTGGACAGGTCCAAATTTCAGAGTAGGCAGGACTTTGCTCTGGGGTTTTAATAGCCATGCTTGAACATACATTGGGAAAATTTCTAAGATTATAGGACAAAGAGAAGAAGAGACAGAAAAATATGAGAGTACAGAAAAATGAAAATAAAGATTTACTTAGGAGGTCCAATATCTATCTGATTTAAATTTTAGAAAGACAGAATAGAGAAAATGAAAGGGAAAGTTTCAGAGAAACAGAAGTAAATTTTCTAGACCTAAAGAAGAACACAGATATCTATATGAATGGATCTCTTGAGTGCCCAGCTGAATGAATGGATATGGCCCTACAGACACACCACCATAATATTTCAAAAGATAAAGGATAATCCAAAGATCCTACAAACTTTTAGGTCATGTACAAAAAAACCCCACAAAAAACAGTGGCCCCAATTTTTCGTCAGCAACTGAATGCTAGAAAACTAAGCAGTGCTGTCAAAGTTCTGAGAGGACTACATTCAGCCAAACTATCAATCCTGTATGAAGACAGAATAAACATATTTAGAGAAATGGCAGACTCGGAATTCTTGCCTCCCAGTATACCTTCTAGGAAATAGCCTGAAGATAGACTTGTGATATTGTGATTTATAAGAAATATATATTTAGCTCCCGTCCCTGTTCCTGGCATAGAGCTCCTAAAACCCTTCCTAAATGATGAAAGCAAAAAGGTGTCTTTTGTTATCTGAAGGGATTGACTTTAGGAAAGCACTTAAAGATGGGGGCTGGTTGCCAGAAGAACCAACCTTGGGATTAGAGCGTTGGAACTTTCAGTCCCACCTCCACCCCCAACATCTGGGAAGAAAAGAGGTGCTAGAAGTTGAACCAATCATCAAGGCCAATGATTTAATCAATCATATCCATGTAATGAAGCCTCGATAAAAACCCAAAAGGAGAGAGTTCGGAGAGATTCCACGTTGGTGAACACGAGAGATTTGGGGAGAGTGGTGAGCCTGGAGAGAGCATTAGAAGCTCCAGGACTTTTCCTCATACCTTGCCCTATGCATGTGTTCCATCTGGCTGCTCCTGAGTTGTTGCCTTTTATACAAAGCTGGTAATCTAGTAAGTAAAATGTTTCTCTGAGTTCTGTGAGCCACTCTAGCAAATTAAACCTGACGAGGAGGTCACTGGAACCTCTGATTTGTAGCTGATTGGTTAGAAGCACAGGTGACAACCTGAGCTTGTGATGGGCGTCTGAAGTGGAGCTGGGGGGGAGAAGTCTTATGGGAATGAGACTTTAACCTTCAGGATCTGATGCTACCTCTGGATAGATAGTGTCAGAACTGAGTTGAATGATAGGACACCCAGCTGGTGTCAGAGAACTGTTTGTTGGGGATGTGGGAACCGCTCCATGCACACACACATTAGAAATTGTCTCAGAACACCTTTCAGACTTCAGGAAAATGTGAGAGCAAACCCCGAAAGAAGAAAACATGGGATCCAGGAAAACAATAAATCTAATCCAGAGAAAGGGAAGGGAAGAGAAGGGAAGTCCTGAGATGATAACTTCACAACAGGAATAAAACAAACCTCAGATTCTGGGAGATCTCTGTGGGAAAAAAGAGAAAGTTGAAAGGCTTCCAATTCCTCTCAACCTTTCTCATATCATGGCACAAATAAAAATGGTAAACCTGTATCAGGCACACTGGAGTAAATGGAGGAAGCTGCATGAACCTGGAGGCCAACCTCTGTATGTTCTGTGAGCCTTGGGCCCCCCGGCTGAGCTGAGGGCTGACTGACCAAGAACCTGGCTGACGTGGAAGCCATTCATGAAGTCAGTTGTTGGGAATTTCTAAATTACACAGTGTGGTTAAAAGCCTGGAATAACTTGATTATATAACTGGTGGCTTACTTTTTTAGTGAGAGAGAGAGAATCCAATCAAACTTTTGACAGGGATTATTTCTTTGGTGTGATACTGACACATAGAGGAAAAAAATGTAATCTGAGGACACTATTTGACTCTTTTCGCAGCAGAAAACATTTACGTAGTCATAATATGATATTATTACTTATTGATTTTCACCTTTTAGAGTCATCAAGGGAAAAGATATAAAATGTAAATATTCTTAGTATTGACAATATTAAAAGAAAGATATAACTGATGAAGATTGAGAGGTAAAAAGAGGATGAGGATCGTGAAGGGAGGACTAATGACTTTATCTTACGAATTTGGGAACCAAGAGATACTGTGTATAAAGTGAGAGCCTTCCCGCAGATTTCTGCCATTGCCCTCAGCTACTGAGTTCCCAAAGAAGTAGAGCACCAAGTCTCACTTTTTGGATGTTCTTGACTGAGAGAGAAGCAATAGGAAAAGAAGCACCAAGGCACCAAAAGGTAGAATTTAAAAGCAACTGAAAATGACATTGGAAAAGTTTGCAAGAAAGGAAAAGACTTAAGGAAGAAAGATTTCATATTTCTGTTGCCAAATTGCTATTAGGAATTAAATAAATGCTAAATGCAGAGAGAGAGAGAGAGAGAGAGAGAGAGAGAGAGAGAGAGAGAGAGAGAGAGGCCGTCTGTGATTTATTAAATAAGAAACAGAGATTTAAAAATCTTTTTTGAAGATTCATGGAGGGACTATGAGAGTAGGAGAGGTACAGAGGAGGTCGGTAGTGATACAGCTAAATTCCCATGATTCATGGCAGGAAGTCAAAAGGCAATGTCTAATTTTGATATATTAAGAAACTGCACCATAAGCATACAATTTAGACATATGGAGTAACCACCAGAAGTAAAAAATTGAAGAACTTTCCTACTGTGTCTCCAGTACCTAGAACAGCAACTGGCTGATGGTAAGTGCTCAATAAATATCTGCTGAAAGAATGAATTTGCTGAATAATGTGCAGGAATGGGGGAGGGGATAAGGGAACTTGACACTGTTGCTTACATTCATTATAAGCCTGCAATAGTTCCATTTGCCCCTCTTTCCTACAAACAGAATTCAGATTTCTACTCTGCAGGGAATGTGATCCCATCTCTAACAAGAAATAAATCTTGATTAGTCTAATGAATCATGGTAATCCTACATCTCTAACCAGAGACTGGATTAAAGGATGTCATATGGCCCAGTTCTGTCCAATGAGATATGAAAGGAGGATTCTTGAAGACTGCTTTCCTCTTTCCTCTCTCAAAATTGACGTGTCTGAATTTGATGCCTGCACTGTATAACCACCAAGAGGAAGCTAGACTGAGGAAAAAACTAACATCCACAGAATGGCAGGGCATGGAAAGAACCTGAAACCTTCCTGACATCATTGAGCTCTCAGTTAAACAACCCTATCTCAACATGTCTTGTATGAGAGATAATAAACTTTCCTTTTTGTTCCAACTAATTGAGTTGAGGGCTACAGTTATTTGTTCTCAAAGCAAAACAACAGTAAAGGTCCTTCTGTATTTTTTGATATAAATAAACATATGCTTATGTTCATGTTTATGAAAATTAAAAATAAAATAAAGCTGTATATAATTTCATCCAATTACAATAGCGGAGTATTTTTTTTACTTCTGAATTTTATTTTATTTTTGTATATAGCAGGTTCTTATTAGTTATCCATTTTATACACATCAGTGTATACATGTCAGTCCCAACCTCCCAATTCATCCCACCCCCCCACCCCCCGCTGCTTTCCCCCCTTGGTGTCCCATACGTTTGTTCTCTACTTCTGTGTCTCTATTTCTGCCCTGCAAACCGGTTCATCTGTACCATTTTTCTAGGTTCCACATATATGCGTTAATACACTGTATTTGTTTTTCTCTTTCTGACTTACTTCACTCTGTATGACAGTCTCTAATAGAGGAGTAGTTTTTTTAAATCGGTGTTTAAATAGTTGTGTCCTCTAAATTTCAGTAGCCAGGTTTCAAGCCCCAGTTATTCTCTCTTTTATTTCCACTTTGATTCTTGTCTTCCAAGACAAATTTTTAAAAAGCCCTTCCCCTCCAGTTTGATAACCTCAGAAATTTCATCGCAATAAAGTCTACTTGAAAGGGGCACCTCTGCCTGGAAACAAAAAGGAAAGTAGAGAATATGGCTACACTTGCCTAGTTTCTCTATCATGATATTTATTCTTTCAACAAAATGTGAGACAAAGTCAACAGTTGAGAGGGAATGGAAGAAAATGAGTGCAAGATATGAAGAGAAAGGAGAAGGCATAAAATAATCATCTCAAAGACTAAAAGAAAGAAATTACAGATGTAAAAGAATTTTGAATGAGATACTTCCTATTTTCAGAATTGCAGTTAGGTCCCAAAAGCCTAGAGAATTGATGGGTCTGCCAGGTGCTTGTATGAAGGATCTATAAAAAGATAGCAAAATGGCTAGTGATCACCACGTTCTCTAGCCTATAGAATTACAACCAACGTTTAAGAATTCACAGAGGAGGACTGTTTGAAAGGGAATTTCGAGGAAAGATGGAGTTTTGAATGATTAATTTTCCTACCTTCCTCATAGATAGCAGAAGGTTGGTAGGGCTCCAAGGGAGCCATTAGAGGGAGCCTCAAGAAAAAAAAAATGTAGAGCTACAGGCACTTGATTCCTGCTTTCACCTGCTCATAATAAGAGAAAAAGAAAAGAGCTCAGTATTGGAATCAGACCAAGGTGTTGATCCAGCAGACCAAGGATGTGTACTGTTTATTGTAGGATACCAGTGGTCACCGTAGAGGGGAGTCAGATATGAATATTCTTATAGCATCTTTGCTCAAATAATTCTTTGCCTTTAAGGTTGAAGAAACTCCAAGTTCAAAAGGCTGTTGATGTATATCTTGTCATGGTATTGGTGGAGTTGGTGGGTGCAGAAACTGAGGTGGTGGGTCACAAGAGTTTGCTAACTCTAACAGAGCAAAGATTCCCTCTGCTTGGGGAGGAGGTCACTGAAAACCCCGTTGGGGGTGTTACTAAAGAGAAAAGAAGAGCCAGCATTTGAATACCTGACCTGACGGAGGTTAACGTCAGGTTCTCAGACAAGAGAGAACTTTCATTAGCCTTAGCTAAGTGAAATGGTCTTTCCCCATTGTCACTCATCCTCTCCTGATCTTGACCCTCCAGGATCCAACAGAAACATAACAAGGGGCTTGGGGTAGAGAAGTCGAAGAGCAAGGTGAAGAAACACTGAAAATATAGACTATGCTCTACTCCTCTACTGAATATCCTCAAACCGTGGGTCAGCTGTGCTGGGGAAGAGGAGAAACTTTTAATTGAATGATAAGCTCAAGGTGTAATTGAGACTGGACTATACTTTTTTTCTTTGACCTGAGAATGTGTTTGTTTATAGTTGAAAGTGGTCAGAATTCATGAAATATGCCTGAGAGGCCATCAGTGAGTGAGGAAAGCAGTGACTGGAGAGAAGAAACAGCTTTCCTGCTTTGTCCCTATGGAGAAAAGCCCATTCATTAAGCTTGCCATACTAGGTGAAAGCATTGTAAATAACAGGATTGTCAGACAGTATCTGTTTTGGGTTTCTAGTTATGGATTTCAAGTGAAGCCAGTCAGCTACATTGTGATAGTCCCCCCAAATATTCTGCTCCTTCAGTATTGGAACAGAAGAAGTGAACCATTTGGTTTGACCAATGTTAGAATTTTGCTGTACAAATACATAAAAAGGGAGTGAGAGGTGAACTATTGCTATTTTCAAGAAAGCAAATACAGTGAGGGATTATGAATGGAATCTGAGTTGAGTGAGAAGGAAAACACAGACAGTAGGGGGATGAAGAGTGAAAAGGAAGTAGAATTACAGAGCAAAGGCTCAATAAGGCAAGAACTGTTACAGTTAAGAAGCTACAGGAAGTAACTGGAAGAATAAATTGCAAAGTTCCAAGAATGATTTATTATTTGAAACAGAAATTTCAGAGGTGATGCAACTTCTGAGGAGGGCAAGATTTAGGGTAAGATTGGTTGGGTGAAATTTTTGTGGGAGGTGAGGTAGTTAAGAAACTGATCAGGTTAAAAGTATATTGTGGGGGCTTCCCTGGTGGCGCAGTGGTTGGGAGTCCACCTGCCGACGCAGGGGACGCGGGTTCGTGCCCTGGTCCGGGAGGATCCCACATTCCGCGGAGCGGCTGGGCCCGTGGGCCATGGCCCCTGAGCCTGCGCGTCTGGAGCCTGTGCTCCGCAATGGGAGAGGCCACGGCAGTGAGAGGCCCATGTACCGCAAAAACAAACAAACAAACAAACAAAACCTAGCCCTTAATTTAAATGAGTTGGACCAATTTTTTTCAGTTTAAACCAGTCTGATTCGTGCTGAACCAATAGATCTATCAGTTTTTAATTTTATACCTCATTGATTTCATCAACCATGAAATAAATATGAACTTGTTTTACCTAATTTAAAATTATTTACATTGGTGCAGCCACTATAGAAAACAGTATGGAGGATCCTCAAAAAACTAAAAGTAGAGTTGCCATATGATCCAGCAATCCCACTTTGGGCATATAGCCAGAGAAAACTATAATGCTAAAAGATATATGCACCCCAATGTTCATTGCAGCACTATTTACAATAGTCAAGACATGGAAGCAACCTAAATGTCCATCGACAGATGAATGGATAAGGAAGATGCGGTACATATATACAATGGACTACTACTCACCCATAAAAAAGAATGAAATAATGCCATTTGCAGCAACATGGATGGATCTAGAGACTATCATACTAAGTAACATAAGCCACACCGAGAAAGACATACCATATAATATCGCTTATACGTGGAATCTAAAATACAACACAAATGAACGTATCTACGAAAGAGAAACAGACTGACAGACATAGAAAACAGACTTATGGTTGCCAAGGGGGTGAGGGTAGAAGAGAGGTGGATTGGGAGTTTGGGATCAGTAGATGCAAACTATTATATATAGAATGGATAAACAACAGGGTCCTACTGTACAGCATAGCAAAATATAATCAATATCCTGTGATAAACCATAATGGAAGAGAATATGAAAAAGAATATATATATATGTATATAACTGAATCACTTTGCTCTACAGCAGAAATTAACACATTGTAAATAAACAATACTTCAATAAAATAAATAAATAAGAGAAACATATACCATGAAAAAATAAAATAAAATAATTTACATTAAATTACACAGTATGTTAGCATTAAGTATTGTTTTTTACTTTGATTAGTGGTTTATAAGGTTAGTTTAGATTTATAGTGACTTATATTTACATTGACTTTATTTAGAAAATCCATGCCAAAGTTAAGGAATATTCCCATTAGTTAGAGATTCCTTTTGAACAGGATACAAAGTTTTACTAAGTGGATGAACTCATAATATGATGATAAAAATTATAGGAATCCATAGTGCTTTCTTCTCTTCCAAAACAGAAAAACTGTCTTGTGGTTTGAATTTATCTCTGCAAGGTTTGACCATTTTTCTGAGTAGGAGAAAAGTAAAGAGACTTCCTGCTTCATCCCTATGGAACGAAGCCCGTTCATTAAGCCTGCCATACTTGGTGAAAGCATTGTAATAGGACTGCCAGACAGGAACCATTTTGGGTTTCTGGCCATGGATTTCAAGTGAGAGCACTTAGCTACTTAATGCTCTGCTCCTCCAGAGCAGAGCATATACTGGTGGCCTCCAGTATAGGCACAGACCCCCCTACTCAGACTCTATCTTATAAACCTTACATCTCATTGCTGAGTATTAATTCTGTCCATTTCATGCTGTTTCTCAGCCATAACCTATAAATTTGTTACTACCTTCACATAGGAAAAAAAGTCCTCCTTATAACTAGATGCACTTATTTGTAAATAGATTGAAGCAATGTATACCAATAAAACCATATTTCCACCAACACTCTGAGAATCATTTTCCTTGTCGGCGTTAAGTGAGAACGTGAAAAAGACCGAAACGTATATAGTTGGAATCCTCCTTCTCTCCCTTCCAGGTGAGGTGGGCCACAGCTCCCTGACCCAACTTTGATTGATTCTTCATACCCATTCAAGCATGAACACTCTGTTTGAAGATCCATACACTCCTCCCTGAGAGTTATAACCAGATGGTATTAGAACATCCTCTGCTTTATTTTTACCATATTCATGAATATAGGCCATCTAACAATCATAAATTATAAAGATTACAAATTAATTGGAAAATATATCAATTTGTTATAAAGATACTTTACATCTAGACATTTCATTAATCACATTATTGGCAGTATTACATAAACCAATATTTTTTAAAGTATAGTTTTAGGATCCCATGTCTGAATCTTCTGGGATTATATTCAAAGTGCTGAGTACAGGATGGAACCACCACCCAAGTGACTTAGACTGGGGTGGGAGTGGGGGGCTGGGAATCTACAATTTAAAGAAATTTATCAGTGAGTCCTTACACACAGGACAGTTTGAGAGCCATCTTTCAAACTAAACTCAGATCCAGGACTTGAACTCAGATGTCCATTCCCCAAATTGAGGCAGGACTATGCCCCATTTCAGCAGTAAGCAGAGCAGTTGCCACCCTAAAAGATTTGTGGAAGATTGAAAGAAAAAGGGGGATTGAAACCGAGTCCCCCTAAAACTGAGTTGCTCTGTTGTGTTTACTTTTAAAAATTTTTTTTATAGCTCTCTCTCTCTCTTTTTTTTTTTTTTTCGCGTTACGCAGGCCTCTCACTGTTGTGGTCTCTCCCGTTGCGGAACACAGGCTCCGGATGCGCAGGCTCAGCGGCCATGGCGCACGGGCCCAGCTGCTCTGCGGCATGTGGGATCTTCCCGGACCGGGGCACGAACCTGTGTCCCCTGCATTAGCAGGCGGACTCTCAACCACTGCGCTAGCAGGGAAGCCCTCTATCTCTTTTTTAAAAATTTTTATTTATTTATTTATTTTTGGCTGTGTTGGGTCTTCGTTGCTGCACACAGGCTTTAGTTGCAGCAAGCAGGGGCTACTTTGTGTTGCGGTGCATGGGCTTCTCATTGTGGTGGCTTCTCTTATTGCGGAACATGGGCTCTAGGCACGCGGGCTTTAATAGTTGCAGCATATGGGCTCAGTAGTCGTGGCTCTCGGGCTCTAGGGCACAAGCTCAGTAGTGAGGCTCATGGGCTTAGTTTCTCCACAGCATGTGGGATCTTCCTGGACCAGGGCTCAAACACGTGTCTCTTGCATTGGCAGGCGGATTCTTAACCACTCCGCCAACAGACATGCCCTCTGCTGAGTTTATGATTCATGTCTCTATCCAAAACGATTATTCCCTTTCCTTTCTTGTCCAACACCTGTTCTCCTCAAGATTGACGAGTATCAAAGAAAAGGGGGGATTGAAACTGAGCAGCACCCTGTGGGGCTCCTAGGCACAAAAGCCTTTCTGTGTCCCCCATTTCTTTTTTTTTTTTTGGCGGTACGCAGGCCTCTCACTGTTGTGGCCTCTCCCGTCGTGGAGCACAGGCTCCGGACGCGCAGGCTCAGCGGCCATGGCTCACGGGCCCAGCCGCTCCACGGCACACGGGATGTTCCTGGACCGGGGCACGAATCCGTGTCCCCTGCATCGGCAGGTGGACTCTCAACCACTGCACCACGAGGGAAGCCCCCCAATTTCTTGATTACAGGAATTAGGCTTCATTCAGCCTTCATGACCCTCTCTGAGTTCCAAGGGCAGGTTCAAACAGTTACTAACTAGGGAAGGGAGGGGATGCAGAGACAAGGGAGGAACAGTCAAGAAACAATAGTGCAGAAAGGGAAAAACAAATATCATATATTAACACATATATGTGGAACCTAGAAAAATGGTACAGATGAACCAGTTTGCAGGGCAGAAATAGAGACACAGATGTAGAGAACAAACGTATGGACACCAAGGGGGGAAAGTGACAGGGGGATGAATTGGGAGATTGGGATTGACATATATACACTAATATGCAGAAAATAGATAACTAATAAGAACCTGCTGTATAAAAAATAAATAAAATTCAGAAAAAAACAGAGAGAATCAATAGTGCAGCCTTGAGGCAGGGTCCTGTGTCCCTGTTTCCCACCCCCACACCCCCCAACTCCAAGGGATATACATAACAATATCTCTGAGCTGTTTCGCAGGTTCTGAAATCCTACCAGGTGGGAGAAGTTAACTGTATGCTGCCCACAAGCACGTAGACCTCAGACTGGTTGGAACCAGAAGGCTGATGATGCTGACTCCCACTTACCTCACCATCAACCAGAAAGAAGAATGTCCATGAGTTGATCATGCTCTCTTTGAACCATTACTATAAAACTCCTCACTACCCGCTCCAGGTTGGGACACACAGTTTTGAGGGCATTAGCCTGCTGTGGCCCCCTTTGCCTGGCAAAGCAATAAAGCTATTCTTTTCTACTTCACACACACACACAAAAATATCAAGGTAAAGTATCCTCATTCCCATAAACCAGGAAAACCAGGTATTTACGTTGCAGGATTTTTAAAAATATGTATTTTAAAATGCATACATGGTCTCAAAATTAGATAAACAAAAGCTATTCAACCAACTGCCCCTTGAAATACTGAAATGGGCTTATTTCTATAGGATTTATCAATGACCTACCTTTATAGACAAATTAAGACAAAGAGTGGAGAAAAGTTGGATAATTCAATCTCCCTTTCTCCCTTTATCTCACACATACAAATCCCATTATTCTTGTTTTCAGAAATTTGGGGTCTGAGTCTCCAAAAAACATTTCCTCAATTCTGATTTTCCATTTCCCTATGCAAACTCTGGCTCTTAAAAAAATAAAAAGAACAAATTTATTCCAGAGATTCCTTCTCAGTGAGAGGTGAAAGGTTGCATTATAAGTTAGAATTCAAGTACATTTAAGGGCATTTTTTTCCTATGGATACTTCTTCTCAAATGATCCTCTGTCCCCCGTCTCCTCACCATCCCCATTGTAGTGCCTTCCTTTCCTCTTCTCATCCTCTGCACCTGACTTATTTAAGTCAAGAGTGTTTCAGCTTTCTCTCAGGCTCTGGCTTTTACTAGCACTTATCTTCCTGTCCAAGGTTACTCACCTCATTTTTAATTTGCACAAACCCATTGTACTTGCACAGATTAGAATTTTGCTGTCTCCTTGAAATCTACTTTCTGTACTATTAAGTGTTTGTCTTTCAAAACTTTTTATTAGCCTCATTTGTTCTCCCTCTGAGCCTGAGCAAAGTAGATCAACTATTGAGGGAGCATTTGCAGTTGCTTTAGAGATTTTTAAGTTTGGTTCCCTGTGCTTTTTAGAGAGGAGCCAATTAGCTTTTCAAATTTTTTATTTACACAGTTGTTAAAAGAAGAGATGGATGAGTAATTAACTTTAGAAACTGGCTCATCAGAAAATGGAAAGATTCAATGGCTATCTATATTGTCTTAAAAAATTCATTTTCCCCCAATAACCCGTGTGTGTGTGTGTGTGTGTGTGTGTGTGTGTGTGTGGTGTGTGTGTGTGTGTGCGTACACACACACGTTTGCAAACAGAAAGAAGAGACAGAGCATACGTCAGTGAAGAAAGAACTTCTACTTTGTGTAAGGCACCGTGATGATTGCTGTGGGATACACAATGAGAATTAAAAATAATCTGTACTTTCAGAGGCGTTTCCAGCATAACTTGGGAGGCAGTTATGTCCACAAACACTAAGAGGAAGCTGGGAAAAGGGGCTTGAGCCAAACTGCTGAGTGTAGGTTTCCACACACAGCAGCAGGGCAAGCGCCAAAGGTTTAGGAAACGAACCTGATTTCAAATCCCATGACCTTGAGGAAACGGTTAGCATCTGCTGAGCCTCAGTTTGTATGACTGTAGAGATTAGCAGCACCTAGCTCCTGAGGTGGCTGTAAGGAGTAGAGATAAAGTAGGTAATGTGCCTAGTGCATGGTAAAGGCTAAATAAATAGGAGTTATTATTATGGAAATAGCCAGCAGCTGCAAGTTTGCAAATTGAACTCTTTGCAACTGTACCTGGAATGCAAAATCAGTAGTCCCTGCACCTAGATGTAAACCTATTTTTATTTCAAGAAGTTGGCTCCAAATCAAAATGCATTTTTTAGGGCAGGAGTCAACTTCAATGCTGTTTAAGCAGTGTGCGCCATGTTAAGAGACTCTGAGGTCAGCAAGGCACATGAAAATAAGGGGTCAATTAAAACCCCTGTAGTTTAAAATCAGCTGGTTTAATCCGATGAGAGGAAGCTCAAGGATCGCTTTCCTTGTTCAAAAAGTTTTGACCTCTAGATACTTCATCCATACTCAGAAAACACTGCACCTTATTTAAAGGGTAGGTCTACATGTGTTGCCGTAAATGAATGTCCATGACATATAGATGTTTGTGTCAACTACAAATTGGCACTTGCCATCTACCTCTACAAGGATTAAATCATGAACTACTGCAGCTGCTGACCTTCAACACTCCCTGAAAGGATTTCAGGGTGGAGATCAGGAGTGAGGTACTCTGTGCTCTGGAAAGCAGAACAGGTCTTCAGAGAGATATTTTCAGAAGATTTTATGGGCCCAATTCTTGCATCTCCTCTTATCTAGAAAAGCACTAAAATCCTTCATGGTGACATCTGCTCCTTCTGACTAGCAGTAACCTTCAAGAGACTAGCAGCATCCTTCTGCAAAACATATGTGCTTGATTGCATGTACCGCCCCTTCACCAAAATCACATATATACTGACCTTCCCCCCTACCTCTCTGGAGCAGCTTCTCAGAGCTATCTGAAATTCTGTCTCCCATGCTATAATCCTCATTTTGCCCCAAATAAAACTTAACTCACAACTCTCACTCTGTGCATTTTTTCAGTTGACATGTGAAAAATTATAGTGAACACCTGAAGTTTTTGTTTTACAAACCCATTCCCTCAGCTTCTGGTAATGGAAATATGTTTTGTCTAGAGACCATCTCTCACCTGTGTCAGTCAAGGTACCCTGGCCAAGAGGAAGGCCTGTGACTCAAACTGAGCAATCTGACACTTCCCTGGGAGTTTGAATCTCAAATGATATTTACACAAGCATAAAAAGGGACAGAGCTTGGGCTTACCTGGTGGCGCAGTGGTTGAGAGTCCACCTGCCAATTCAGGGGACACGGGTTCGTGCCCTGGTCCGGGAAGATCCCACATGTTGTGGAGCGGCTGGGCCCGTGAGCCATGGCCGCTGAGCCTGCGCGTCCGGAGCCTGTGCTCCGCAATGGGAGAGGCCACAACAGTGAGAGGCCCGCGTACCGCAAAAAAAAAAAAAAACAACAAAGGGACAGAGCTGATGCATGCTTACGACGTGGGTTCCTGTTACGACAATGCCCAGAACTACTCTGATTCCTGTCCTTTCCAAATATCCTTACCTAGTTCTTCAACCTTTTCTTCAATTCTTCCTTAAGGAAGAAATGTGCTTTAGTACATCAATGGGCATTCTTTGTGTTCTCTACCTACAGATATAACATCTTAAAATTGTTTTCCAATAAACTGCTTTTCCTTTCAAGTTAGCAAGACTAGACTCCTGTGCTTTCAAACAAGAACCCTAAAATACAGTGATAAATTAATAAACATTGTGTTGTTTCTATATGTATATTTTAAACTCATTTACTCTACAAATTTTTGTACTAAAATTTTCTTACAAGGTGTATTATTTTTGTAAGTAAAAAGCACTAATAAGTTAAAAAGAAATTTAGGTAACCAGGCAAGTCCTCTATAAATAAACTTCACTTGAATCCTCTTTGCAAACTAGGAGCAATTTTCACTAGGAAGCGGGGGCAGCAGCATTAACAGCAAACTGTTACAAGCACAGTGCCAGAGGGAGAGGTACTGAAAGGGGAGAAAGGACTGCAATGGGAAATTTCAAGGGTACTAGCTGCCCCATGTTTTGTTATTACTTATGGTAAGGCCAATAGATCAGGAGACAACTGCTATTGAAAAGATGAATGTTATACACCCAGATCCCAAGAAGAGAGGGCACACCACATCATGGGGGACACAGAGGGAAGAACTGGGGTTGGTCAGGAAACAGAGGGACAAAGTGAAACTGTGGGCAAGAGCCCTTTTTGTGGTTTGCATTTGAAAGGCACACTTATGGATGAATTGTTTACTTTCTCTAGGAATTGGCCAACCCTGGACGGTGCAGTCCCTCCAAGGTCAGCAAGACCCCAGATGTCAAAGCATCAGAATTCAGAAGATAAAAGACATGGTTAATACACCTCACTTTCTAGATAAGACTCTTGAATTCCTACTCCTTCCACAATCCACGGAAGTTCAAAACCTTCTCTGGGAGTTCTGCAAATTTTCAAGAAAGCTAGCATTTCATTCTCAGAGTAATCCTGATCTCTGGGATTCTGCATTTTTGCATATATTTCTGTTTCATACCATAGAATCCCAATGTAGAATGCAGTTCTCTCTTCAGTTTCCACGGGTGGGAGATCGAGAAGTGAATCACATTGAATATACTATGTGCCAAGAGGCAATCAGCTATATGTTGGGGAATTTAAAGATAAAAAGGAGATGATTTAAGGAGCAAAATGTCCAGGAGGAGAGATAGATACATAAACAGGCATAAGACAATGCTACATTGGAGGACTATAAAAAGTTAGAGCAATTTGTACACATAAACCCAGGCCTATCCCAAATATTTGGGGCTTAGAAAGAGTACAGATGGAGGCCCATGTAACATATGTCTTAAGTGTTTAAAAGATATATATCAAGGGCTTCCCTGGTGGTGCAGTGGTTGACAGTCCTCCTGCCGATGCAGGGCACACGGGTTCGTGCCCCGGTCCGGGAAGATCCCACATGCCGCGGAGCGGCTGGGCCCGTGAGCCATGGCCGCTGAGCCTGCGCGTCCGGAGCCTGTGTTCCGCAACGGGAGAGGCCACAACAGCGAGAGGCCCGCGTACCGCAAAAAAAAGATATATATCAAGCTAACAGACTGCTAAATAGAACGTGTTCTACTCTTCTTCTGTGACGAACAGAACTTCATAAAACCTGGAAGGCCAGGTCTGAGTTTGGAATTCTCAGAGTTCTGGGAACATGGCAGTACAGGGAAAGATGGTTCCTGGCTCCCAGCTTGTGGCCTTTGGCATTCTTCCCTCCTTTTCCTCCCCCTGGTTCCTTTCCATACTTGCTCACATACATGTGGACACACAGGTGGTGTATATAAGCTCCAGCCACAGCCTCCACAAACAACTGTCCTTTGGTCACTACTTAGTCTAGAGTGTACCCACCAGGGGTGCCATTTTTGTCTTTAGGAGCAAAGACAGAGGGAACAGACTCACCCAGGCTCTGAAAGTAGGGTTAAAGCCATTTAAACAGGAATTCCAAGGTCCTAGATAACAGAGTCAGGTCAGAAGGGAGTGCCTCTTGGGGCAGGCCAGGTACTCTTTGGCCTATAGTATGAGGCACAGCAGTCAAGGGCTACTGCGAGGTCTTCTGAGGCATAATCCCCTTCTTGCCTGGGTTAAAATGCAGTATTGCTTAGCCTTTTTCATCACATTTTTCTCAAGGTGAATCATCTGAAAATGCATGCAGCATTCTAACTTCAGATGCACTGGTTTGGG
Source organism: Lipotes vexillifer (assembly GCF_000442215.2). Classification (NCBI taxonomy): domain Eukaryota; kingdom Metazoa; phylum Chordata; class Mammalia; order Artiodactyla; family Lipotidae; genus Lipotes; species Lipotes vexillifer. The sequence goes on from NW_006777418.1 coordinate 1,569,701, forward strand.
TCAAGGGTCGGAGAAGTGTGTTTACTTGATTTTCAGTCCCCACCTGATGAATTTTTGAAGAAATGTTATTTTTGGACTTGTGAAGCATTACAATTCTATTTTCCAATGGCTATATAGGCTAATAAGCTACCATCAGGAAAGAGAAAATAGGAAGAAATTCTTCTTTTTAGCTACAAATCCCAATTTAGAGTCTAAAGTATAATAGGACCATCTTCAAGGACAAAGGACCACGTGTTTCCAAGCATGTGTTTCAACCAGACGTTTTCCTATCCCTGGATGTTTTCATTTACTACCACCTGCAGGCCAGGCTTGTCCTGGATCAGTTTTCATCAGGGTCACAAGGAAATAACACAGCTCAAGTTGAGTTAAAGCAAGGTGATTCCTTCACTACAGGTGTGCTGCACCTGCTTTCTTGCCTAGCTTGTCTTCACCTCAGTTCCTGATTTTGCTTGGCTTTCTGCTTATTTTTCAATCTTTCTTTTTCTTCTCGCTCAGTGTCTACAGATCTTCCACTCGCTAATCATCCCCATCAACTCCTGGCCACTTGCCATGTTTTGTCCTCTAGTATTTATGTCCTCCTGACTTCTGTTGGCTCCAAGCCGTGATATATTGCTGTCTTGATCCATAAGATTTTTGTGGTTTGTGATGACCTAAAGCAGTCTCATCACCCTACCCAATTCCCTGACCTACAGCCACCCTGACATTGACTAGTAGAGTGAAAGCAAAAACAGGCCATGCCTTGAAGCAAAATCCCCTCCTCCAGTCTTAATTTTCCTATATCATAGTAGCAGAGATGAGAGGACTTTATCTCTCACTTATTTCACTGCTTCTTTTCCAATAAACTTTTTCCCCACTCAATCCTACGAAACCTACCTCAAAGCCATAATACTGTGGACATAAATGTTATATAAGACTGTTCTATCTCCAAATCATGAACCTGGGCATATTACCCTTCGACTATGACATTGTAGTTCCAACTATTCCCAATTTGGACTCATCAGAACCTCCGGTCTATTGACCTCTATATGCTAAGCAATCCTTCAGCCTGTTTAATTTCTTCAGTTTATATGGTATAATCATTCATTTCAAAGTCACTTTCGTTCACACTGGTCAAAATGGCCAGCATTGAAAAGTCTATGAATAACAAATGCTGGAGAGGGTGTGGAGAAAAGGGAACCCTCTTGCACTGTTGGTGGGAATGTAAATTGATACAGCCACTAAGGAGAACAGTATGGAGGTTCCTTAAAAAACTAAAAATAGAGCTACCATATGATCCAGCAATTCCACTCCTGGGCACAGATCCAGAGAAAACTCTAATTCGAAAAGACACATGCACCCCAGTGTTCACTGCAGCACTATTTACAATAGCCAAGACATGGAAGCAACCTAAATATCCATCGACAGAGGAATGGATAAAGATGTGGTACATATATACAATGGAATATTACTCAGCCAAAAAAAAGAGTGAAATAATGCCATTCGCAGCAACGTGAATGGACCTAAAGATTATCATACTAAAGTAAGCCTGACAGAGAAAGATCAATATCATATGATATAATTTTATGTGGAATCTTTAAAAAATCGTACAAATGAACTTAGTTACAAAACAGAAATAGACTCACAGAAAGAGAAAACAAACTTACGGTTACCAAAGGGAAGGGAGGAGGAGGGATAAATTAGGAACTTGGCATTAACAGATACACATTACTGTACATAAAATAAACAACAAGGAGCTACTATATACCACAGGGAACTATAGTCAGTACCTTATAGTAACTTATAATGGAAAATAACCTGAAAGAATTTGAATGTGTGTGTGTGTGTGTTACTGAATTACTTAGCTGTACACCTGAAACATTGTAAATCAACTATATATCAAGTAAAATTAATTAATTAACTAATTCTTTTAAAAAACACTCTCATTGATACAGCAAACTCCTTTATGTCTTTGTATTTTGTCACATTTAATCTGGAATCAACCCTGCTGTTGGGTTTTCTCTCTGGTAACACTTAAGCACCTAATAGTTTCTGGAGAAAAACATAACAGGGCAAACTGTTACCACTATAAATCCATAATCACTCACCTCAAGTGAGCTCTCAACACCGCCCATCAATCCTACCTGTTTCTCCTAGATAACTGGCCCTCTCACTTCTCCATTTCCCTCAAAACTGTGATGATGCCTGATTAGACTGCCCCTACTGGTATGACCAACCATCTTCTTTTCCTTCGATGACAGAGAAAATTGAAGCTATCAGAAAAAAAAGTCCCTCAGGTTTCATTTACCAATTCCACAAATTTACCTATTGTTTGTTCTCAAGACAGTGCCCAATACATGGACATGTCCTGCCTCTCATCCAACAACCCCGCAGCCTTTATGCTTCAGCCACACAGGCCTTCGAAAGGCCCTCTAACAACACGTCTAAAACTAGGGGAAGAATCATTCAAGTTATTGGATAAATTAAAATTTCCAAGCCCACTAGATAATACTTTAAGGGGAAGGGCTAGAAAGTGGTATACTTAACAAGAGCCTCAGGTCATTCTTTTTTTTTTTTTTTAATTTTGAATTTTATTTTATTTTTTTATACAGAAGGTCCTTATTACTCATCAATTTTATACACATCAGTGTATACATGTCAATCCCAATTGCCCAATTCAACACACCACCACTCCCACGCCCCTGCCGCTTTCCCCCACTGGTGTCCATACATTTGTTTTCTACATCTGTGTCTCAATTTCTGCCCTGCAAACTGGTTCATCTGTACCATTTTTCTAGGTTCCACATATATGAGTTAATATACGATATTTGTTTTTCTCTTTCTGACTTACTTCACTCTGTATGACAGTCTCTAGATCTATCCACGTCTCAACAAATGACCCAATTTCCTTCCTTTTTATGGCTGAGTAATATTCCATTGTATATAGGTACCACATCTTCTTTATCCATTCGTCTGTCAATGGGCATTTAGGTTGCTTCCATGACCTGGCTATTGTAAATAGTGCTGCAATGAACATTGGGGTGCATGTGTCTTTTGGAATTATGGTTTTCTCTGGGTATATGCCCAGTAGTGGGATTGCTGGATCATATGGTAATTCTGTTTTTAGTTTTTTAAGGAACCTCCATACTGTCCTCCATAGTGGCTGTATCAACTTATATTCCCACCAACAGTGCAAGAGGGTTCCCTTTTCTCCACACCATCTCCAGCATTTGTTGTTTGTACATTTGCCGATGATGCCCATTCTAACTGGTGTGAGGTGATACCTCACTGTAGTTTTGATTTGCATTTCTCTAATAATTAGTGATGTTGAGCAGCTCTTCATGCGCTTCTTGGCCATCCGTATGTCTTCTTTGGAGAAATGTCTATTTAGGGCTTCTGCCCATATTTGGATTGGGTTGTTTTTTTTTTAATATTGAGCTGCATGAGCTCTTTATATACTTTGGAGATTAATCCTTTGTCCGTTGATTCATTTGCAAATATTTTCTCCCATTCTGAGGGTTGTCTTTTGGTCTTGTTTATGGTTTCCTTTGCTGTGCAAAAGCTTTGAAGTTTCATTAGGTCCCAGTTGTTTATTTTTGTTTTTATTTCCATTACTCTAGGAGGTGGGTCAAAAAAGATCTTGCTGTCATTTAGGTCAAAGAGTCTTCTTCCTATGTTTTCATCTAAGACTTTTAGAGTGCCCAGTCTTACATTTAGGTCTCTAACTCATTTTGAGTTTATTTTTGTGTATGGTGTTAGGGAGTGTTCTAATTTCATTCTTTTACATGTAGCTGTCCAGTTTTCCCAGCACCACTTATTGAAGAGACTGTCTTTTCTCCATTGTATATCCTTGCCTCCTTTGTCATCGATTAGTTGACCATAGGTGCGTGGGTTTATCTCTGGGCTTTCTATCTTGTTCCATTGATCTATGTTTCTGGTTTTGTGTCAGTACCATATTGTCTTGAATACTGTAGCTTTCTGGTATAGTCTGAAGTCAGGGAGTCCGATTCCTCCAGCTCTGTTTTTTTCCCTCAAGACTGCTTTGGCTATTCAGGGTCTTTTGTGTCTCCATACAAATTTTAAGATTTTTTGTTCTAGTTCTATAAAAAATGCCATTGGTAATTTGATAGGGATTGCATTGAATATGTAGATTGCTTTGGGTAGTATACTCGTTTTCACAATATTGATTCTTCCAATCCAAGAACATGGTATATCTCTCCATCTGTTAGTATCATCTTTAATTTCTTTCATCAGTGTCTTACAGTTTTCTGCATATATGTCTTTTGTCTCCCTAGGTAGGTTTATTCCTAGGTATTTTTTGTTCTTGTTGTTGCAATGGTAAATGGGAGTATTTCCTTAATTTCTCTTTCAGATTTTTCATCATTAGTGTATATGAATGCAAGAGATTTCTGTGCATTAATTTTGTATCCTGCTACTTTACCACATTCATTGATTAGCTCTAGTAGTTTTCTGGTGGCATCTTTAGGATTCCCTATGTATAGCATCATGTCATCTGCAAATAGTGACAGTTTTGCTTCTTTTTTTCCAATTTGTATCCCTTTTATTTCTTTTTTCTTCTCTGACTGCTGTGGCTAGGACTTCCAAAACTATGTTGAATAATAGTGGTGAGAGTGGACATCCTTGTCTTGTTCCTGATCTTAGAGAAAATGCTTTCAGTTTTTCATCACTGAGAATGATGTTTGCTGTGGGTCTGTGGTGTATGGCCTTTATTATGTTGAGGTAGGTTCCCTCTATGCCCTACGTTCCCTGTATGGTGTATCACACTGATTGATTTACGTATAATGAAGAATCCTTGCATCCCTGGGATAAATCCCACTTGATCATGGTGTATGATCCTTTTAATGTGTTGTTGGATTCTGTTTGCTAGTATTTCTTTGAGGATTTTTGCATCTGTACTCATCAGTGATATTGGTCTGTAATTTTCTTTTTCTGTAGTATCTTTGTCTGGTTTTGGTATCAGGGTGATGGTGATCTCATACAATGAGTTTAGGAGTGTTCCTTCCTCTGCAATTCTTTGGAAGAGTCTGAGAAGGATGGGTGTTAGCTCTTCTCTAAATGTTTGATAGAATTCACCCGTGAAGCCATCTGTTCCTGGACTTTTGTTTGTTGGAAGATTTTTAATCACAGTTTCAATTTCATTACTTGTGATTGGCCTGTTCATATTTTCTACTTCCTCCTGGTTCAGTCTTGGAAGGTTATACCTTTCTAAGAATTTGTCCATTTCTTCCAGGTTCTCCATTTTATCAGCATAGAGTTGCCTGTAGTAGTCTCTTAGGCTGCTTTGTATTCCTGCGGTGTCTGTTGTAACTTCTCCTTTTTCATTTCTAATTTTGTTGATTTGAGTCCTCTCCCTCTTTTCCCTCATGAGTCTGGCTAATGGTTTATCAATTTTGTTTATCTTCTCAAAGAACCACCTTTTGGTTTTATTGATCCTTGCTATTGTTTTCTTTGTTTCTATTTCATTTATTTCTGCTCTGATATTTATGACTTCTTTCCTTCTGCTAACTTTAGGTTTTGTTTGTGCTTCCTTCTCTAGTTCCTTTAGGTGTAAGGTTAGATTGTTTGTTTGAGATTTTTCTTGTTTCTTGAGGTAGGCTTGTAGAGCTATAAACTTCCCTCTTAGAACTGCTTTTGCTGCATTCCATAGGTTTTGGATCGTCGTGTTTTCATTGTCATTTGTCTCTAGGTATCTTTTGATTTCCTCTTTGATTTCTTCAGTGATCTCTTGGTTGTTTAGTAACGTACTGTTTAGCCTCCATGTGTTTGCGTTTTTTACGTTCTTTTCCCTGTAATTCGTTTCTAATCTCATAATGTTGTGGTCAGAAAAGATACTTGATATGATTTCAATTTTCTTAAATTTACTTTGGCTTGATTTGTGACCCAAGATGTGATCTATCCTGGAGAATGTTCCATGCACACTTGAGAAGAAAGTGTAATCTGCTGTTTCTGGATGGAATGTCCTATAAATATCAATTAAATCTATCTAGTCTATTGTGTCATTTAAAGTTTCTGTTTCCTTATTTATTTTCATTTTGGATGATCTGCCCATTGGTGTAAGTGAGGCGTTAAAGTCCCTCACTATTATTGTATTAGTGTCGATTTCCTCTTTTAGAGCTGTTAGCAGTTGCATTATGTATTGAGGTGCTCTTATGTTGGGTACATATATGTTTATAATTGTTATATCTTCTTCTTGGATTGATCCCTTGACCATTATGTAGTGTCCTTCCTTTTCTCTTGTAACATTCTTTATTTTAAAGTCTATTTTATCTGATATGAGTATAGCTACTCCAGCTGTCTTTTGATTTCCATTTGCATGGAATATCTTTTTCCATCCCCTCAGTTTCAGTGTATGTGTCCCTAGGTCTGAAGTGGGTCTCTTGTAGACAGCATATAGATGGGTCTTGTTTTTGTATCCATTCGGCAAGCCTGTGACTTTTGGTTGGAGCATTTAATCCAGTCACGTTTAAGGTAATTATTGATATGTATGTTCCTATGACCTTTTTCTTAATTGTTTTGGGTTTGTTTTTGTAGGTCCTTTTCTTCTCTTGTGCTTCCCACTTAGCGAAGTTCCTTTAGCATTTGTTGTAGAGCTGGTTTGGTGGTGCTGAATTCTCTTAGCTTTTGCTTGTCTGTAAAGCTTTTGATTTCTCCATCGAATCTGAATGAGATCCTTGCTGGGTAGAGTAATCTTGGTTGTAGGTCCTTCCCTTTCATCACTTTTAAGTCTATCATGCCACTCCCTTCTGGCCTGTAGAGTTTCTGCTGAGATATCAGCTGTTAACCTTATGGGCGTTCCCTTATATGTTATTTGTCGTTTTTCCCTTGCTGCTTTCAATAATTTTTCTTTGTGTTTAACTTTTACGAATTTGATTGCTATTTGTCTCGGCATGTTTCTCCCTGGGTTTATCCTGTATGGGAGTCTCTGCGCTTCCTGGACTTGGGTGGCTATTTCCTTTCCCATGTTAGGGAAGTTTTCGACTATAATCTCTTCAAATATTTTCTCGGGTCCTTTCTCTCTGTCTTCTCCTTCTGGGACCCCTTTAATACGAATGTTGTTGCGTTTAATGTTGTCCCAGAGGTCTCTTAGGCTGTCTTCATTTCTTTTCATTCTTTTTTCTTTATTCTGTTCCACAGCAGTGAATTCTACCATTCTGTCTTCCAGATCACTTATCTGTTCTTCTGCCTCAGTTATTCTGCTATTGATTCCTTCTAGTGTAGTTTTCATTTCAGTTATTGTATTGTTCATCTCTGTTTGTTTGCTCTTTAATTCTTCTAGGTCTTTGTTAAACATTTCTTGCAACTTCTCTATCTTTGCCTCCATTCTTTTTCCGAGGTCCTGGATCATCTTCACTATCATTATTCTGAATTCTTTTTCTGGAAGGTTGCCTATCTCCACTTCATTTAGTTGTTTTTCTGGGGTTTTATCTTGTTCTCTCATCTGGTACATAGCCCTCTGCCTTTTCATCTTGTCTATCTTTCTGTGAATGTGGTTTTTTGTTCCACGGGCTGCAGGATTGTAGTTCTTCTTGCTTCAGCTGTCTGCCCTCTGGCGGATGAAGCTATCTAAGAGGCTTGTGCAAGTTTCCTGATGGGAGGGACTGTGAGTAGAGCTGACTGTTGCTCTGGTGGGCAGAGCTCAGTAAAATTTTAATCCGCTTCACTGCTGATGGGATGGGTGGGGCTGCATTCCCTTCCTGTAGATTGTTTGGCCTGAGGCAACCCAACACTTGAGCCTACCTGGGCTCTTTGGTGGGGCTAATGGCCGACTGTGGGAGGGCTCACACCAAGGAGTACTTCCAGAACTTCTGCTGCCAGTGTTCTTGTCCCCACGGTGCGCCACAGCCTCCCCCCGCCTCTGCAGGAGACCCTCCAACACTAGCAGGTAGGTCTGGTTCAGTCTCCCCAGGGGTCACTGCTCCTTCCCCTGGGTGCTGATGCGCACACTACTTTGTGTGTGCCCTCCAAGAGTGGAGTCTCTGTTTCCCCCGTCCTGTCGAAGTCCTGCAGTCAAATCCCACTAGCCTTCAAAGTCTGATTCTCTAGGAGTTCCTCCTCCTGTTGCCGGACCCGCAGGTTGGGAAGCCTGATGTGGGGCTCAGAACCTTCACTCCAGTGTGTGGACTTCTGTGGTATAAGTGTTCTCCAGTCTGTGAGTCACCCACCCACCAGTTATGGGATTTGATTTGACTGTGATTGTGACCCTCCTACCCTCCCATTGTGGCTTCCCCTTCGTCTTTGGATGTGGAGTGTCTTTTCTGGGGTGTTCCAGTGTCTTCCTATCGATGACTGTCCAGCAGCTGGTTGTGATTCTGGTGTTCTCGCAAGGGGGAGGGAGAGCATGTCCTTCCACTCCGCCATCTAAGTTCCTAATCCCCAGGTCATTCTTACTAGCAGGAAAGTTTGGGAAACACATGCCAGGATCCCTCCTTCCACAGGGCTTTCCAAATGCTCTTCATTCTCCTTGGAAGTCTCCTCCTCCCTTCCTCTTCCGGCCCTACCAGATTTACTCATCTCCCAACTTTCTACTCGGGCATGACAGCAGCAGGAAAGCCTTTCTTCACAGCCCCACCCCACCAACACCATGTTCAGGAAGTCTCCTTTGCCCTGTGCTCTAATAGGACCACATTCCTTCCCTTCAACATACTCATCCCAGTTTAACATCGTGCACTCACTGTGTGATTAGTTGGTCATTGTCCCTCCTCTCTCTCTACCAGATTGTGATATTAGGTGCCACGTCTGTTGTCTCTTATCATTGTTCCTACAATGTCTAGGCAGTAACTTGGTATCCATGAGAATTCCTCAACAATAATTAAACCTGAATGAACGAATGAATGTGGAATGAATTAATGAATAAATTGACTCTTAAAATTGACAGGAGATGTTGGAGGTTAACAAATTATAAACTTGACAGAGTTATTTAGCCTCTACCTGGATATTTTTAGTGCTGGGCAATCTGTTCCACTGCTGGATAGTGTTAGAAAATTCATTTTTCTATTAAATTCAGAACTGCCCCCTTGTACATTCCTACCAATGCTTACAGTTCAGCCTTGTGGGAAACACAATCAGCCTGTTTCCCCTTAATGATATTCCCTTTTAATATTTGAATACTTTAAGCATGTGTCCCCTCTCTTTTCTTCTCCAATGTGAGTAAACACATTTGCTTGATTTGAGATAGTTCTCAGACTTAACTATCCCCTCCTCCGTTTGAGCACACTCTAATCAACACAGAAATAAGACAGAAACGACAGAGCCATGAAACTCTCACGTCTTCAGCACAGTAGCTTTAAATCATTACTTTGAGAAGATGAAATTGTTTTCTTCCTTCTACCAGTTTACAGTTTAAATTACAAAGTCATTGAACAACCAAACAGCAATATCTCCAAGAAGGATTGTACCTACCAGGCAATGAATCCACAGGGCACACGGGATTTATTACAAGTGCTTTTATTGGAGCAATTTGTTGACAAATGCCCAAGAAGGAGTACAGAGTTATCAGTAATAATAAAACCTTATGGAGATCATTTGCCCAAATGCTGTCTGGGAGAGAAACTGAGCCAGATTCCTTAACCAAAGGTAGGTTTTCTGTACATTTCCACTGGTAGTTTTTATATGTCATCTCTGGAGAAATTTCAGGTGTTTCAAATCTAAACCTATATCAAAGCTGTTATTTATAAAAATAGCAAAAGGGTTCTATTTATTATTTATTCACTAATCCTAGCCAGCAGCTGAAAAGAATTGGAGTTTAAATCCTATTACTCTCTCATAGCCCCTATCCCCCAGGCTACAATGTCAAACTGATACAATTACTTCTGGAATGAGTGAGGAGGCTGTCACACTGTCCAACTGTTTCCACTGCTCAGGAGAAGGACACAGGAGAATTACATGTCCTTCTAATAGCTGGAAACCTTTCCAAGGGTCACTTTTACAGGTTGCCCCAAAAACCAGAGGCAGAAGGACCATGTCACTGCTTGGCTTTGGGCCCAGGAGGTCAAGTGTCACTTAAGACAGAGTATTAAGAGCTACTTAAGAGTGTGTTTTAAGACAGTGATGCTACTAACTTACAGTGAAATATGGCAGTAAATGACAGCCTGCAATTTGGACATAATCAAATTGCTCATGGGGTCAGGACAATGCAGGATAATACTGACCCAGTATTTTTAAGCTGAGAAAATTAGGGACAGAGCTGAGGCACTGGCTATAGGAATAAAAGGAAAGTATTTATAATAAAAAGAATCCACAATCAGAATTGAAAAATATTGTAATTGGAAATACTTGATATCTATCTATCTGTCTATCTAATCTATCTTGCTTTTTATTTAGAAAATTTTAAACATTTACATAATTAAAAAGTCAAAACTAAATACAAAGTTATTTTCAAAGAGTTCCCACTTTTATCCCATTTCCATCCCTGTATGCCTACTCACCTCCCATAATCATTTTCATTTGTTTCTGTTTATACTTCTGAGTAACCTCTTACCAAAACATTATATATATATATATATATATATATATATATATATATAAAATTTATATTTCACTTATCAATATATCCTGGAAATCACTATCACTTCATTATTTTGCACAACTGCACAACTGCATGGTACTACATTGTGTGAAACTACCATAGTTTATTCAATTAGTCTCTTAAGAATGAACATTTATGTTGTTTCCAATATTTTGTTTATACAAATAATGCCACAGTGATGAAGCTTCTGCATGTGTTTTCATTTTTGTTTTTCATGTTTGTGGAGTGTATCTTCTGGGTAAAATTCCCAGCAGAGAAGTGCTTTGTAAAAAGGCAAAAAAAAAAAAAAAAAAAAGGTATAGATGATCTTATTTGCAAAGCAGAAATAGAGACACAGACGTAGAGAAAGAAAATAT
>NW_006777418.1:1580642-1620045 GCF_000442215.2 Lipotes vexillifer
GGGGGTGGGGATGATTGGGAGATTGGGACTGACATATATATACTATTGATACTATGCATAAAATAGATAACTAATGAGAACCTACTGTATCGCACAGGGAACTCTACTCAGTGCTCTGCGGTGACCTAAGTGGGAAGGAAATCCAAAAAAGAGCAGATATATGTACACGTATAGCTCATTCACTTTGCTGTGCAGAGGAAACTAACACAACATTGTAAAGCAACTATACTCCAATAAAAATTTTAAAAAAATACATAAAAAGGCAAATGCATGAGAAGTTGTGTTAGGTATTGCCAAATTTTTCTCCATGAGGTTGCACCACTTTGCACTCGAGAGAGGAAATGGTTTTGAGTGGCAGGGTGTGGGAAGGAGGCAAGGGAAGAGAACTCTTTTCTAATGTCCCTACAAACCTCTTTGCCCTGTCCAGGCTTGCCCTGTGATTAAACCTCTATTGTCCAGAATGTTTTCCCCTAAATTTGCCGTTTTACATTAGGAAGCCACTGATAACTAGACCTGAAAAACTGGTGAGCCCACCACTGTTCTACACTCCCAGGACTCTTCTCTCCAACTGCAGCCTCTTCCCAGCCTAGGCCAACACAGAGACGAGGAAAAGCTCCTTAGAGCCATTGCCATCATGAATACCTATCTTTACTGGCCAGTCACTACCATGCCACACCCTGTGCTAAGCCCTCTGTTTGTGCTCCAGACCCTAACCTTCCTCAGCTTCTCAAGGACTTTTCTTTCTCTCAGTTCCCTCTTTTATGTTTTATAACAGCAACTCCTGCACCACGACTCTGCCACCCACACTCCTACTCCACTGGCTCTTTACTATCAATTCTATACAACACCTCCATCTTTAAAAAGGAAAATAAAACCTCCTGGAGCCTTATCTGTCTCAAGTTACTACCTATTTTTTGCTCTCTTCTTGGCCCAGTTTTTCAGAAGTGTTATCTCCACTCCCTCATCCCCTACAGCACAACTTAATCCACTGCAGAATGGATTCCTCCTCCAATATGTCACTCAATCTTCTCTGACCAGCAAACATCACGTTGCCTGTTCCTGTGGATGTTTTTCTCTCACCTCCGTTATTCTTTGGCAGCTTTCAACACTTCTGAGCCCCCTCATTCTTGAACTGCTCTTCTTTGGTAGCTTCTAACAGCACAATGTCTTTATGCCCTCTTCCCTCTTTGACTGTTTTTGATAGTTTTTCCTATGGGACCTGTTCTTATGATTTCCAAATAGGCGAGTTCCTTAGGGCTCAGAACTAAACCATTTTTGTCTCTCCGCTCTCTAGTGACCTCATCTATCCTTGGGGCCTTTCCGCATGATGTGCCCATATTTACTTTTCTCCATCGCAGTCCTCTTCTATGAGCTTTAGACTCACATATCTTTCTGATGACTTGACAGCTCTACTCTGTCTCTTTAGCAGCATCTCAATGCAGGATGTCCGAAACGGAACTCCTGATTCTCCTCCCTAAACCTATGTCCCCATCATTAGGGGACAGCCTCAATTTTGCCATTTTCTTAAATTCCCACATGAAATTCATGAGCAAATCTGACTGTTCTGCCTTAAGCTGTTTCTGCAGTAAGTTGCATCTCCCCACTTCCCCTGCCTCTCCTGGAGGTCATCTGCCATGATCCCTTGCCTGAACTACTGCAACATGCCTGGTCCTCCCTCCTTCACCGCTGCCCCCCAGTCCATGCTCCACCGAACAGCCAGAAAGATGTTAAATATAAATTAGGTCAAGTGACTGTTCATATCTTGCCATTACTATCACAAAGTCATATGACTATCATTACTATCAGTAGCTTTCCCCCCCCGCCCCCGGCCCCGCTGGTACGCGGGCCTCTCACTGCTGTGGCCTCTCCCTTTGCGGAGCACAGGCTCCGGACGCGCAGGCTCAGCGGCCGTGGCTCACGGGCCCAGCCGCTCCGCGGCACGTGGGATCCTCCCGGACCGGGGCACGAACCCGTGTCCCCTGCATCGGCAGGTGGACTCCCAACCACTGCGCCACCAGGGAAATCCTATCAGTAGCTTTTAATTGAACTCAGAATAAGCAAACTCTTAAGGCCTTTGCATGTCTGGCCTTTGAACATTTCTTCAATGGTCATCTCATCCTACTATTACCAGCTACATCGATTTTCTTTTTGTTACTCAGATGCACTTAGGTTCTTCTCTTCCACTCTGCATAGTTAGTTTCTTTTTCTCCTTTAAGATTCAGCATAAATGCCACTTTTATAAGGAAGGCTTCTCTGACCTCCTTATAAAGGACATAGCTCCTGCCTTGTCCTCTCATTTTCATGTTTGTTTCCATCATAGTACGTATAGCTGTTTGCTGAGGCTTTTTGGCCACCTGCCTCCACTCTACGAATATCTTCTGATGTATCCCCAGCACCTACCACATTGCCTGATAAATGGTAGGCACTCAATAATACTTGTTGAATGAATGCATGAATGGATGGATGAATGTAAACTATACAAGAGCAAGGGACCATTTCCGCCACATCCACACCAGTGCCCCCACTGCCTTGCACAAAAGAGAAACTCAATAAATATGTGCTGAAATAATTATTTAACCCCTATCTTAGAGCCAAGCAAACTGAGATTTACAGAGTTTAAGCAACCTCTCCCTGATCACACAGGGAGTAAAGAGACAAAGCCAGGACTTAAACCCAAATGTTTGACAACTCAATCCTTGAAATATTAGCGCTGGAAGGGACTTTGGAGATTATCTTGTCTAACAGCTTGATTTTACAAATGAAGAAAATGAAGTTCAGGATGGTTTACAAGAAAATGAATAACCCTACATTTCTGTGGGTTTCACTTTATTTAAACTGCTGGTGAAAAGTGACTTATATTGCAGGAAGACAAGCCATTCTTATTTACACTCAAAATGTCAAATCCCATTTGCACTCAGAATACCATCACCTTGCAAGAGCTCTATCAACTTAACCTGCACAGAAAATAAAAGCTAAAAGCAGAATATGAGGAGACCTGGAATATTAAATCCACTGTCTTTTCTCTGCAGCCTTGATCAAACACCCTGATTTGTTGCAACCATTCCAAGATGGAAGTGTTTTGAATTCTAAAATAGCTTAGCACCAAATGTGTCATAATTATCTGAAACTATATTTAGAATGATGAAGTTTGCCATGAAATCTAAAATATGCTTCAAATGTCAGTCTTATTTTTAATTAATATGCCAATCCACCTTTGCAATAATCAAGCTTTACAGTCTCCCAGGGTTGGATAACTTGGACGCTATCTGTGTGTGTCTTTTTAATCTCACAATTATGATAATGTAGTTCTCCCACAGATCCTTCCTTCTCCTACAGATTGTCAAAGGAAATGTGATTTCATTCCAGTGGTATATTTTGTCTAGAAAACCAATGATTTGAAATGAAGTGTCTTGTCATACTGGCCACAAGTTAACAAAATCATTTTAACAGCACCACATTTACCATTCTTGTGATCTGAAATTTGTTGTAAGAGGGCAATATGTTATAGTGCTTTAGTCCACCTCTTTCTTTATATTTAAATTCTAGGGTAATAGAAATGGAAGCCCCAGATTTTAAACAAATATGCATTTTATTTTTTAAAGTGGATAATGAGTTTTAAAACATTGGCCAAATATAAAATGCTTCACTCATTTCATACTCCTTTTTAGGTATCTTCTGTGTTTTCCACTGAATTTTTAATATTTAATATTTGATAGAAAAAAATGTTGAACAGTCATGTGGAGCCCCATAACACTCCTGTTACCTTCTCAACTTGCACTGTATGAGCAGAAAGCTTATCTGCTGATATTGACTTTCCTACCTTTACAGACTCATTTGGTGAGAGAGACAACAATTTGCTGGGGGGTTCACACACAATACGTGTGAACTGAGCTGGTGTCTCGAGACTTTTCTGCCATTGCAAATAGTAAGATATCAGTTGTAGACTAAGTAAGGTTGCCAAGAGAAACAAGAAAAGTACACAACTGAGAGCGTTTAGAAACTTTTTTTAGCAACTTGACATGGTAATTTTGTTTGTTTCACCTGTAAAAACTTAGGCGTGTATTTTGTGTATTTTTGTTTACTAGTAATTTACTTTCATTGTACCTTAAAAAGGTATTCCTCAACAGTTTGGAACTGCTACTTCCCCAGTGATGGTTTGAAAATCACTGTCACAGACAAATGTCTTAGCTTACTTGTTACAAAGAACCATGTCACTAGGAATAGAGACTACAAACAAACCCAAAAAACCTGCAGTGCGTGTGAGAAGCCATTGGTGTATGTCGTTAGGTCAATGATACTCACTTGGTTCTTGCTCAGCTGACCTGAAATAAAACAGGCAACCTTCGGACTCAGGTCTCCTGTAGCATCATGGTGTTGCCAAGAACAGAAACTCCAAGCAGTCATTTGGTAACAATCCTCAAGATTATAAGGCTGAAAGGCATTGTTCTGTCCTCAGGTCATAATGTAGACTTCAGATCTCTCATCTGATGTGGCTGAATATCTGTTCACCCTTTGTTACCTTTAAGAAGACAATAACACAGTCTGTATTAGAAGAGTATAGTATGCTTTTAAATACTTTTAAAAGCACCTGTTGGGGTGTTTGCTTATAAATTTATCAGTAAATATCCAATGCATACACCTCATATGTGCCAGATAAGACACTAGGTGCAAAAACCTTGCCCTCCTGGACCTTGCTGTCTAATAGAGAAATCAGATACTAAGCAAGCAATTACATAAATAAATTTAAGATTAAAACTGTGATAAATGCTATGCAAATTTTAGGGAAATTATACTATGAAATTTATAGCAGATGGAATCTGACCTTTAAAGGATTGGGAAAGACTTGCCCAGAGGATACGTTCTTTAGCTGGGACCTGAGGAAGACTAGGAAAGCAGTGAAGAGTGACAGGGAGAGCTGTCCAGGCAGAGGAAAACTAGGTCACTTCTTGCTTCCGTAGAGCCTGTTTTATTGTGTGTGTATTCACTTCTTAATGGAAAACACTGGACCCACATAATTATACAGTTGAACCCTGAACAACAACAGGTTTGAACTGCATGGGGCCACTTATACGTGGATTTTTTTCAATAGTAAATACTATCGCACTACATAATCTAAGGTTGGTTGAATCCACGGATACAGAGGAACCTCCAACAGAGAGGGCCAATGATGATAAGTTAAACGTGGACTCTTTCGACTGCGTGGAGAGTGGATGCCCTAACTCCATGTTGTTCAAGGATCAACTGTACTTTAAACATTAAAATCTGGCTCTTAGCTTCCACATATCACCTGAACTCTTTTTCTGACATTTCCCCCGTCAACGTCCATCCAGCCCTAAAATGCTACTTAGAGTAGTGCTATACCAGCAAGCATGGGCAGGACTGGGGTTTTCCTTTCATCTATACAGCTTCTAAAACCTGTGCTTCCACAAACTCTCTTTGCTCCAGCTTTCAGTCGCTGCCTCTCCAATCCCTGCCCCCAGTAAGATTCATAATGTGCAATGAACTTCAGCCTGACAGTTCCCATATCTCAAGCTCTTGCTCCATTTGGCCTGGGTGGGATCATTTCTGGTTACAGAGGTGGACCATATGACCCAGGCTAGGCCATTTGAGCAGTGCACTTTCCTGATGCATTGTGACAGGCTTATGAGAACCAACAAAAAAGATGAACGTGTCCAATACAGTAGAAAAAAGTATGAGAGAAGGAGAGAAATAATTTTTGATTGTGTTGGTTCAATCTCCTACACAGACTTTCTTTTTTCTTGAAACATATTTGACATATAATGTTGTAAAAATTTAAGATATACAACATGTTGATACAATACATTTATATATTGTAGTATGATTGCCATCGTAGTGATAATTACCACCTCCATCACATCACATAATTATCATTTCTTTTTAGTGGTTGGAATAATTATGATCTAGTATCTTAGAAAGTTTGATGATTATAATATAATACTGTGGTCTATATTTACTATACTGCACATTAGATCTCTAGGACTTATTTATTACTAGTTGCAATTTGTACCCTTAAACAATACCTCTCCTATCCCCCCTCCCATCCCCTGGTAACCACCATTTTACTCTCTGTTTTCATAAGTTTGGCTTTTTTAGATTCCACATATAAGTGATATTATACAGTATTTGCCATTCTTTGCCTGATTTACCTCACTTAGCCTAATGTCCTCAAAGTCCATCCATGTTGCAAATGGCAGGATGTCCTTTAATACAGACTTTCTCGAAGCCAGATGTATCCCTGGAGTTTTTCATTAAATGAGATAATGACTCTCCTCACCTTTTTTTTTTTCTTAGTGAGTTTTCGGGTTAGGTTTTCTTTCATTTGCAAATCAGAGTCCTAACTTTCATGTATCTATAGCCTATGTCAGTCTTCTGATTCAGGTATTAGCAGCAGGTGTGTGAAAAGCAATGACCAAAGTCCTGAAGTGTCCAACAGAAGGCTATCACACTTCAGGAACAGTGAGGTGTCAATTCACTCCAGCCAAAGGCTACCAGGTACACATCCGTGGATGAACAAGTTGGGGGTTTATTAGCAAAGGACAACACCCACCACAAGGAACTGTGGGTATCTCAATAAGAGAGTATTAGAAAGGACTTACGGTATTTTGAGGCAGGGTCTAAGGAAGTAGGGGCTCTCTCTGGATTGAAGGCTGTCTGAAAGAGGCAACGATTCTTAATAAATTGTACCTATAAATAAGGCAGACTAGAGTGAGCTGTAATTGGAAAAGAAGTGGCAGTCCTTCATATTAGCCAAGAAAGGGGATGTTTGGTACTCTGTGGATTACACGGTGATTTTTTTTTTCCTCTGTGCTCAACAAAATTATGAAGTGGGCTCGAGTTTTCTCATTTTATCACGGGCTGAGAGTGCTCTTGCCTGATGCTCGTGTTCTGTGAGATTGTTTATGTCCAACAGGAGAATAGCATGTCCAGCTGTGAGCACCAGGCCAGCTTCTAACAACACTGAGGACTGGCTGTGAGCATCAGACCAGTTCCTGGATGTCAGGGTCTGCTGTTTTTCTCTTTCTTGTAAGGTAAGAGACGCAGGATCACAGTGTAAAGGGGTCTAGACCCCTTTTAGGTTGAACTTGGCACTTCTGTTCCCAGCAGCCACTCTTTGCACAGGCAGAACAGGAAGCTTTCCTCCTCATTTTGTTTGGAAAGGGCTAAGAAGGCTTTGGTAAAACACCTTAATTTTTCTGCAGCTGAATAATAATGACAGAATTCCCATTAACAAGGATCAAATTTTCTCACCGCTCAATGAGAGAAATGTCATAAAATTCAAATTCCCCCAGTAAAGGCAACACATTATTTAACTCTGGCATCTCCCAATAAAGAAATGGTGACCCACAAGACAGACAGTATTTTGATGATTACTCCAAAAGGAAGTATGAAGGAATCTCATTCCTTGACTCAGTATAGCATGCATGGAGGAATCCTAAGTTCTTTCCCACACAGGGGGTGACCTCATTTCCCTTGATGATTCCCCATTCTTCTCTCCCACCTACCACACAAGGGACCACCAGGAGGTTAAAGACAGAGAGAAAGGGCAATTTTAAGCCCAGAGTAGCTCACCTAGGAACCAGGAGGCCGAGCTTCCACCTCAAGGAAATGTAGCTCCATGCTTTGTTACCTGCACTGCAGAGCTGTCCGGAAATGCAACAGGTTTGCCAAACCGAGTCTTTCTCCCACAAAGTTTAGGGGCCAGTATAGCTACTCCTGTATATATTGCAAACATATCTCTTTAACTTCCACTAAGCACTTTGACTTCTTCCCTTCCTGTTGTAGAACACATCATAATGCCATAGTAATTTCCCTTCTGAATAGTCCTTTGCCCTCAATAATGACATCAGGCCAGAACACATGGGAAAATATTGGAATAATTTGATTTCTACCAGAAGGTTCTATCCCTCTCCTGTCACCTCTCATTTTCCTTCTGCTCCTGAAACAGGTTATCAACTCTTCTTAGCCATATTTCTTTCCACTTACCCTGTGAAGAAAAGACTGGGGTTGGAAGACCCAAGTGTGATTTATTTTCTTTCTTTTATTGCCAGAAAGATCTATTCATACTGTATGACTCATTTCATCCTCTTTAATCTTTCTTTCTAATTAGTCTCCACAAACTGGAAAGTAAAGGATTCACTCATTCATTTATTCATTCAATAACATTTATTGCTAGGCACTCAGTGAATGAGACTGATATCAGATAGTTTCTTGATAAATAAAGGGAATAGAAAGGAGTCTGTGAGCCCTGGACATAACAGGTGGTGGGTAGGAGGTCCTCATGAAGGGAGACAAGGGGCAAAGAAAGGAGAGCATTGTCTTTCATTACTTTCACAATCATGCCCTTTTGGGATGCTCAGTCCCAGCACTTCCAGTCGTGTCACTGTGAGCCAATGAATGCAAAACTTTTAGGGAAGAGACTTAACTCATGATCCTTAGGATATGAAGACCCTGGTTCCAGCCACTACTGAAGTGACCTGGAGAATTTCAACATTTTCATTTGAGAACATGGGACAGTTAATGTGCTACTGTGGAAATCAAAACTAAACACTAAAAAATGCAGCTCTGAAACAGTGTAGTCCAAGAAACTCTGAGGTTTGGACTGAGATATGTTTCTTGTAGGATAAGAATAGGTATGTTAATCTCATGCAATTTTATCCTTTGGGTTTCTCTGGCATTTTTAAGTGAAGTGATCTTATTTTCAATAACCTTAATAAAATTTGAGATTGAGAGAAGCATAAAAAAAATCCGTATTTCATCCCAGGTCAATGTTCTGCTCTATTTTAATTTTTAAGGCAGTGTGAAGAAAAGAGGTTCAAAAAATAAAACAAAGAATGTTTCTGCTAATGGTGAAAACTGATGTGCAGTGGGGTATGTATTTTGAAGCACATGAACTTCCAACATAAATGAGATTTTTGTAGCTTGCCCCTAGGCAGTAAAAAGGTTACTGTAAAAATTGTTTAAGTTGTCCTCAAAATTACAATATATTTAGAAAGAAAAAGTGAAACTTGTAGTATAAACTTTTGGGGGCTCAGTTGTTGGTATGTGATCATATGTGTGCTTTTTTTCAGCTTTATATTCTTTATTTTTACAGAAAATTATAGCATTGTAGGTATCTGAAAGGGAGAAACCACAGAGAGCTACAGTAAGAAATACCCAGCTATGTAAATCAGTTTCAATCTGCCTTTTGCCTATATCTGCCACATTTTAGTCTGCCCATGTTTCTGCTATTCATCTACTGTTGGAGAAAACTCCCGCTGGTATCTTACACAATGTCCACAGGTATTATAAATATCCTTTCATTTTTCTCCACTGAGGGATAAAGCACGGGGTCAATTCAAAGTCAATCTTAAATTTTTAAGGCAGGCAAGTATATCATTTGCATACAGATCAGCAAGCTGTCCTTTACTTAGGGAAAAATTTACAGATACTTTAAAATCAGGCCTAATCTATAAAATAAATAAGCACAAAGCTAAAACTAAGCGAGAGAAAGAAACACAGAGAGAGAGGACAGATCAAATTGTAACAGCTTTGAATGTTTGTCACAGAAGAAAATTCTTTCTGTAAATTGCTTTTGGTTAAGAATCCAAAAGCCCCAAGTGAACTAAACTGGGGACCATGACATGGGAGTGCTCAGGAGTGACTCTGAGCTGCTTGCCATCATTTAATTGTAATTTAAGTTACCAACATAAAATGTAGGTTTCAGGAACTGATTGGTTTGGAGGTTTTGTTGTTGTTACTTAAATAAAATCTTTTCAATTATCTTTGGCTGGATCATTGCACATTTGCAGTTTGTTTTGCTCAAACAGAACTTATCTGTAAATGTCATCCTCTGAAAGTCATTCTTCTGCTCACCCTGAGGATAAATTGCAGTATCCTAGGAGAAGCCAGAGCAGATGACCAGGGCACTGGCTGGCTCACGCCCTGCTCCCAGGACTTAGTCATGGAGATCACTCTCTCAGACCCCCTAAGGGGGCTGCCTCCTTGGCCAGAAATCAGAATGAAAGAGCAGGGGAGAAAGAGCTACAAAAACAAACCACACTTAGTCAAAGTGAGTCAGTGGCTGAGTGAACACAGTTTTGGTGCCGCCAGACCCTGGAGACACCAGAACTGGCTGTTACTCTCCCCAGGACTTTCTCTACCTGCATCCTCACCCCTCCATCCACCAATGGTCATGCTGAGGTTGAGCCTTTTACTCTTCTCAGGACATTGCATGGCCTCTCACACTAGTCCTGATTTAAACCCATTCTGCAAAAAGAATCAGCTTTTCACAATTTCTAAGGCCTCGGCCTAAAGGGTAAACTCCTAGAAGCAAACGATTAGTCTTTTAACAACTACCAAAAAATACTTTAAAAAAAAGTTGTCATTATAAATTACAAAAAATAATATACAATTATCACAAAAAAACCTCCCAAAATTACAAACAAAAAAACAAACAAAAAAAAGGAAAAGAGCCCTGACAGTTTGGTTTCATACTGGTAGGCATGAGGGAGTCTTCCTAACATCCTCCAAACATTATCTGGGGCATTGTTTCCTAAACATGCTCTGGAAGTGCTGTTTTCCTTGAGCTGTCAGTAGGTATTTCACACACACACACACACACACACATGCGCACACACACACACACACAACACACATGCATAGGCACAATATGCTTATGTGAACTTTGTTTCTCTAAAATACAAATAGCATATATAATACATCATTTTCCAAACCTATTTGTCCACAGAAATCTTTTCTGAAGCATGTGCCTACATATAATCCTTTTCTCTTTGGCCACATCAACTCAACCATGAGATAATCAGATACAAGTACGTTTTCAGCATCACTGCTTTAATTTTTCAAGACGCTTCCTTGAACACCACATCACATGCCCTTCCATTCCTACCTCTTGTCCATCATCCTCCTAATCCCACTCGAATCATTTCGGCTGGCTCCCTCTAACTGTTTTCAAGACTTCACTCAGGCATGTTCTCTTCAAGAAGTTTCTTTGACTTTTCACAGCTTCCACCCTGTATTAGTTTATAGGCTACTGTAATAAATGACCAACAACTGAGTGGCTTATAACAAGAGAAATTTATTCCCACATAATTCTAGAGGTCAGAAGTCCGAAATCAAGGTGTTGGTGGAGCCACACTCCCTCTGAAGGCACTAGGGGAGAGTCCTGTCTTGGCTCTGCCAGCTTGGTGGCTGTAAGCATTCCTTAGCTTTTGGCAACAAAACTCTTTCCACCTCCATCCTCACATGGCCGTCTCTTCTATGTCTTTGTCTTCTTTTCTGTCTCTTACAGGGACACTGCCATAGGATTAAGACCCACCCGAATCCAGAATGATCTCATCTGGACATCCTTAATTATATCTGCAAAGACTCTTTTTCCAGATAAGGTCAGATTTACAGGTTCTGGGTGGACATACCTTTCGGAGAGCCACCATTCGACCCACTAGACAGCCCCAGGCTGAGTCCGTGTCCCCTTCACCATCCACGCCCGCCGCTTCCCCAGGA
Organism: Lipotes vexillifer; assembly: GCF_000442215.2. Taxonomy (NCBI): domain Eukaryota; kingdom Metazoa; phylum Chordata; class Mammalia; order Artiodactyla; family Lipotidae; genus Lipotes; species Lipotes vexillifer. Next base: position 1,592,163 of record NW_006777418.1, read on the forward strand.
CCTCTGACAGGTCCGTGTCACAGCCCTTACCCTGCTGTGTTATAATGACTGTGCCCCATCCCTCATCACACCACCCATCCTGTGAGGCCCTGAGCACAGCATCAGTGCTTGATCTGTCTTTCAATTTCCATCACCTGATGCATAGTGGTGTTTCCATAAACGTCTGAATGAACCAATGAACTATCCTTCCTGCACCGTTAAGGCTGCTGCTATTCAGCCTACTTCCTTTCCCTGCGTAGTCATTATATGATTACTCAAAGATCGCAAAATCACAGTTGTTCTCAAATAGTTACCTTTTTAAAACTTTTCAAGGGATTGATTCATAATTTGCCACCTGGTGGGAAATGTCTGCCCTGTTAGAAAAAGGCTGGCAGTTGTTTTGATAACTGGCCTCATTACTGTTAATGTACTGGAAGGGCAGAGAAATGTCTTGAAATGTGCAATGGTTGTCCAAAGAACCAATTACTACACTGTTCACCTGCCATGACTATTATCCACCAATGGCACTGGATTCACAGAGTGCTGGAAAGGTTGGTGGTTGTCTTGTTTTGAAGTGACTAGCACTTTTGCCTATGTGTTTTTGCCTGTGTCCTGCCCTCAACACAGCAGGTCCCGATAGGTTATTTACCCCCGTAGTGAGGAAATGTAGACATTTTCAAAGACTATTCTCTGCCTTTCAGATACGGATAACTGATCTGGGGTGAAGAGAAATATAAACAACTCTCTTCAGTGCCCTGAGGTACGTGAAAGGCACCATGTGTGGGGTGCAGCCCCTCCTCCACAAAATTCACATTATACAGAGGTCCCAAAAGTGTCCAGAGCACAGCCTTCGAGACTCTTGGACGCAAATTCAAAGCCCTTAGTGTGACGTATACCGGTCTTCCTTTCCTCAGCTCTTCAGCCTCACTTCTCTCTCTAGAACATGCTTCAGCCTCACACACTCTTTGTCGGTTCCCAACGTGCCACGTTCCCTTTCTTCTCCAGACGTCTGAACACACTGTGAACTCTGCCAGTGCCATCATCTGCTGCCTCCTCTCTGCTCCCCTGCCCCCGTCTCCTGTCCACACTGTTGGGGTGTCAGCTGGCTTATTCATCTTTTGAGTATCAGCCTAGATGGTACCTCCCCTACAAAGCCTTCCCTGAACCACCCAGGCCAGAAGTAAATGCCCTTCTTGATGATGCTCTCAGAGCTCTTATATATGACCCTTCAACACTGTGTTGCAGTCGCCTGCTTGCTTATCTGTCTCTTCCATTAGACTGGGGGCAACCTGAGAGCACTGCCACGTCTTGGTGCACAGAAGGGATTCAGTACAGACTTGTGGACTGAAGGAAGGAAGTGTCTTCCAGAACTTGCCGAGGGCTTGCTCGTCTGCTTGAACAGGGTTCCACCCGGGCCTCCTCAGTCTCTTCTCCCCCTCCCTACAAGTTTGTGCTCACATACAGGTTGACAGATCTGGGTTAGTGAAACCCCCAGCAGCAACCAGCAGAACGCACCTGCTCATCTGTTTCTATATGCTTCCAGCCATGGGGAAAGACGACCTGTTTTCTGATTCTGATGCTTGTTTTCAATTTTAATGAAAATAAAAATGCCATTTCCTTTTCTTACATTAATGCTGAGAGAAGGCTCCTGTATACGCAGAGTCACCAAACTTCCTTTCCTTCTTTCTTTTCTTTGCCTCCCATACCACGTTTACATTCCATTGCTTGTTGCATCAGAATAAATCATCAGGGCCTGCCCAAATTTAAGCAGCTGCCAGCTTTCCTGGTTTTTCCTGTTGGCTGGGTAGGCTCTTTGCGAAAGGGCTCTCATACAGAAGAGGCTGCTTCAAGATACGTTTTAAATGCCCACAGAATGTTGTTATGCCATCTAAATGGGGTTCCTTCACTTGTTTATTGAACAAAAAATGTGTACAATGAATGAATGAATGAATGAATGAATGAGTCTTCCAAAACTGAGTGCCCTCTGTTTATTTGGCCCTCCGGTAATTAGCAATCTGGCCTGGGCCCTGTTCTGGAAGAGGGAGAATGAGATATCCATTAATCTTTCTTCATGATCCATCACTTTTAAGACATAAAACTTAGATAATCACCCTGCTCTTTGACTCTATGAAGCCTAGGCAGTATCTGGAGTTAATATCCTTTTGTTTCATAATCAGGTACGTTTTTCATTCTCTAGGCCATAAATTAAACTATAATAGATTTTTAAAAAATAAATGCTGGGTTTATTTATATATTAGGAAAAAGAGACTTTTTGTTACAGCAGGCTTAGAGTCACAGAAAAATTGAGAAGAGATACAGAGATTTCCCATATACCCCCTATGTATGCGTATGTCCCCACCCAGACATAGCTTTCCTCGTTATCAACATCCCCGACCAGAGGGGTACACTTGTTACAACTGATGAACCTATACCATAATCAAAATCCCCCAAACGCCACAGCTTACATTAGGGTTCACTCTTGCTGTTGAACATTCTGTGTTTGGACAAATGTGTAATAACATATATCCACCATTATGGTGTCATATGAAGCAGTTCCACTGCCCTAAAAATGCTCTGTGCTCCTCCTATTCACCGACCCCTGCTAACACCCCCATCTATCCTCTGGCAACCACTGACCTTTTTACTGTCTCCATAGTTCTGCCTTTTCCAGAATGTCATACAGTTGAAATCATACAGTATTTTGACTTTACATCTCGGCTTCTTTCATTTAGTAGTATGCATTTAAGTTTTCTCTATGTCTTCATGGCTTGATAGTTCATTTCTTCTTAATGCTGAATAGTATTCCATTGTCTGGGTACACAAAAGTTTATCCATTCAACTACTGAAGGACATCTTGGTTGCTTCCAAGTTTCGGCAATTATGAATAAAGCTGCTATAGACATCTGTGTGCAGTTTTTTGTGTGGACATAAGTTTTCAATTCCTTTGGGTAAGTAACAAGAAGCACGGTTGCTGGATCATATGGTAAGAGGATGCTTAGAGTTTTTTAGAACCTACCCAACTGTCTTCCAAAATGCCAGTACCATTTTGCACTCCCACCAGCAATGAGTGAGAGTCCCTATTGCTGCACATCCTCGCCAGCATTTGGTGCTGCCAGTGCTCCAGATACTGACCATTCTAATATGTGTGTAGTAGTATCTCACTGTTGTTTTAATTTTCATTTTCCTAATGACATATGACGCTATCACAAATTTTTCAAGGAAGATAAGAGCCTTTGTCCTTCCTACTTGGAAACTCTGGAAGGAAGGTTACCTCTTCAGTTCTCAGCTGCTTGCTCTATAAGGGTAAATATAGGAAAACAGTGATAACGGGGATTTTAGATATGTTCTTTCAGCTTCATATCCTGATTGATAATTCCCCCAGGAGCAAAATATCCTTTGACAAATGTAATAAAGATTTGTCAGACGATTCTTTCACATTAATAGAAAATTTTGTTTTAAAATATAAACTTGGGGCTTCCCTGGTGGCACGGTGGTTGAGAGTCCGCCTGCCGATGCAGGGGACGCGGGTTCGTGCCCCGGTCCGGGAAGATCCCACATGCCGCAGAGCGGCTGGGCCCGTGAGCCATGGCCGCTGAGCCTGCGCGTCCGGAGCCTGTGCTCCGCAACGGGAGAGGCCACAGCAGTGAGAGGCCCGCGTACCGCAAACAAATAAATAAATAAATAAACTTGAAAAAGAAATGTTTTGATATGAGAGAGAATGACTACGAATGACTACCAAACAAGATAACTGCCCTCTTTACTGTTGTCTCTGGATAGCTGCCCAGAGAGGAAACACTCCATGAGGCCAGAGCTTCAAATCAGTTTATAGTCCTGGTGGTCTGGAGGGCACAATAGATTTCCTACCTGCTACTTGATCTGTGAAAGCCAGACGGTCTTAATTTAAAGTCAGACTTTATTCAAAATCACTCTAATAGACTAACTCCTGTGATCCCAAGTGAAATGAATTTAGAAGTTGTAGATAAAATGTTTTGTGAGGGACTATGATAATTAAACATCTAATGAAAATACAATACGACCTACTGTTTTCTGTAGTTTGTGGAAGAAAGGCGTTCATCTAGGTCTTTGGGTAAATGGTACTTTGGGCACTGCTCTTAATTTTGGAGAACTTTATTGAGCACCACTGAAACCTATAACTGCGATAAATAGAATCTGCATCTGCAAGGATACGTTTTCAAGCCTTTAACATTCATTTAAATTAGGATGGGTAAGTTTAGACCACTTAGTTTTACTTTATATTCTTCATGAAATTCTTACCTACTGGCCACTTTTTTTTTTTTTTTTTTTTTTTTTGGCGGTACGCGGGCCTCTCACTGTTGTGGCCGCTCCCTCTGCGGAGCACAGGCTCCGGACACTCAGGCTCAGCGGCCATGGCTCACGGGCCCAGCCGCTCCGCGGCATGTGGGATCTTCCCAGACCGGGGCACGAACCCGTGTCCCCTGCATCGGCAGGCGGACCCTCAACCAATGCGCCACCAGGGAAGCCCTACTGGCACTTTTAATGTGGGACTTGCTTTCTACAAAGACAGATAGTCCAGTCCCTCCAGTAGGTTTTCTTTTGGGTGATGATACGATCGCTTCACTTGGATATTATCAGATAACCCTAGCTTTGTCCCAGTGCCAATGTTGTCAATTTTCACACTATTAGAGAAAATTCCTCTGAACATACAAAGGAGACGCTACAGTGGAGAGGTGACCTCACTAGCCAGGGTTCTTTATAATAAAATATTGGATATTTTCACAAGCTAGGTAAATACTTTCATCCTTATCAGGAATTGACTGACTAAGGTGAAACAGACTAAAAAACAGATAATCCACAATACTGACCATATCATTCTGAATAGAGGGAGAAAAGAATTTCAGCTTCTGTCATGGGTAAAATAAGAGTAGTCTTTTCAAGATAGAATGCTGAACTCTCCAGTTTTTTCTCCTGAGGACTGACAATCTCTAACTCAAAGAGGAAAGTCATTAACAACCCCTTAGTCACAGTTCACCAGGAACCAGGCCCAAACCAGTTTTACTTCACTCCCACCCTCCACTGGAGACACAGCCATTTAACACAGAAAGTTCATCTTACTTTGGCTGTGCTTGAAGAATTTCAGCCTTGTGGATTTTACCATTCTATCATAAGCTGGCAGGAAATAACTGTAATAAGGTTACCAAATAAATAACACACAAGCTTTTGCAACAAGTTTTAATACAACTCCTACTGACAAGCTATATGGATATAGCCATAGATATGCTCTATCTCTCATTATCAAGGAACTTCTATATGCCAGGCACTTAAGGTTGCTGCAAATACAGACATTTTTCCTGCCCTCAAAAAGTTGATATCAATTGGGAATAGGGAGAAGTAGACAAATAATTATAGAATATGATCATCTCTATCGCTGCCCAGAGGAAACAAGGTTAATGCTTCCTTCTTAAGGAAGGAAGACATTCACCACCAGACTAAAACTCTCCAAACTACACATATCAATAGCAGCCATGACACCCAAACCCTTGCTTCTCAATGTATGGTGCCCAGGCCAGCAGCAGTGGTATCACCTAGGGGCCTCAGGCCCCTCTTATTGACTCAGTCGTTAACAAGATCCACAGTACTTTTGTATGCTCAGTAATTTTGAGAAGCACTCCTCTAAAACAGTGTTTCTCAAACTTTAGCGTGCTTCAGATCACCTGCAAGGCTTGTGGAAACAGACTGCCTCGTGTTTCTGACTCGTAAGTCTGAGTAGGGCCCTAGAACATGCATATGCCTAACAAGTTCCCAGGTGATGCTGCTGCTGCTCTTGGGGGCCATTTTGAGAATCACAGGTGTAGGAACCTGAGTCCAGAGAAAGAAGTAAGTATGAAGACTACACGTGTTCAGGCTCAGAAACGTCTCATTAAGGGAATCAGGAAAGTCTCTGATATGTTGCACACTCAGGGGCAAACCTGCTCACTAGTAGATGAAACTTCCATCCTGTGTGCCATGCCTAGATAAAAGATGTGCATTCCCCTTACTCCCAGTCTCTAGAAGAGCGTGGTGCTCAACAGCATTGTGCCTTCTTTTTCCATGAGGTAAGTATGGAAGATCCTGTTCTTTGACTGAATTCTCCATCCTTGTTTACCACCACTGGTTGGAAGAGTACACGCTGAGTCTCCTGGAACAGTCCACCTGCTCCAGCGCAACTTGTCAGAAAAGCCAGGCAGTGAGAGGACACTGAACACCTAGCCAGCTATTAATAAAATAACCCTAGGTTTCCTATGTGGCTGTTGCTTCTTTTTTTTGCGGGCCTCTCACTGCCGTGGCCTCTCCCGTTGCGGAGCACAGGCTCCGGACGCGCAGGCTCAGAGGCCATGGCTCACGGGCCCAGCCGCTCCGCGGCATGTGGGATCTTCCCGGACCGGGGCACGAACCCGTGTCCCCTGCATCGGCAGGCGGACTCTCAACCACTGCGCCACCAGGGAAGCCCAGTGTTGCTTCTTGTGAGTACACATCTAACACACACCAAGAGAGAGTATGCTAGGAGTTAATCATGAAAAGCCATCTCAAATGCCTAATAGCCAAAACATATTAGTCCATATTCACAGAGTTATTCAGAGTAAACAAATTGCCAAGGATTCGATTCCACTACGTAGAGTGGCCCCTCAAAAGCTCTAGAAACTGAACATCTCTTATGGATGTTTAACTTGAATTTCCAGGCCAACCACACTGTCTAGTGGCAGATTACAACAGTCTATGTACAGAGAGAAGCTAAGGGGGCTTTTCCCACATATGCTCCATAGCTTAAGGCCACGCCTTTTCAGGGTAAAGCACCCTATGTTAATTTGTTTTACTGAAAATTTCAGAAAGGATACAAATCATGACTCCTTGCATATGACATTACCTCACTGATGTTTCTTCACTGATCCTATTTATCTTGATTTGTTTTCTCCATTTCCACTGCCTGTTCTAGTCCACACAAGCTCCAGGAAGTAAAAGGCTGGGTTGGAAGGCTTCTGCCTGACATTCTGGTCATGTCTGTCTGCTTTGATTATTATTCAACAATTCCAACCAGTTGTGTATAATGTAATATGATTTATGGCATGTTAAGTGATGGTTATCCGCACTCACATGAAGTAAATCCATTACTCTAAATACTGTATGTATTTCCATACACCCTGAAGATAGAGTCCGTCTTCCTTATTTTGTTGAAGTGCAAAAGTGGTTATTTTTTCCCTTCTCAAAATATTCCAGAATTGTCAGTTACAGTGCTAAGCTTCTAAAAACTTAAGTAATGAGGGAGCTATGAACCCTGCTAATACTTATTTATTCGAAATAATTGGGAAAAGCAACTGGCTTTTATTCACATATCTTATCGATCCTCCAGAATCACCATCTTTGAAGGAGGTGCTGTTGTCTTAATGTCCTGGGGGAGAAGAGAACTAAAACTGCTCCAGCTACAACTCTAGAATGCACTGCTGACACAGCATGTCACCACTAACTCCCTCCTTCCAATATTGGTAGGGAAATGGGTGTGAAAAGTGAGGGGGATTGTATATGATATGCTCAGCTTGGCCATTACAAATGTACAGACTACCCAACCTACACCTAATATTACAACAGCAATAGGACTAGGCATGCTCTGTGAATATGACAATACACACACATACATATATATTATTTATAGACACACACACACACACACACACACACACACGACACTCAAGCAATATAGATCTTTGTGCAAAGGAAAAGTTATGAACCAATGTTTATCTTTTTTTCCTAAAGGAAGAAAGCAGGGGCAGAAGACAGCTTTTACATCATCCGTATAATTACCTAACTTGCCCCCTTCATTTTGCCTGGGCAGAATAAGCTGTGGAAAACTAAAGGATGAAACAGGACCTTAAAGGTTGAATTCGTATCATAGTGCCAGAGTTGCTGTTAGCTGTGAACTGTTGTTGCACTTTCCTTCTCCTAAGGACATTTTCTTTTGTACCACTGCTAATTGCCAAGGTAAGTTTTCTCTAACGATGCACCTTTGTCTTTCACCTCACTCAACAGTGTGAAGATGAAGACCCATTGAAAACAGGCGAAACACTGCAGGCTGAGGTTGGTAATACAGAGTCAATTACAGTCATTTCAATTCTTCCGTGGCCGTTGTGGTACATTTTATGCAAAGAGTAATAAACAGAAATATCTCTGAGAAATTTCCCAAACTTCTTGTCTTATATATAGAGACATTTTATTATGATATTATTAAGCTTGGGAGAGGATGGAGAAGATTCAAAGAGGGCTAATTTCCAGGAGGTGTCCTTATAATAGAATCCACGTGGCAACTTAGCAAATAAATGTCTTTACTCACACCCAAAAAGAGTCTGGATTATGGTAAATTCTGTTCTATGGGTACAGTATTTGAATGAGCTTCCAAAGTATGCTTTTTGCACAAATTTATGGATGTAAGCCTGCAAGGATCTGAGCAAATTCAAATCTTTCTTGGCCCTTCTGTCTTCAGAAATGTTCCTAGGAATTATATATTTTCACTGTAAAATATGTAATTTTCACCTGTTCGGCCAACTGCCTCCAGTTATGCAAAAACGGTATTTAAAACTTGCCCCTCAACTCAGTCTGAAGCCTTTACCTGCCTCTTGTTTTCTCAATGTGGGGAGAAGGAGAAACTACAAAGACTTGGAATGACTGGGAAATGTCTGCAAAGGAACAGGCTGAAGAATTGACATGAGAATTGTGAACAAGAATTGACACTGGATTCACACCCTGCTTCAAGGCAACAAGTGATGCGTGGAATGCAGAGAGGGATGGATCCTAACCCTCCAACCAAAACTTGGTCTGTAATCTCAGATGCTTTTTTATTCCCAGTAGAGCCATGGTGCTGTAGGGATTACAGCAAAGACCTGTGGTGACCCTGTTGCATCACTGAAGGATACTCTCTTCACCTAGAAAAGGAAATTAATTTTACTTACCCTGACTAGGCAATTGTAAGGTTCAAAATGTTTCACGGATATGAATGTGCTATCCATGGTACTATCAATGCACTGAAGTAAACTGTTGGAATGCAGAGATTTGCAAAGGTTTCCTTTTCTCAGACTTTCCTCAGAGAAAATAAAGGTAGATAATAAATGCATTGTGTTCAGTAGCAATAAAGCCGACCTTCAATAAAATCAACTTTTATCGCTACAAAAGCTACATTAGGCTATCTCTACTCTTAAAAACTACAACCAACAAACACAAGAATTCAGATAGGAAAAAAAGTCATCTCTGGACCCTAGCATACCTATTACTTTTGAAATGTAAAAGGCCTATGAAAATTTAAGGCGGTGAGCTAAGGCACATATTGGTTCTCAAACACTCAGATTTCCAAGAACTCTCTCTGGACCTTATGCTTTACTCATTAATTACAAAATATATACATATATGGTATTGCACACCACTGTAACTGCTCTGGAGATTGTCTTTATTTGATGTGTGAAGAAGAAAAATTGGTACAGGTTTCTTTTGTCCATTTCCTGTCATGTAATGCAATCCCTAAAAAGGCCTTGCGATGTTCAGTGGTGTCATTTTACATCTTATTTGTGCCCTGTTATAGGAAGGAATTCAGGTAACGTGACGTGTGTTGAGCAAAGTGACAAAACTATCAGCTTTATACAATAATTCCAGTGTCTAAGGACTATATATCAAGGTATTTTGTCCCTATGAATTACGGTGCCAAGCCCCCCCGTCTGGGTTTTTCTTTGCGGTGGGCTTGTTCATAATGCCTAAGCTGTTTGTGTTTGTAGAGGAGAGGAAATGAACGAGATGTTAGAGCTGTGTGGGAAAATTCTCTCTCTCAGCAAAAACGAGCCTATTTATAGGATAATCTCAAAGGATGAGGTATTTCTCATTCTGACCTTTACTGATACAAGAAAAAAAATCAATGTAGATGGTTTTTCACGGAGGAAAGTGTAGATTTTCACTTTGGTGGCAACTGGGAGTTGTGTTTGCATCTTTTCTTGTTAGAATGAGTTAAGGACAGTGAGTCTCTAGTTTCATTTTTGGACCATGTCCTTATCCACTTCCTCAATTCCTTTTACCAGAGGATGTCACTCAAGGCACCTCGAGATCTTGGCAATGAAAACATAGTACAGGTCCTTCAAAGGCACTGGGCCAAGGTTCCCCAGGTCAGAACACAATGCATCACTCTCTAACGACAGCAGAAAGCTAAGAAGACTTTTCTTCCTGATCGAACACGGTACACTCAGGACCTAGTTTAGGTGTTCAGGCAGGAGAAAGAAACACGCACAACTGATGTAAATTAGAAGATTCGTTTGTTTATTTGTTTACTGTATCTCATATTATTTCTAAAGTGAATTACCATTCGACTTAGCAATGAAATAAAAATAAATAACTCACACTCAGATAGTACTGTAATCTGCTAAATTGACCCAATTACTTCAAAATCCTAGGTAATTACCACTGCTGGTGAGTTTGCGCGGAGAAAGGCAGAGGCTCATTCACTGCCAAGGCAGCAGCACTTGGGACGGTCTTTTATGCCTCTTTTACCCACTTCTAGGAATTTATCCTATGAAAGTGATTCAAAGTGAGGCATAAAGCTATAAGCATTAAGATGTTTATTGCCATATGACCTATGACTGTAGAAGAATTTAAATGAACTTGTGATTCCAACAACAGAGGAATAGCTAAATCGATTTAGTGGGTTGACTGCATAGAATATTATAAAGTCATTAAAAATAATTATGGATACCATGTAACACTGTGAAAAATATTTATGATATGCTATTAATTGAAAAAGCAAAATATAAAGTTACTATGATTGCTATGATTACAACTACATGAAATATGTATGTGTTCAAAGACAAAGAAAACATAGAAAAATGATAAAATCTTTTGTGGTGGTCATAGTAAAGGTGAAATTTTCAACATTATTATTATTTTAGTGCCTTTAAAGTTATTAAAAAATTTTTGAGTTGGGGGGAAAGATCTGAGTCAGCTAAATGAGCCTTGGATGAAATCAAGCAGTTACTTGACCTAAAGAAACATGCCCTCTCTCTCTCTCTCTCTCTCTCTCTTTCTCTCTCTCTCTCTCTCTCTCTCTCTCTCTCTCTTTAAATTTCCATTTTCTGGGGCAAAACTATCTGCATTCAAAACCAGACTCCGTCCTTGTAGGAAGAGATATTGGGTGAATTATTTATCCTATCAGGTCCTCAGTTTCCCATTTTTAAAATAGAAATAATAACCATACCTATCTCATAAAATTACTGTGAGGATTAATCATCTTATACAAGTATATAGCCTGACACTTAGTAACTGCTTGATACTGGTTAACTATTACAATAATTTCAATAGAGCTGAAATGCCGTTGAAAACTTGGGACTAAGGTTACTGTAGGAAGCTGCTTAATTTAATTTTAAATTACAAATACTCCTTCATTTGGAGTGGTGGGATGCAGTAGGAAGTAAAAACAGAGGGTAATTAAATGGAGGTGTCATTTGTGTAACGTCAGCAGTTTCTTACACATCTGTAAACCAAAGCAGTTTCTTACACATCTGTAAACCAAAGATGGTTTACAGATAGGCACCTGTAAACCAAAGGTATTTCGATGGCCCAAAATACTGAAGAAAACTTTTTGTAGGCTAATTTAACCAAAAGCATGATCTATGACAAGATAAACAAAAATGGAAATCTCTTTATATTTCATCTGGGAGCTGCTGAATAAAATTATAGAAGCAAATTACGCTCACAGACAGAAAATGCACGAATCCATTCTGGTTTGTCTCACTGCACTGCCTCTCTCTCCTCAAATCAACTGTAATATGCAACCTTTCTTGATGACATTGATTAGCCTCACCTTACAATGTACAGCTCTGCTGACAGAAAGAGATTCACATCAAACATTTATCATCAAAGCAACTGGACAGTGTCGCAGAATTACGTATAGGAGATTGCTCTCTCTCAGCGATTTACAACCTGCTACTTTCCAGTAGTGTTCTACTTCTTCCTGAATTTATAGGACACAGTGCTTAGGTCTGGGTGGATCACGTCGTTTATCTCCTTGTCTCCAAAGAGTGGGCTTCAGACAGTTAGGCTTTTCTTTTCTCCTGAAAGAGCAAGATACTATACCATCTTCTTAGGTGAGTGACCCCCTTCACTTATTCACTTAACAGAAACCTTTAGTGAAAAAGGGTGTGTGTGTGTGTGTGTGTGTGTGTGTGTGTGTGTGTGTGTGTCTGTGTGTTGGGGGAAAGGGGTGAGGGGGAGGATGACACTGATATATAAGCAATTACATAAATCCATATATAATTTACCTCTTGGACTGGCAAAATTGTAAGAAGTTTGATGACATGCTCTGTTGGCAAGACTGTGGCAAATGGGCACATATATTTCTGGTGTGAATATAAATTTGTACATCCTATATGGAGGGCTTTCAGCAATGGCCACAAAAATTATAAATGCATGTACCCTTTCAGTCAGACATGCCATTAATAAAATTTATTCTACAAGGAAACTTGCAACCTTGCAAAAGTTATTCTTTGAAGCATTGTTGATAATACAAAAGATGAGGAAAAAAACAAACAAATGTCCATCATTACTATGCAACTTGGTAATAAAGAATGAGGGCACAAATAATAAGGGAAGATTTTTAACATCTGTTATCAAGTGTAAAAGTAGCATGCAAAACAATAAATATAACATGCCATTTCTTGTAGAAAAGGAGGGAGGATAAGAAAATATATTTGAATTTGCTTACTTTTACATTAAAAACTCTGGAAAATACTTAAGGACCTAATAAAAAAGTTTTACTTGGGGTGGCAGAGGCTGGGGGCAGAATTGAATAGATGAAGGACAGGAGTGGGAGGAAGAACAATATAACTAGATTAGAAATTTTAATAGCACTATTCAGAAAACAATATATATTTATACGTAGAATTTATTCTCAAGTATGTAATGTCTCCCAAAAAAGTATCTTAAGTCACTATTCATTTGCTGCCCTAGATTATTTTTATGAGCTCAAGGATTCAGTCATTCACTGCTGTCTTTAGACATTCCTTATTAAGTGTCTATTATATGTCTTGCACTGTGTGTGATGCGACACATGAACCAGGAAATAATGGATATCCCCTTTCTAGCACCAAAGCACACTCAGATTCTGGTGCAAACTTCACTTGGTCCCTGACCTGCTCTCACCAGAGGCCTCTCTTGGTGGGGGGGGCCCTGCAAGCAGCACGTGTAGGCCGCTGGACTCTCCTCTTCCTTGATGTCCAGGAGCCCCTGGAGAGAAGAGTCAGCAACAGAGGGGATTTCTGCATTTAGGAAGACAACAGAAAGGGACCATTTCCAAAACTCCTGAGGTCAGGCTACCAAGTGAAGTCTGGGAACACCTTAGAGTCACCTGTAGACAAGCAGGACACCACAGTTGTCCAATCCTTCAAGAGCAAGGAAGGCAAATGAGAGCAGGTGCACAGGCCATGGCAGCCCCGCCATGCCCATGGGCACCCGGGGTAGCAGACATGGAGCCAGCTCTTCTAGGGTGCCCTTGCCTGCACGAGTCTGTGATGGTCCTCATTGCTTGTGGCTCTTCCCCATGAAAGTCCCTTCTCCCTTATTCATAGGACCATCTCATGGCCCTCAGTCCTAACACAGGCTAAGGGATCCCCACTCCTTCCCTGCCTGGAACCTGCCCACTCCACGATCTTGCTACAGCTCAGCTGACACCCCACCAGTTACCACCCCACATCTGCCCCAGATACAGCCTAGACCCAGCTTCAATCCTCTTCCTTTCTTACTTGTCGTACTTCTACTCCATTGCTGATTAGGATCTGTGGAGTAGTACCCTTCTATTTGGCACTAAATGAGGTATGTCTATCACTCCCACTAAAATTGAACATCTTAACTGGTTCTTGTTGCAAAAGAAGTTGTCCATGGAGTTTCCTCCCTTTTGTCCCCAAATCTCAGTAATCCTTGACTCCTCCCACTCCCAAGCTTCCTCAGTACTGCCTCGCCTTCTAAACCTGTTTGCTGGTTTCCATCTTCCTGGACATTTTACGACAAGTAGGGCTGGGAAGCACCTCGAGCACCACCCTTAAAAGAGACATATTTAACACTGCTGGGACCTGGATCATAGGACCCTAGCATCCCTGGCCCTGGCGTACCTTTAGGGTGAATCACTAGGGACATCTCAGCCAAAGGGCAGATTGTACCCTCAAAGCCTTCTGAGTTTAAGAGCCAGAGCAACAGGGATCTTGGGGAGATTGAATTGTCACCCAGGAAGCCTCTGTGTGAGGGGCTCAGCAAAGATTCTTCCAAGGAAGGACATGTGGAAGGGTCTCAGGCATGGCCTGGAGAAGAGCCTCAAAAATAAATTCTACCTGGTGATGGGTCTGGGGGCTGCCCTGAGAAGGAGGCACGTAACTGGGTGAGTCACTCAAGGAAAGACTCAGGGAGTGAATTCTCAAGGGGCAAAGGTAGAACCAAGACCAGAGGCAACTGGATGACACCCAAGAGTCTACGTGGCAAGAGGCTGGGCAGATCCATCAGGGACGGGTCCCTGTGCTGAGCCTTCTCATGGCTTGCTGGCCACTCTACACTGGCCTCCAGGGAGCCTTGCCAGGAACCTAAGGACACCATCTCCATCCCTGGAGAGGGGTGCGTTTTACTGTCAACCAGAAAGTTCTCCTCCAACCACTCCTGAGATGAAAATTTTGCTCAAAGGAATGTTTCCATCCAGTCTCAGCAACTCCATTAATTTTCCCAAGAGCACATCCTTAGATGAGGATAGTCTCCGGTTTTTGTAATCAACGTTTACCTTCTCGGTTACATTTGTTTCTTCTAATAGGAAAGTGGCATCTTCTGTGTGTGTATTAATTTGGGTTGATGTCTGCATTATCCCTGGGGCTTGGGCTTTGAGAAGAAAGGGTCACCTTCAGCTTTATCTGAGTGCCTGCCCTGATTTCTAAAGTCTAGCCAGGTACATGGAGGGAGGTTGAGAGGGGCTTTGCATACCCATCACCATCCAGGATATTTTCATTTCTACCTGCTCACATGATGTTTGAGAATTTGCATCTAAAAATTCCACTAACCATGGAAACCTGAGCCAAAATAAGCCTGCTCTTTTCCTCTGGCCACAGAACCAGGTTTGGGTTTCTTTAGGAATGCCAAAGGGCACCTAGGAGACTTGTGGCAGCTGCCTCCCCTACCTCCCCTGAGCATCAGGCTCTGTTCCTTCCTTCTGTTAGACAGGCTTGGGAGGGTGCTGATTCTTCAGGTTCTCCAGCCTGAGATGGAGCTTAAGGTGACAGTGATAGGACGTGGCTGTTTCTCTCTATTGCTTGATTTCATTCTTTTTTTTTTTAACATCTTTATTGGAGTATAATTGCTTTATAATGGTGTGTTAGTTTCTGCTTTATAACAAAGTGAATCAGCTAGACATATACATATATCCCCATATCTCCTCCCTCTTGCGTCTCCCTCCCACCCTCCCTATCCCACCCCTCTAGGTGGTCACAAAGCACAGAGCTTATCTCCCTGTGCTATGCAGCTGCTTCTCACTAGCTAGCTATTTCACATTTGGTAGTGTATATATGTCCATGGCACTCTCACTTCGTCCCAGCTTACCCTTCCCTCTCCCCTTGTCCTCAAGTCCATTCTCTACGTCTGTGTCTTCATTCCTGTCTATAGGTTGATTTCTTATCTACCTTAACTTGTTTTAGATAATTTACATTTGTCACAGGGTAATTTACCAAGCTATTAATTGCTGTTCTGACTCCCTGCAGAGGGGACTCCAGAAGATTGAAGAGTTAACTCAGAGCTTATCCCTGTGCTATGCAGCTGCTTCTCACTAGCTAGCTATTTCACATTTGGTAGTGTATATATGTCCATGGCACTCTCACTTCGTCCCAGCTTACCCTTCCCTCTCCCCTTGTCCTCAAGTCCATTCTCTACGTCTGTGTCTTCATTCCTGTCTATAGGTTGATTTCTTATCTACCTTAACTTGTTTTAGATAATTTACATTTGTCACAGGGTAATTTACCAAGCTATTAATTGCTGTTCTGACTCCCTGCAGAGGGGACTCCAGAAGATTGAAGAGTTAACTTTTTCTTTTCAATTTCTAGAAAGTATTGGGCTTCTGGCTTCAAGGATTGTTCATGGTTTTTATTTCTTCTGGTCCTAAACAAATTGTTAGGCACTTGTTATACATCCCATCCAGGCTGTCTCATAGGAGAGGAATTAGCTGGGGGTACCTGACAGGAAGGCAATGGAATCTGGTGGCAATTGCTGGGTTAGAAGAAGGGATGATACCTGAAGGTAGGGGCTCCAGGGACTTGAGGAAGGCATGTGGAAAGGAGTTCCACAGGGGGAAGGGACCTACAACCAAGATTACTCTACCCAGCAAGGATGTCATTCAGATTCAATGGAGAAATCAAAAGCTTTACAGACAAGCAAAAGCTAACAGAATTCAGCACAACCAAACCAGCTCTACAACAAATGCTAAAGGAACTTCTCTAAGTGGGAAACACAAGAGAAGAAAAGAACCTACAAAAACAAACCCAAAACAATTAAGAAAATGGTCATAGGAACATACATATCGATAATTACCTTAAATGTGAACGGATTAAATGCTCCAACGAAAAGTCACAGGCTTGCTGAATGGATACAAAAACAAGACCCATCTATATGCTGTCTACAAGAGACCCACTTCAGACCTAGGGACACATACAGAATGAAAGTGAGGGGATGGAGAAAGATATTCCATGCAAATGGAAATCAAAAGAAAGCTGGAGTAGCAATACTCATATAACATAAAATAGACTTTAAAATAAAGAATGTTACAAGAGAAAAGGAAGGACACTACATAATGATCAAGGGATCAATCTAAGAATAAGATATAACAATTATAAATATGTACGCACCCAACATAGGAGCACCTCAATACATAAGGCAACTGCTAACAGCTATAAAAGAGGAAATCCACAGTAACACAATAATAGTGGGGGACATTAACACCTCACTTACACCAATGGACAGATCATCCAAAGTGAAAATAAATAAGGAAAGAGAAGCTTTAAATGACACAATAGACCAGATAGATTTAATTAATATTTATAGTACTTTCCATCCAGAAACAGCAGATTACACTTTCTTCTCAAGTGCGCACGGAACATTCTCCAGGATAGATCACATCTTGGGTCATAAATCAAGCCACAGTAAATTTAAGAAAACCGAAATCATATCAAGCATCTTTTCTGACCACAACACTATGAGATTAGAAATGAATTACAGGGGAAAAAAATGTAAAAAACACAAACACATGGAAGCTAAACAATACGTTACTAAACAACCAAGAGATCACTGAAGAAATCAAAGAGGAAATAAAAAAATACCTAGAGACAAATGACACTGAAAACATGACGATCCAAAACCTACGGGATGCAGCAAAAGCAGTTCTAAGAGGGAAGTTTATAGCTCTACAAGCCTACCTCAAGAAACAAGTAAAATCTCAAGTAAACAATCTAACCTTACACCTAAGGGAACTAGAGGAAGAAGAACAAACAAAACCCAAAGTTAGCAGAAGGAAAGAAATCATAAAGATCAGAGCAGAAATAAATGAAACAGAAACAAAGAAAACAGTAGCAAAGATCAATAACACTAAAACCTGGTTCTCTGAGAAGATAAACAAAATTGAATAAACCATTAGCCAGACTCATCAAGAAAAAGAGGGAGAGGACTCAAATCAATAAAATTAGAAATGAAAAAGGAGAAGTTACAACAGACACCACAGAAATACAAAGCAGCCTAAGAGAGTACCACAAGCAACTCTATGCCAATAAAATGGAGAACCTGGAAGAAATGGACAAATTCTTAGAAAGGTATAACCTTCCAAGACTGAACCAGGAGGAAGTAGAAAATATGAACAGACCAATCACAAGTAATGAAATTGAAACTGTGATTAAAAATCTTCCAACAAACAAAAGTCCAGGAACAGATGGCTTCACAGGTGAATTCTATCAAACATTTAGAGACGAGCTAACACCCATACTTCTCAAACTGTTCCAAACAATTGCAGAGGAAGGAACACTCCCAAACTCATTCTATGAGGCCACCACCACCCTGATGCCAAAACCAGACAAAGATACTACAAAAAAAGAAAATTACAGATCAATATCATTGATGAATATAGATGCAAAAATCCTCAACAAAATACCAGCAAACAGAATCCAACAACACATTAAAAGGAACATACACCACGATCAAGTGGGGTTTATCCCAGGGATGCAAGGATTCTTCAATATATGCAAATCTATCAATGTGATACACCATATTAACAAATTGAAGAATGAAAACCATAGGATCATCTCAATAGATGCAGAAAAATCTTTTGACAAAATTCAACACCCATTTATGAGAAAAACTCTCCAGAAAGTGGGCATAGAGGGAACCTACCTGAACATAATAAAGGCCATACACAACAAGCCCACAGCAAACATCATGCTCAATGGTGAAAAACTGAAAGCATTTCCTCTAAGATCAGGAACGAGACAAGGATGTCCACTCTCACCACTATTATTCAACATAGTTTTGGAAGTCCTAGCCACGGCAGTCAGAGAAGAAAAAGAAATAAAAGGAATACAAATTGGAAAAGAAGTAAAACTGTCACTGTTTGCAGGTGACATGATACTATACGTAGAGAATCCTAAAGATGCCACCAGAAAACTACTAGAGCTAATCAATGAATTTGGTAAAGTTGCAGGATACAAAATTAATGCACAGAAATCTCTTGCATTCCTATACACTAATGATGAAAAATCTGAAAGAGAATTTAGGGAAACACTCCCATTTACGATTGCAACTAAAAGAATAAAATACCTAGGAATAAACCTACCTAGGGAGACAAAAATCTGTATGCAGAAAACTATAAGACACTGATGAAAGAAATTAAAGATGATACAACAGATGGAGAGACGTACCATGTTCTTGGATTGGAAGAATCAATATTGTGAAAAGGACTACACTACCCATAGCAATCTACAGATTCAATGCAATCCCTATCAAATTACCAATGGCATTTTTTTATGGAACTACAACAAACAATCTTAAAATTTGTATGGAGACACAAAAGACCCCGAAAAGCCAAAGCAGTCTTGAGGGAAAAAAACAGGGCTGGAGGAATCGGACTCCCTGACTTCAGACTATACTACAAAACTACAGTAATCAAGACAATATGGTACTGGCACAAAAACAGAAACATAGATCAAAGGAGCAAGATAGAAAGCCCAGAGATAAACCCACACACGTCTGGTCAACTAATCTTTGACAAAGGAGGCAAGGATATACAATGGAGAAAAGACAGTCTCTTCAATAGGTGGTGCTGGGAAAAATGGACAGCTACATGTAAAAGAATGAAATTAGAACACTCCCTAACACCATACACAAAATTAAACTCAACATGAATTAGAGACCTAATGTAAGACTGGACACTCTAGAACTCTCAGAGGAAAACATAGGAAGAACACTCTTTGACATAAATCACAGCAAGATCTTTTTTGACCCACCTCCTAGAGTAATGGAAATAAAAACAAAAATAAACAACTGGGACCTAATGAAACTTCAAAGCTTTTGCACAGCAAAGGAAACCATAAACAAGACCAAAAGACAACCCTCAGAATGGGAGAAAATATTTGCAAATGAATCAACGGACAAAGGATTAATCTCCAAAGTATATAAAGAGCTCATGCAGCTCAATAATAAAAAAACAAACAAACCAATCCAAAAATGGGCAGAAGCCCTAAATAGACATTTCTCCAAAGAAGACATACAGGTGGCCAAGAAGCGCATGAAGAGCTGCTCAACATCACTAATTATTAGAAAAATGCAAATCAAAACTACAATGAGGTATCACCTCACACCAGTTAGAATGGGCATCATCAGCAAATGTACAAACAACAAATGCTGGAGAGGATGTGGAGAAAAGGGAACCCTCTTGCACTGTTGGTGGGAATATCAATTGATACAGCCACTATGGAGGACAGTATGGAGGTTCCTTAAAAAACTAAAAATAGAATTACCATATGATCCAGCAATCCCACTAGTGGGCATATACCCAGAGAAAACCATAATTCAAAAAGACACATGGACCCCAATGTTCATTGCAGCACTATTTACAACAGCCAGGTCATGGAAGCAACCTAAATGCCCATGGACAGACAAATGGACAAAGAAGATGTGGTACCTATATACAATGGAATATTACTCAGCCATAAAAAGGAACGAAATTGGGTCATTTGTAGAGACGTGGATGGATCTAGAGACTGTCATACGGAGTGAAGTAAGTCAGAAAGGGAAAAACAAATATCGTATATTAACGCATATATGGGGAATCTAGAAAAATGGTACAGATGAACTGATTTGCGGGGCAGAAATTGAGACCCAGATGTAGAGAACAAACATATGGACACCAAGGGAGGAAAGCGGCGGGGAGGTGGGGGTGGTGGTGAGATGAATTGGGCGACTGGGATTGACATGTATACACTGATGTGTATAAAAGTGATGACAAATAAGAACCTGCTGTATAAAAAAATAAAGTAAATAAAATTCAAAAATTAAAAAAGAAACATTTAACTACATAACTTTTCTAATGCATGGCCAAAAAAAATCTAGAAGCAAGTCAAAATAAATGACAAATTTTGAAAACATGTTTGAAATATATATCATAAGAAGATACCCCAAATGTATAAAAATTAAGAGGAAAAATACCAAAAATGATATAACTATGAACAAAAGACATGTACAGACAACACAAAGCCCACGTGCCACAATTAGAGAGATGCCCGCATGCCACGAGAGGTCCTGCATGCCACAAAGAAGATCCCGTGTACCGTAACAAAATATAAAGAAAGAAAGAAACAAAGAAATAAAATCCCTGCGTGGCTTTCTACAAAAAAAAAAAAAAAAAAAAACCCCGGGGGGCTTTTTAAAAAAAAAATAAAAAAAAAAAACCATATGAAAAGATACTCAATTTTACTCATAATGAGAGAAATTCAAATTCAAACTATACTTAGATACTATTTCTCACCCACCAGATTAGCAAAAATTTTAAATATTGACAATGTATTGTATTGAAGAGCCTATGGATAATAAGCACTTTTATGTATTGATGGTAGAAATGAAAAATGGCACAGTTCCTATGGAGAGAATTTAACAAAACTACAAAACTGCATATGCGTTTACCTTTTGACCCAGAAATCCTATTTCTTAGGATTTCTTCTGAAGACACACCTTAAACAGTATGGAAATACATATATACACATGACTATTCACTGCAACATTATTTGTAACTGCAAAATATTGGAAAGTACCTAAATATCCAAATAGGAGATGGATTGAATAAATGATGATGTGTGTGTGTATATATATATATACTACGCAGGTGTTTAAAAAAAAGAATGAGGAAAATACTCACCTATTGTTGTGCGGTGTTTTCCAGGCTAGATTACTAAGTGAAAAAAGCAAAGTGGAAAATATTTTAAAGGAAAGAAAATAGAAAAAACTTATACATCTGCTTAGTTTTTGCAGACAGCAACACAGGAAGATTGAAAAGAAATAAATGAAATTGGTTGCCTATAGTGGTAATTGTAATGAGTTGAATTGTGCTTCCCCAAAATTCATATGTTGAAGCTCTAACCCCCAGTATCTCAGAATGTGATTATTTGGAGCTAGGGTCTTTGCAGAGGTAATTGAAGTTAAAATGAAGTCATTACAATGGGCCTTAATCCAGTATGACTGGTATTACTATAAGGAGAAATTTAGACACAGAGATACACACAGAGGGGAGACAATGGGAAGAGACATGAAAAGAAGATGGCCATCTACAAGCCAAGGAGAGATGCCTGGAACAGAGCCTTTCCTCACAGTCCTCAAAAGGAACCAACCCTGCCTACACCTTGATTTTGAATTTCTAGCCTCCAGAACTGTGAGGCAATAAATTTGTTGTTTAAGCCATCCACTCTGCGGTACTGTATCATGGCAGCCCTAGTATAGTGATGATGGTGGTGGCAGGGAGTACAGCATATGTTCCAGGTTATTTATTACTTCTTAACAAACAATCCCCAAATTAGTGGAGTAAAGCAACAACTCTTCGATTTGAGAATCAAGAATTCCTACAGGGAATAGAGGGCAAAAAGCTCATCTCTCTTCCACGACATCTGTGGCCTCAGCTGGGGTGGCATGAATGGCTGGAGGGCTGGGACAACCTCACTGAGGCAATATGTCTGGACTGTTCTTCCCGTGGCATCTGCTGGAGCTGGAATATCCAAGATGGCTTCTTCACTCACAGATCTGGCACCTAAAAGTGGATGACCAGATAACTGGGGACTAAAAGCGTTGTTTTCTCTTTACGTGGCTAGCTGGAGCCTCCCCACGATAGGGTGATCTCAAGGTACACATTACATGTGACAGGGTTCCCTCAGAATAAGCATTCCACCATATTATACTGGTCAAAGAAATCACAGAATCAACCTAGATTCAAGGGGATAGAGAAGTGTATTCCACATCTTGATGAGTGAGTAGCAACGTGGCATTGCAGAAGGCCATGTGGGATGGAAGATAGTGTTGTGATCATGTTTGGAAAATATAAGCCACTGGGTGGGAGACTTAGGGTAAGGATTGACATCTCTGTGAGCATACTTAAAAAAAAAAAAAAAGTTTAACTTTGGAAAGCATTTAGTGTTCCAGAACAGGATTGGCAAACAACAGCCCACAGGCCAAATCCATCCTGCTCTCTGTTTCTGTAAATAAAATTTTATTGGAACTCAGCAATGCCCATTTGTTTATGGCCTATGGGTGCTTTCACACTAAATCAGCATATTTGAGTAGCTGCAACAAAGACTGTATGGTCCACAAAGCATAAAATATTTACTGTCTGGTTTTTACAGAAAAAGTTTGCTGATCCCTGTTCTAGAAAGTAAAAATTAATTAAATCCACAGAGGTAGAGAGAAGAACACCAAAACTGAATGCAAACAGCAACAAATGAAGCCAAGCTGTATCTGAAATGAACAACATACTACACTGCAAGAGAGAAAAAATCTAAAGTACCTATTGAACTTAATAATATGACTGCATATCTTCGGCCTAGACAGAAAATAACATTGCAATCAGATCTTGAACTCTTCTGTAGGTTTGTGTTTTATAGTGATATTGGTGCAGAAATTGTGAATCTAATTTTTGTGTATTGTGAAATTGAACAAACGGCTGAGAAAGTGTTGCTGATGTTAGAAGTACCAGGTTATCTCTATAGAAGGAGAGAGATACAAAATGAAATGGAGGAAGGCAAAGCAGCGCCCACTGGAGTTGGATCAAAGCCGTAAAAAGCCATATGAATCTACATCTAACCTGTATCTCCTAAATCTCTGCTGAAGAGGCCTAGAATCAATGACGCTCCAGCATCAATACTCCTATTTAACGCCCACGCATTAGTTTCTAAATGCCATCTATATTAAAGGGAACAGAGGCCTTTTGGAGAAATGTCAAATTCCAGGGAAGTAACAAAATGAACCAGAAACATCTTCTTGTGCCAAAAAGGAAGGAAGTGCTCAACGAAATAAATAATTGGACATGTCAAAAGGACACAGGACGGTACTCTTCAAAACTGCCTTATCAAAAACAAGGTAAATCTGAGAAACTGTCACTGAGCAGAGAGGCTAAGGAGACATGATGTGGTATCCTGAATGGGATCCTGGAATAGAAAAGGGACATTAGGAAAAAAAACTAGTGAAATTTAAATAAAGTGTGGAGTTTGGTTAATAGTAATATACCATTGTTGGTTCTGTAGTTGCTACAAATGTGCCACAGTAATATAAGATGTTACAACAGGGGGAAATGAGTGAGCAGTATGCAGGAATTCTTTGTGTTACATTTGCATCTTTTCTATAAAATTATTCTAAAAGTTTTTTTTTTTAATGTCCCTTGAAAAAACAAAAACAACACACACACATACACGCACACCACACAGGAGCTATCTTGAAGAGGCTCCCACTGGCCAAGTATACAAAAATTTGAGCATAAAAACTAAGGATAGTAACGGATTAAGACCCACTGAATAAAATAGGAATACAGGAGTCCACAGCAATAATCAATAAATATTCTTAGTGGCAAAAGTAGGGCTCTTCCTTGCAGTAGAATATGCCAGTGAACAAGTGTAGAAGGAGTGCCCGAATTGGAAAGTCACTATTTTGCAACTGTAAGAGTCAAGATTGTTTCAGGTGAGAATCATCAATGGATGCTAGATCTACTGAGAGAAGGTGGAAGTGGAGTTTCATGAATATCATTATACTTACATGACCTTAAGTGTCTCCCCAGAGATTGCTTATGATTTTCAAGGTGGAAAAATAATAATTTTACAATGGAAAAAAACAAACAATATCTTAGCCTGGTGATCAAAATGAGCATCCCCAAGGAGGGGCAGATGGACATACTGTGCATCCAGATGTGACAGCCTGGTAAAAACACATGGACTTCTGACCAGGGATGTACATCTAAATCTAATCGGGAGGAAATACTGAAAAAAAAAAGAAAAAAAATTAAACCCCAAACTGAGGAACATTCTATAAAATAACTGGCTTGTATTCTTAAAATATGTCAAAGTTATGAAAGACAAAAAAAAAAAAAAAAAAAAAAAAAAAAACCTAAAAAACAACCATTCCTGACAAAGGAAAAAAAAAAAAAAAAAAAAAAACAACCCCAAGAACCATTCCTGACAAAGGAGATGGAAGCAATTCAGCAATACTAGACCCTGGACTGATGGAACAAAGATGCTACAAAAGACATGACTGGGCCCATTGATAAAAATGGGAACATGGATTGTAAATTCAATTAGAATATTGTATCAATGTCAAATTTCCTGAATATTATAACTGTACTATGGATATATAAGAGAATATCCTTGTTTTTAGGAAAAACACATGGAAGGTTAACTATTGAAGATTAAATTACTGAAGGCTAAAGGAATAGTAGGCGCGCAATGCACTTTCAATTGGCTCAGAAAAAAAAATATTCAAGTGAAAGAGGGAGAGAAAATTATAAAGCAAATTTATGAGCTAAGTGAATCTGGGTGAAGGGTATTTGGAAGTTCTTTGTGAAACTTTTTAGGTTTGAAATTATTTTAAAGTAGAAAGTTAAAAAATATTTTAAAAGATATGTATAAAAATATATATATTTACCTAGCACAAAGCAGGAGTATATATATACCTAGCACAAAGTAGGAATCGATATATACCTAGCACAAAGCAGGAATAGATATATACCTAGCACAAAGTAGGAATTCAACAAATGTCAGATCCTTTGTTTCCTCCCTCTCTAATTAGATTAACTGAAAGTTCATTGTATAATGTGACCATACTGGAGAAAATATAACTGTCAAAATTTTATGAGTTTAGAAGGTAAGGAAAGCAAATACACGACATCCCAGTTTTCCCCCCCAAAGAAAGGAATATAAATATTTGAGGATCTGGAACATAAACCATGCCTATATTGGCTTCTTTTCCTTGGTAGCTACCAGCTTAAAAATCTTTAGAAAGATATACAAGGAAGTTTGTGGTTTCTTAAATGAATGTACCGAATAAATGGATTACTCAAAAAATGTACAGATTGATAGACTGATGGGTAAAGGGAATTAAATGCTGTTTTAGAACAACCTATGACTTTGATGCATAGGTTTTTTTAGATTCCATATATATGTGTTAGCCTACAGTATTTGTTTGTCTTTCTGACTTAACTTCACTCTGTATGACAGACTCTAGGTCCATTCACCTCACTACAAATAACTTAATTTCGTTTCTTTTTATGGCTGAGTAATATTCCATTGTATATATGTGCCACATCTTCTTTATCCATTCATCTGATGCTGGACACTTAGGTTGTTTCCATCTCCGGGCTATTGTAAATAGAGCTGCAATGAACATTTTGGTGCATGACTCTTTCTGAATTATGGTTTTCTCAGGGTATGTGCCCAGTAGTGGGATTGCTGGGTCACATGGTAGTTCTATTTGTAGTTTTTAAGGAACCTCCATACTGTTCTCCATAGTGGCTGTACCAATTTACATTCCCACCAACAGTGCAAGAGGGTTCCCTTTAGGAGAAGTGATTCTTATTGAACACATGAAGTGCACTTCTAAAAATTGTATACACTGAAAATGCATAAAGTGAGAAATGTAATGCATAACTAATGTTTAAATAGTGGGAACATTTCTTGCAGAGAAGCCCATTCTCCTCCCCTTCCCCCACCCCCAATTTATCTTTATTTAAATCCTCATGTCCAAGTTCTCAGTAGCCATACAGTGAGATTTCATAATTCTGATAACTCAGAGATTTACAGTGAATTAAGCACTCTTGAAAACTGAATTGCCACTATCATGAATTGTTCTCTCAGAAATTCATTCACTCCTATTGTTTTGAAACGCTTGTTATCTCATCCTTTAACAAAGTGACTTAGCCCTCCTAGAGTAAGATATTCAAGATCTTTCTAAATTTCACCTTTCCCACTCCTACTTCCACCTTAGTTTCCCTTATTTTTAAATTTGTAACTATATTTTTACATATGCAAATAACAAACTACAAACATTCAAGAAACAGGCACAGCTGCACTGGCTTCAACATACTCTGCCTTGAGCAAAATCTGGAATGAGAAAGAAATTTCTATATTTGTGGGCTATAAACTGGCATTGTATTTGCTCTCTTTTGAAATCAATTTTTTTGCAACCTTTGTATCTAAATTTGAATATGCCCAATACATAGAATTAAAACATCTTTTGCAAGAGTAAATTTCAAATAGATTGGAAACAAGTCATGGGTGAGATGGGATTGAGCAGATTAGCATGGGTGCAGCCATGGGGCAAAAGTATAATAGAAGAGATGAGGTTATATAGTTGGTTAAGTGATTATATTTTTATAGCAAGCAACAGGTAACCATGAGACTTTGTTGAGCTGGTTAAAAAGAAAACAAAAAATACCTGGTGAAATTGAGCTTAGCATATAAGAAGAAATTACATTTTATTGCGTAGAACAGAAAGTTCAAAGTAACGGTGGCTTAGAGACATATGGGTTTATTTTTCTCTTATGTGAAAGAAATCTGAAGGAAGGCACTCCAGGGCTATCATCAGGGACCCAAGTTCCATCTCTCTTTCTGATCTACCATATTCAGCACTGGCGTCTGTCCTAAAGGTTACCTTGTGTTTCAAGGTAACTGCTGGAACTCCAGTTATCATGACTACATTCCAGACAGCTGGTTACAAGAAAAGGGTAAGAGCCTTTGAAGACATTTTCCAGAAATCTTCAGCATATATATCATTGGCCTAGGTGAAGAAACATCATTGATCTTCTTATCATTTTCCCCAGCTGGCACGTTGCCCAGGGAAAAGGGGAAAATGGATATTTGGTAAGCAGTTAGCTCTCTCTACTCAGTTAGAAATGGTAAATTTAGCTGAATAAATGACAAAATACATCTACTATGATAGACTCATGGAACTGATTTTTATAGGTGGAAATACAAATGTTACTGACTTTACCAGATGAAATTAAAGTAAGGTATTATACATTCCTTGAATTATATAAATAGGTTTTGATTTGCAGACAATTAGAAAACTGTACACTAAGAAGACTTTCAAAGCTAATTAATATAAATAAGCCAAGTAAACTGTTTCAACATTTCTTTAGATCTCTAACCCAGAGTTGCTTACTAAGAATATTATTAAAATAGTTTAAAATTATCAAAGAAAACATTTTGTTTCTTTACTGTTTTATAAAAGAAGAAAAGGGCTTTGTTTGTCTTTAATCTGTAAGTTCTTGGTTGCATAATTGTCATGCCTCAGAAGACAATGATGATATTTGTCCACGGTCCAAGACCATCCCCCTACACGAGATGAAACT